>NW_026946410.1:0-328293 GCF_033847375.1 Trichoderma aggressivum f. europaeum | reverse complement strand
AATTTCCTATATTTATTTTTATAATATTTAATTATAAATTTTTTTATCTTAGTTTTTATAAATATTAGTATTTATATAAAATAATCTTAGGTTTTTATTTATAATTAAAATAATAAAGTTTTTATAATATATATAATAAAGCCTAGGTTTTAATAATTAGCCTTTTTTATAAATTAAATAATAAAGTAATAAAAAAATTCTCTTATTTTAATTATTATTTTATTAATAATTAAGGAATATACCTTTAAACTAAGTTATTAATACCTAAATACTTTTATAAACTACCTAGCTTATTTAGCTACTATAAGGACTATAGTATAAGAATAAGATTATAGTATTATTTAATTTAGCTACTGCGGCCTTATTTTAACTAAAATAAAGCTGCTGTTTTAACTAGGGTTATTTTTATTATAATAATATATTTTTATTTTTTTATTTAGCTAAAGGAAATATTCCTTACTTTATATTACTAAGCTAGCTAAAGCCTAGCTTAATTATTTATCTTAGCTAGCACTAACCACTAGTTATAGACCTAATTAAAGATCCCTATTAAACTAAGCAAGGTAAAGCATAAGCTAAACTAGCTAAAGGGCACTAAGAACCCTAAGTTAGGCAAAGGGATTAAGAAAATTATTAAAAAAGCTAATAAAGTAGCCTAAAATAGTAAGTAAAATTTACATAGTTATATATATATAGCTAATTAAACTAGCTAATTAATTAAAGGTTACTATATATAAAGGCTTTTTTATAACTAGTTTCTTTTAGGTAATTTATCCTTTATACTTAAGAAAGTTAAATATTTTATATTAATAATATATAGTCCCTAAAGCCTAAAGTTAAAAAGTAAAGTATTTATAAATATATTATTTTTTAATAATAACTTTAGATTTTTTTTTAAATTTACTTATACATTTAATTACTTAGTAAAAATTAATAATAAAAAACTTATTATTATTATTTTAACTTTTTTTATTAAAGCCTTTAATATTTATACTTTTATTATTACTAAAGTTACTTTTAATTTTAAACTTAATTTTACTATTATTAATATTAAAATTATTAATATAAATTATAATTTTCTAAGTTACTTTTATAAAAAATATATTAATTAATAATATTTAATTAAGGAGGAAAAGGGGTTATTAAAGCTATACTAAGGATATATAATTAAATATAAAGGATAAAGGCCTTTTTATTACTTTAGCTATTTTAAGTATTTTATTTTATATTACTTTAACTTATTAAAGAAAAATATTAATTAAAGAATTAGTAATAGAGATTTTATATAGTTATAAATAAGTATTCTTTTAGAATTATATTAATAATAAAAAGAAAAAGGATTATTTAAGAAAATAATTAAAAAATTTATAACTTAAGGTAAAAGAAAAATTAAAAATAAAAAAAGTATATTGAAAAAGTAAATAAACTTTTACTTTATAAAATATTATAAATAATTTTAATAATAATTTAAATATTAATAATATTATAAATTTAAATAAAAGCTTAAGGTAAATTATAAACTAATTTAATTAAGTTATTTATTAGTAAAGGGAACTAAGTATATACTTTAGTTAACTAATATTAAATTAAAAGTAAAATATCTTAATATTATTATACCTAGGGACTCCTAATATTAAGTATAAAAGCTATAATATTATAAAATTAATAACTACTCCTAAGAGATATATAATTAAAAATATTAAGTATTATAAAATAAGCTATAAAGGCTAAGAATTAAGTAATAAAGGAAATGCCTATTTTCTACTAGTAAATATAAAATACTTATAAAGGATATAAAAATAATTACTAGTATTATAAAGTATAATTAGCTTTTGTATATAGGATAAAGTTACTAGTTCCTACTACAGCAACCTTATGCCTTAATATTAGTAATCCTAGTATATTAATAGGTTTGAAGCTAGACACTGCTCTAAACCTAACTTCGATGCCGTTTGGGATAGTTCTCTGTGACAGACAAGCTGTGGAACAGGAATCTCTTGATCATCCCACGAAGTTGTTCTCGCGGCGCTTCTCTTAGTATCAACAGAACCATCGGGAATAGTAAAGTTAAAGTCAGGCTCTGTTTTAAATCTAATACTAACGCTATCTGCGTTATTCTCTAGGGAAGTGTAATAATTACTTCCTTTCTAAAGGGTTTTAATTAAGGCACTTACTATAATTTTATTATTATTAATAAAGAAAAAAAAAACTACCCTTAATAATTTATATAAAATACTATTAATAAAAATTAACTTATAATATAATAGTATAAGTATATTTAAAGTTTTAAATTATTAAAATAATTAATTTATAATAAATATTTTAATAAAATATAAAAATATAAATAATATATAAAAAAAAGTAAATAATTAACTTTAGCTTTAGTATTATTATAAGATTTTATATTAAGGCTAAGCTATAATACTTAAATATATATTTCTTTTATAGTTATAGGTATTAATAAAAGGCTAGGCTTTATTACTTATACTTAATTTTTAATAAGTAATTATTACTTAAGAGTATTAAAAATAAACTTTTATAATTATTTTATTAATAATTAAGTATTTAAAATATTAGCTAAGGCTAAAAATATACTTATAAATAAAAGAGTATATATATATATTATTTAATATAAAAATATAAATATTAAAATTAAAATATATTAAAAAAATAAAGTATTTACCTTAATATAAATATCTTAAGTAAAAAAAAACTAAAAAAGCTAGTAGAGTTATTTTATTTATAGCTTCTATTACTTAGTGAAATATTTAGCTGTGAAATTACTTAAAGTAAAGTTATTTAAAAGGCTAAATTAGTAATAACTTTAATAATACTTTTATTAAAAATATTAAAATAAAAATATAAAAAGTAATTATTAAATAATACTTTAAGTTTTTTAGTTTTAAGTTTTACTTCTTTTACTATTATAATTATTAAAATACTACTTAGTTTTTTAATTAAATAAAATATTTAAGAAAAGGCCTTAATATACTAAAAGCCTTAAGTAAAAAAAAAATATTATATAAATAAAAACTTATTAAATATACTTTATTTATTAATAAAAAAAGCTAAAAAGTATTTATTTTAGTTTATAAAATTATATAAATAAAAAAAAAGTATTTAGCTTAATAATATCTCTAAGGTAAAATATTTAAAAAAGAGGCTTTTATTAATAATACAAATTACTTAGCTATTTTTTAAACTAAGTAATAAATATTAAGTAATAAGACCTTAGGGGCTTATTATAATTAATATATATTACTATTTATAATAAAAACTAAAATATAAATATATAAAGTATAACTAATATTAAAAAAACTAAAAAATAAAGCTTAAAAAGAGAATCTAATACTAATACTTACTTTATTATATAAAGTTATAGTAGCTTTAGAAATATAACTAATAATAGTATAGCCCCTAAGGGTTACTTAGGCACTAGTGTATAAGGCAAGATATAGGTTACTAAAGAGTAGTAACTTCGTCTTCCACTGGTCGCGATAAAGCTATTGCAAGTATTCTCACTGGAGTCTTGCTGGAGGCAAAAATCATCGTGGCATTTGCAGGTAGCGGCTCATGATAGCAGGCAATTTAACATATCAATCATTGATACCAAGTAAGAAAATTCTTAATCTGCAGACGAACTATATCATCAGAGCTCCAAAAGAATGAAATCTTCGACCACGTCCCCTGTTTTCAGCATCTCATCAGGTCTATTCTCGCCAGCATCATCCGGAACCCTCCAAATAACGTGCCTCGTACAATAATTGGCACTAATGGCATTTGCTACCCAGTAAAGTCAACCTATTTTACTGACGCTTTCCGCCATCAGTAGTAGATTTCAAGGGGACCGGCAATGGGAAAAGGGGTTTGGGATTTGGTGAATCTCCAGTCACGAATTCAATCACATCCCAGTGTTCCACGATACAGGTGCCTTGAAATCTCCAAAAGTCGACAAATGCTGCGGTAGTGCCGTTTTCCATAACACCCATCTCGACACTGATGCCAATATTGTCTTGCACAAATGTGTTCCAGACGCTGAAAGAAGTATCGTGAAACCAAGGAATAACAAGAGCAAGGCCGTCGGCTTTGCTCGGCCCATGAAATGCATCGTGGTCGACATAGTTGGGATCAGCAAGCAGATGAATATCGTATGCCTTCGTGATGTTGCGTTCTGTGAACATGATTTCAACGAACTCGGCGAAAATCTTTTGCTGCGTCTCAAAGGTGGCAGCTGTAGAAGGGCAGTATGAAATGACAGAAGGTACCGGTTTGTTGGCCGTAGGAGCAGCGTGAATGTTTGTAAGGAGGAGAGAAAGAGCTCCAAAAATGTGCTTTGCAGACATAGTGAGAGTCGTGTAAATTGATGTTATTAGCTTGTAATTTGAAGATGGTAGATGTAAGTTGAATGGTTGATATCTCCTCCAAAATCCCACATCATGATGGTTTATATAGAAAATGAGGCCATCTTTTCTCGTCCTTACCCCTTACGTTCCGAATGTTCTCCTGCATGATTGATTCCAAATTTACCGCAGTGACACTTTGGAGATATACTTTTCTACCATGATTCTTCGGCGGCGTGTAGGCCTACCGTCTCGAAGCTTCAACTATCGCGCGGCTCTAGATACCAGCAAGTGGGGGACAGAAAAACCAAGACAAAGAAGATTATCAACGCCCACCTAGTAAATTATACACCGCCCGTTCTTTTAGTATCTACAACTATATCTATATTTCTCTATTAACTCCTACTATATCTACATCTTACTATTAACTACTACTATATTTATATTTCTCTAGTAATTACTACTATATTTATATTTTTATAATAATTGCTACTATAGTTATATTATTAAATTTAGGTGTTAGCTAAATAGGCGTTCTTTCATAAAGGTACTAGATAAACTTAGTCATTAGGTGCTTATATTCCTCTATATATGTACTTATTTCTTTTGCGGTCTTGCTTTTTCTGACCTCCACTTGACCAGGTATTCAGATCGTAGACTCCACATCCCTTTGCAGATCAATGATCAGAGATTCGGCGCGCGCTTGATAACGTAGGAGCCCAGAAATGATGCCATAATCAAGGATGTTGTGGATCTTTCCAGAAGTTCCGCTTAATAAGGACGCGCCGGTGAGGGTCTTGATGGTCTCCAAATTCTAGACCCCCGGTATATGAATGCTAGTCTACTGAATGAAGCTGGGCATATTATGAAGTGGAATCCATCTGTTACTTGATATGGAAGCACGTCAATGCTTGAGACGGGATCGATTACAATTTTGTGCACTCATACTCGCCGGGTGAGGCCTAGTCTTGTTGCAACTGCTGGTGACTTGTATACTAAGGGTTCCATGTAGTATCTACGTTGAAGCTGTTGTCTATCCAATATCTCTAAATACATGGTATAGCATATGTTTAACAATAACCTAACTGTCTCTTCCGGGTGACATTTGAAGCCTGACATATACCTGCAGTCGCACTGGGGCCGCTGAGAGGCTGGGGCTGATATACTCCAGCTGAACAGCTAGTAGGATTGCAAATAGTCGAGCACGTGCCGGGCAAATAGATTCGCATATTGGTAAAGATGGCCATGGCCGCTGTCTGGATAGAGGATCAACTGCGCATTTGGCAATCGTTGCTGAAGAGTGAAGCTGTTGGGAGTGGGGATCATGAAGTCGTTCTAAGCAAATCAACAGTGTTAGCGCGCGGGTGTGCCAAAGATGACGCCGGATTTAAGATGGATGTATCCCCTACATTTCCGTTGGTGATGAGAACTGGCGTCTTCAGTCCAGGGAGTCTATCATACGACCCGTTGCGACCTCTCGTCTCATTCACAAGAAGCCATGATGAGACCAGATTCGTTTGGGCTTCTACTCCCTTTCCGCCGTCCGTGAAGTTGAAACTGAGCCAGTTGGATCGCTGTTCACCGCTCGTTGACACATTGCGTTCGTAAATTCGGTCAAACCACGAGTTGAGAGCTGATTCGCCGCGTAGGTCATGAGGGAAGAACAAAGTCGCAAAGTCGTCTATAGTTATATCGCGCCCACCAGCCAAAGTGTTGACCTGGTTTTGATGAGATGGAGAATTGGTGACGGTATCAGGGCCGCCGCTCGGGCCTGTTCCCGCAATCACGAGCTTTCTCACGGTGATATCCTCAGGGGCATTCAGGGCAACCATAGGGGCAATGTAGCCGCCGATGCTGAAGCCGAGGAGATCAACTTCTTTCTCACCAAGGAGACTCAGGAATTGCAAAACATCATCTGCAGAATCCGCGACCGTCGAGGCCACTCTTCCTGTGCTAAAACCGACCCCCGAATAGTCCATCAGGATCACGGGGCGATGTTCTGCGAGCCCGTTGACTACTAACGGATCCCAAAAGTCCATTGTGCCTCGGTAATGAATCAGCATTAGTAGAGGGATACCCCAAGTTGCTCCTAGCCGTCGGAATGCGAATCTGTCGCCATTGGGGCGCTTGAGGAATTGCATTTTCGCTGTCTGATGAGTTGACATGTTTTCTTTCTTCCGGGTTTTTATCCTGTGGTAGAAACAATGATGCTGATGCTAATGCTGAAATAAAGCCGATGATTGCAATGACGAGCACATCATGATGCACCTGTGGCGCTGATATTTATATTACGAGATCATCATGACGAATATTTCCACGCATGCTGATGGCTCTGGGGGGTTTTCGAATGGCTCTGCCTTTGCCTCGGGTTGTTCTGCGCATCTTCATGATTGCTTGTGGTCACGATGTAGGATTGTAGCCGTTTGGGGATACAATATGCTGAGATTATTAAACGGCTATTGACAATAATATAGGAGTGTGGAATCAAAAGTGATGCCGCTAGTATTTATTATGATACTATTACTCAACAACGTTTGTATCAAGGTTGTTACTAAGTCTAGTTGAATCTGCACTGACCATAATAGGAAACTGCTTTTCTGGGCGATGTTCCCGTGCCTGACATTGAGCCGAGAAGCGTTGCAGTACAGCTTATAAGCTTTGTATCAAGAATCTCACCGTCGGAGCAATCTAACCAAGCGATTATGTCAAGAATCCCGATGCAGTCATTACTTGCTTTACAGCTATAATCTGACACGACGAAAACATGTCCGTTGTTGTACTTTGACTATGTTACTGCGTTCAAAACAGTAAAAGACATGTAAAAGGGAATTTGTCTATTACAACTATGCATGTGACTGTGAATTCGTGTGCGTTGATGCAGCTTAGAAGCTACGCATTGATAAAGAAGGCTTCTTCTGCCATCACTACTCTCTTACAGTGGAAAAGGTTCATCTATTTGGGAATATGCTCAAGACTAACGCAAGTCTCTATCAACTACATCTTCCAAGACCGTCTCGTTCCTGGCTTCCGCAGCTTTGCGTGCCAGCTTGAGCCTCCTCGTGTCTCTCTCGGTATGCCGCGTGACCCACCACGTAACAATGGTAACAACAAAACACAAGGCGACCAAAGACATGGCCACAGCAAATGGAACTGTGTAATGAGGTGCATACTTGCTTCTGAAGATTTGAGGACCAACGGCACCTCCGATCTGACCATATGAATTAACGAAGCCGATGGAGAATGCAGAACCCGTTGCTCTACTCGTGGTCTGGACTCGCCAGGGCCACATAAGGGGATACCAGCTGGCTGCAAAGGCGTTGCCAATCAACGTGGCTGTATAAACCCCTGCATTATTGGGATATGCAACCAGCACAGCGTAAGAGGCGATGATAACCAATAAGCACCCGAGAGGATACAGCGGTCTCGGATATCGGCCACTGTCAGCAAATACTCCGGAGACGCCAATCACAATCAACGAAGTAGCCGTAATCGGAATATTGAGAATTTGTGCAGTAGCGATATTCCTAAGTGTATTTGTTAGTCATATTGACCATGGAACTTTACGAGACATGTGCGGGTAATCTTACGTGAAGCCCAAATTTGCAATCACAGTTGACTGGTAGAAGCGCACGCCATTGGTACCGATGGTATATATCGCCCAAATCAACGTAAATAGCCAAAGCCGAATATCTTTAAGCGAGTCAACGATTTCGCTGAACTTGAAGCTTTGTTCTTTGGCTCGTGGTGCATTTGCAGGTAACCGAGCTTGTATAAAGGCCTTTTCGGTGTCTGTCAACCAGCTGGCGGTTTCCGGGACTGGCAAGTTCATGTTAGTCTAGTGATGTCTATTGGATTGAGGCGACTCACAATCTGGGAGAAGAAACCACACTGCGATGCCAAAGACTACAGTGAGAGCACCTTCTGTCAAGAATAACCTGTGTGGTGTTATTTAACTGTGCCATCCAGTGATTGAAAGGGAAAAGCATACCATTGCCACCCTGACAGCCCGTGTGAGCCTGATGCATGATCAAAGGCAAAAGCCAAGAGGCCACCTATGATGCCCGAACAGTTTCCACAGATATCTTGAAACTTGTAAGCCGAATTCACAAATGAGCGGTGCCGGCATCGTACTCACAGAAATACAATAGCCTCAAGGACATTTCATCTGGACGATACCAATAACACATCTGTAATAGGATACCTGCAAATTGGCCGGACTCCGCCTAGGGGCATTTGTAAGGATGAAGGTTCCATAAGGAAGAGATTGAATAACATACAAGGCCGAGAAGAAACCGTGTGGCATACAAGCCACCCTTGTTGTGAACTGCTGCGTGCAGCATCAAACAAATGCCCCATGTTATTATGATTCTGGATTGCCATTTTGACGGCGTAAAGTATTTGAGCAGTAAATTTGACGGCGCTTCTCCAACAATGTATGGAATCTGGTAAACGATTAGGCATGGTTGTCTATCTGTGGATGAGGGTAACATTACAACAACATACATAGTATAACACTGTCACCAAGTTGTATTCATCGGATGTCATGCCAAGCTGAGTCATGATATTCTGATCGGTTCCCCGGTTCATGATTCGTGCATTTGAGACCTAGAGAGTCACAACGTTAGACAGAGATGCGACACACATGCTGAGTAGTTGCCTACATTGTCAGAGTCCAAATTTTTAAACAAGAAAATAAGTGAGCACAATGGCATTAGATGCCAGTCCACACGTCTTAATAGCTTCTTCTCTTCTTCAGCTGTGAGAAGAGTTCGCCCGGCCATGTCTGACCGAAAGCCATCGATAGTGTCATCCTGAGGAAGATTGGAAATTTCTTCTCCTCGTTTTGCATAGTGGACTTGAAGACTTTCCTCGGATTCAATTGAAACCGTAGTGGTTTGAATCTCTTCATCTGAACCTTTGCTGCTCGCCATTTTGTGTACTTGTCAAAGAGTCATACAACAGATGGCGCACAATAATTAAACAGTTATCCGTCCCAAGTATGTACCATTTACTATTTAACCATTTAGACATACTTTTTATCTTCTGAAAAAAAGCAAGAAGCACCAATGATTATGCCAAAAACCCCTGTCAGCACGTACTGCGGACTAGTCTGCAATATACCAGCGATCGCGGACGAGAGGCTTTGATATCGGCAGTTGGTAATTATTTGTATCAGTGTGTTGAGCCGTTTTGACGTTATATCCGGTGCATCTATGCATATCATGCGCGTTCATCTGTCAGATCTCAACCCCTCTTCGGGGTAAGTGAGCTCGCCATCCTCGTGCATGATCACGCAAGACCTGTGATCTCAAGCAAACCACACTTACAAATCGTACGAACACTTAAGCTAGTGGGGGAAATGAAATCAGTATGGGGAACACAAGCGCTGCGAATACCATCATGAGCAGATAACGGATAATATAAGTATCTGAGTATGCCCCCACCTGGAATGCTCTCAATGGGACGTCGTCGTTAAGTAGTAAATGAAACGTACTGCAGAATTATACATTATTATCGAATTTGTTAAGTGAATTTAAAGTCACCATGGCAGCAGTAGCGAGATCGGTACTGGGATCTAACGATATCCCGACGTATCACCAGATACCGGAAACAAAGTATGAACGTAAGGCACTACCTCAAGTCCGTCTGCAAAAACAAAACAAAAGATCTGCTGCTCATTTCTTTTAAAAGTGGAATGGGCCGACTTAGTTACTCTGGATCTCTCTGAATTTGAGCAACCAGGTGGTAAAGAGCGCCTCGCGAAGCAGCTCCATGAGGCCATTCAGAAGATTGGTAGGCTGTCTTACCCCCATCTCTACCTTTGCTGGTGCTGATTATCTGGCAAAGGATTCTTTTACATAACCAACTTTGGATTGAGCCAAGAAGCTGTTGATCGACAGTTTGCTATCGGCAAAGAGGTGTTTAACCTGCCCATGGAGGAAAAACTCCAGTACCGTGCCGAGTTAGAGAAAGGAGGTTACAACGGCTACAAGCCATTGGGATTGCGAGTAAGAATTACATATCAGGTACTTTTTTACTCTTTTTGCTAATGAACGTATGTGTAGGAAGTCGCTCCTGGAATTTTTGACAATACAGAGATCTACAACATAGGAAAGTTTATACCAGCGTATGAACGCCCTCAACCCGAGATCATCAACCAACACCGTGATGAAATCGAGCAATTTGCTCGACACATTCACAACAACATTGCTTCAAAGCTTTTAGTCCTCTGTGCAATTGTACTGGAGCTACCAGAGGACTACTTTCTCAACTGCCATCGCTACGAAGAAAAGTCAGATTGCCATATAAGATTTATGAAGTACACTTCTCGAACGGCATCAGAAAACCAGGCTTTGGATAACGTCTGGGTTAAGGGACATACTGACTTTGGCTCTTTAACGCTCTTATTCCGTCAACCTGTTTCTGCTCTCCAGGTCAGAACACCAGAGGGCAATTGGCGATGGGTCCGCCCATACCCAGAGAGCATCACGGTCAACCTCGCCGACTCCCTTGACTTTTTAACCAATGGATTCTTGAAGAGCTCCATTCATAGAGTTGTACGCCCACCTCCCGACCAGCAAGACGTAGACAGGCTTGGTGTTTTATATTTTGTCCGACCAGAAGACAGCACCGAATTGAAGCCGGTTGCTAGCACAGTTCTGGAACGACTGGGCTATAACAAAGTCACAGATACTAACGCTGTTGGAATCACAGCTGGAGAATGGGTCAAGGCAAGAGTGGCCAAGGGAGTGGCCAAAGACAACCAGCCAAGAAGCGAAGTCGGGGAGCAGACCATTGTCGGTGGCCTTACAGCCAAATATTATGATTAGATACCTTACATATTACTTGATGGAAGCTCCATTCAATCTAAGCATCATCTTCGACGTATTTCTTGTACACTTGAGGATAAAACTTTTGTCCGTTGGACCGATGACTCCGAATCTTGGTCCTTAGCTGGCTTTCCCCCCACGTATCGTATTTCCCTCGTAAAAATGGAGAATCGACAGCTCGTCCAACATCTGATTCAGTGCCGGCATCGGGCTCAAAGGAAGAAAAATGTTCTCGAAAAGACTCGACAGCCTCTTTCTTGGTGAGATTTCGTCGTACGCCTTGGAAAAAGGGGATGCTGTATCGTTCATCGGGGGTTGCGAGTACTCGGTGAATAGTGGCCTTGCAAGTGCGGTGTGTCAACACCTCAAAAGCTTGACCAACGTTTACCACGAACGTGTCTGGAAGCACAGGGACATCAATCCAATCGCCCGTCTTGTTGAGAACCTGCAGTCCTCTGACATGCTTTTCTGACGCTTGAAGTAGAAACGTCCACCACCCAGAGGAGTCTGTGTGCGGACCAACGCCTTGAGTGATGCCCGAATCAGGAGCAGCGGCAGGGTAGTGTACAGCTTTGAGTCGGTGCTGATCAGAGAGAAAGGAGTGGAATGTTTCTTTGGGCAAGTCCAGTGCTTGCGCAACAAGAGAAAGGAATCGCTCTCCAAGTAGAGTCAACTCGGTAATGTATTTCTCCACGACAGGCCTCAGTTCTGGCAATTCAGATGGCCACTATACAACACCGGGTTAGAGTTTCAACAGTCTTGACATGAGATAGCATGAGACGTCGGTGGCTTGACTGTTACTCACCTGATTGGGGCCTCTTAAACTCTCGCACAGAGGAGCATCCGGATCAGACACCGCAGTCAACTCAGTTGCAAATTCCACTTGCTCTCTTGCGTCGGCCTTTGCCGCTGTAGTTTCGCTACCCACAGCGCTGTAACCGAGAAAATGCTTGGAATTTTCCAGGGCAATTCTGCTTTTTGCGTCATCAGGTAGGCTAAAGAGTCTCGGAAGAATGTCTACAAGGTCTTGAATCACTCGGGGAGGCACCTTGTGATTCGAGACATAAAGAAATCCTATGTCTATCAATGCGACGCGGAGAGCGCCGAGGAGGGCTGGAAGTGTCTTGGGGTCATCTGCCAGGGCCAGGTCGATGACGGGAATCTCTTGGAAGTTATTGGTAGAGGCTGTCATTGTTTCGGGACAGTTGACGAGGAGTTTTCTTCATGAGAAGAGTCAAAATTTGGTCAGATTTCGAGGATCAAAACTTGAGTTTCAACACAGTGAAGTGAAGCTTCTGGGAATCTGAGTTAGCTTGCGTATAATCGGCTGTTCTGAGTTGACGGACGCTCTACGTAAGATGGCGTGCTTGCTTATGTAAATTCGGTACGGACCGTGTTGATCTTTTACCCGGGAGTTGGTCATTAGAGTTGAGTCGTTGAACTTCTTATAAAGAAAGGGAATGATCCATGTATAGATGATTAATTCTACAGAGAGATAATGAACATATATATCCGCAATTACCATAGTTGCACTTTTGCTTTCTTGCTGTATGAAGCTTTACTTGTTTAGGGGTCATGTACCCCGTAGTCGATGCGCAACTCAACATCAGTGTATACACTTAATCTTCTCACTCCTCTAACCGGTATATTACATTTTAGAAAAAACTCTTAATTACTTGTTATCACTGTCTACGCCATAGCTTAACCTTAAGTTAGTGACAGTTTTCGCATCTGCTGCATGTTGGTTAGCGATGGGGCTGGCACCTCGGAGATGAGGCTGGCAGCCAGTTGCTTTAATCTGGTCCTCTGCAGCGCTTATAAACAGCCGATTCCACCGCAATGATTGCCCCAGCTGCAATCATTGGTCTAATCCATTGCCTTTTCAGTGCAGCAGTATGACAGATCTTAGCATTATAGCCATCAAAGCGGATCATTCGGCGTGCCATCATTCATCGGGACAACCCTGTTCATTCAATACAGACGGTCTAGCTTCAGATTGGGCAAATCGCTGCTCTTTGTTATTACAATCGGTTTGTGCAACCTGGTAAATAACGTGTACCGGCTGATGGTCAGATATTCTCTACCAGATCACCTGCTTATCCGGAATTTAGTGTCAATCTTTTGTGTAGATGACTTTGCATGAACTCTTCACTTGGAAACAGCTGAAACAACTCCCTGTCCGCGGTGCTATTTCAACGAGTGAGCTGAGTAAGACAAACGGAAAACTTGGACCAACAGGTCGTTATTCTTCCCGCAAGCTTCTCATCGATGGTGAGTGAACTAAAACAGATTTAGAAGCTATCCTGTCCCGAGCCAACCTTTGCAACTTGATTCCAGTTCTCTTGGAGCCACCCTCCTTATGGGAGCCTTTGATCACGATAACCTCGCTTGCTAGTTGCCAATTTGGGCATGTGAAAACCTATTGTAGGATTACACATCTCTGTAAGCTACCGAGAGAACGTTGTAACCCTGGGGATCATGGAAGCGCCCGTCGGTCGGCCGGAATCTTCGAAAGAAGAAAGGCGCCCGTACCACTATCATTATACGCACAACACTCCATCTGTTCTGTGAGGGAATACGCAAGATTCTATATTCGTTATGAGGCAGATAAACCATGTTCCCCCACATAACACACTCTACAGTTACTTTGACTCCATATTGATGCAAGGCCAAAACCAGCATGGGCCGCTGCAAGGATATCAGTTATCTGTGCCATGTGCAGACGTGGCATGCTGTACGGAGTAAAGAGCAGCGCCATTACTATTCCCGATACGCCGAGACAGCTGGACATTCCCTATCGGTATTCGGTAGAGGATACCTAGAGTGTGTGCATGTCACCATCCCAAAATGCTGGGACTGTGCTCCGTAGACGTCAAACAGACATGCACTTGCTTGACCTGGTCGCTGTGCCGTTATCAGCTGTGGCTCGCTGCATGCAAGCCGCGCTGCGTGTGATGCTGCTGCAGGTCACAGGCCCATGCATTCCTACCACCGTTGTTTCTGTGACCATGTGCCCGGCAGGCTTGACTTGGTGCTTGGTGATGCCATGGATGTAACATCACAAGGCTCGCGCCAGGGCGGATAATATTCATCGGCCAAGAAAGAAGCCGCACGAGCCAAACTTCCGTACCAATGGTAAGCTGCTCTGTCTAATCAGCCTGCTAACGAGAGACGAATCCAACCCCATGTCTTCGTGGGGTGCCTTTACCGGGGGGCCTGGAGCGATGCTCGGTTAGTCTAATAAGCCTCCCACCAAGAGATAGTATCACATTCATTCCAGTCGAATCGTTACATGACCATCAATCGCTGCCTTTCAAACGTCACAAATGAGTGCCGCCTGAAGGGAAGTAATGTGAAGACTTCTCTGAAGCTTCATAGGCAGTAGTATATCAACGCTTTATGTTTTTTTTGTAGAGAATGCCGGGTTAGCCGTGTCGCGGGACGGAGAGCATTTCTCTTCTAATTACACTGCTATGCTGGCTAATAAATGTCCAGACAATTCGGGCCTTCCTAATGGATGCCTAAGCGCCTCATCAGCTGGTGTCGCGAAAGCCAAAGAGCAGCTTGACAAACTAATGATGTTAGCGTCCGAACCCAGTTCTTGCATCGGCCCAGGGATTGGGGCACGCTGTAAATATGCAATTACAGTAGCTGATTCAGATCCTAATAGCAGTCAATAGTCTATCTGTGATAATCTGTGCTCTGTAGATTTGGTCGATATAGGTATACAGCAAGCCACAGCACATTGGACGCCGTGTGTCAGCTCATCATCTCCCTGGTCGACGATTCATGTCCACTAACACAGCCAGCCCTTGCACCGTAAGATTTGCTCCGAAGCCGACATCAACCATGACAATTGTAGAAATTCTGGCGATTTGAGCCTGATGGGTCCCACAAAGCAAAGGAGTGAGAAAAGAGAGAGGAAAAAACAAAAAAAGCAACCCGGCTCGCGATACGCTGCACGCCCACAACCCATGTAACTTGAGACGTTCCCACGAGGCACAAAGCACCCCGGATTTCGTTTCTGAGCCATTCTGCACGAGCCGTTACCCATGCACAGCAGCCACAGCGTGACATTTGATGTGGTAGCACGAGGTGTGCAGAAGACCATCGTCCGGTGTTTGCTTCCTCAGGACCGTTGTAACCCCAGATGCAAATATGCCGCATCGATCCCGTGCACACGCTTGCTTGGACGCGTAGACGTACTCATAGAGTAATAAGGAATGAGAAACGTTGAGAGTGACTGATAACGGGCATGAGCACTGACTGAACAAGCCCCATGCATGAGAGGAATCTGGTTATCAAGCCCTGGCCTGGCCCTCTGGGGGGGCGTGAGACAGGACAGGCAACGGGTTTGGCACTCCTACCTTACAAAAGCAGCGTGGCCTCAAACGCCTCACGATGCTAGAGCTCCCTGATTGAGTCTAGGCTGCTGGTCTTGGTAGCCGAATTACCGATCCGTGTAGCAGCAATCCAGGAACGCGAGATCCAGTGGCCGCGCCGCAGCCAATCGCCTTGGTCGCCAGTTCTTCATCGAGAAGCTGAGTCGGCTCTCCATTCTGTTGTCGACGACGGGTGGTCCGTCACTTGATCCTTCATCTGCTTCTAGCGGGATGCCGTCCACGCGATTGAGGCCGACATGTAACGTCTCACTCCGCCCATTGGATGCAGCGCCCAGATTAGACAAGGCATTTTGGAATGATGAGGAAACGGGGAGTGAGGCCATCATAAAACGAATTTGGACGAGTTTCCTGATTAATTATTCTCCTTGACAATGTTTAAATACACCGTGCCATTCCCTCTGTCGATGACTTCCTTTCATGAGCCTCAACAGTAGCTTCTTCACCACCACAACATCCACAACGGATATCGCAAGATCCTAGACGGGTCTGTCCTTTCCTTCTGCTCGATTTTATCATCTTCTTCGTATATATATTACATCTTTTGTGTACATACCGTCATACATACAACATGTTCTTCTCAAAGGTCGCATGTGGCGCTGGCCTCCTTGCCAGCCTCGTCTCGGCAGCTCCCAGCCCAATCGCTCGCCGACAAGCACCAGGTGCTCAAAACGTCGTTTACTGGGGTCAGAACGGTGGCGGGACGGTTGAGAATAACGATCTGTGAGTATGGCGGCAACGACGGAGATGAGTGCCTAACAGTTACCTAGGTCGGCATACTGCACCCCAACTTCCGGAATTGACATTATTGTTCTTTCTTTCCTTTACCAGTGGGGAAATGGAGCATCAGCATTGGGTGGTACTATCGGTCAATCTGTGAGACACCTCGTTCACCGTTTGGTCACGACACATACTGATCAATATATAGTGTGGAATTACTACCTCCGGCCAGCCTCAGAACTGTGACGCTTTGACTGCGGCCATCACGCATTGCAAGAGTGTCGGTGTCAAGATGATTCTGTCTCTGGGCGGTGCCAGTGCTTTCTCCTCATTCACAAGTGCCGACCAAGCTTCACAGGCTGGTCAGTACCTGTGGAATGCTTATGGAGGAGGCTCCGGTGTCACCAGACCTCTTGGAAACAATATTATGGACGGATTCGACTTGGATATCGAGAGCAACCCGGGTGGAAACAACATTTTCTACGCTTCTCTTGTCAACACTCTTCGATCCAACTTTGCCAGCGACCCAGCCCACAAATATGTCATCACCGGTGCTCCCCAGTGCCCTATCCCCGAACCCAACATGGGAGAAATCATCAGTAATGCGCAATTCGATTATTTATGGGTCCAGTTCTACAACAACAACGACTACCCGGCCGATCCCTGCTCCCTTGGTCTTCCTGGAGACGCTCCGTTCAACTACAACAACTGGACTTCGTTCCTTGAAACCACCCCGTCCAAGAACGCTAAGCTCTTCGTGGGTGTTCCTGTGAGTTGACCCTCGTCCCATTATTGGGAATACATTCTGATAAAATATCCAGGCTGCTCCTCTGGCAGCAAATGGCGGTCCGGGCGGTGCCATCTACTACGCCACCCCTTCACAACTGGCCACCATCGTCAACGACGTCAAGGGCAACTCGAACTTCGGCGGTGTGATGATGTGGAGCGCTGGCTTCTCCGATTCCAACGTCAATGACGGCTGCAACTATGCCCAGGAGGTCAAGAACATCCTGGTCAAGGGAACTCCTTGCTCTGGCAGCCCCATCTCCGTCTCTCAGTCACCAACCCCTCCGGCAACCGTAACTTCCAGTGCACCTGGAACCTCCGCGACTCCTCCTCCTTCAGGCGGTGGCTCCGTCCCCCAATGGGGTCAAGTAAGTTTATGACCACTCCTATGTTGACCGTGATATCTAACGACAGTATCGCAGTGTGGCGGCAACGGATATACAGGCCCAACTCAGTGCGTTTCGCCTTTCAAGTGCGTTGCCACTTCTGAATGGTGGTCTCAGTGCCAGTAAATGGAAGCATAACTCAATTCAGAGCTTCCTTCACAATGCTCTTCATTCGATTGGCAGTAGCCAGTCTCCCTTTCACTACATGTATATATTTTGATGAGAGTTCTGTTTGCCTGCATGACTATACCTACAAAAATATGTGGTTACCTAGGCGCCTATCTGTATATAAAACGATAAACTTACAACAATGAGAAAAACAAACCTACGTTCCATCCTTCATTATGCCGCGGTTATCGACAAAGGGGCGCGTCTGTCTCACGATTTCTCTGCAATTCAAGTCAAAGAAGCAGCCTTCAATGACCTATGCAAGATGCTGTCAATACAGATCGTTGTCATCAAGAGTGTGTGAGGGAAAGTAAATACCAGTTTGATGGCAATACCGCCTTCCCGCGATGTGATGGTGCAATTTTACCCGGGGACATTAGAATGAATAGTTTTTAGTGAGTATTGTTTTGCGTGCTGTGTTTTACCTTTCTGGTCTCATTCTGCTTGATCCGTTCTCCTCGACGAGAAGCTCTGGTCAAAGGGCGAGAAGAAGTATTTTGGAGTCGGGTAGACAACAGTTAGCTCGTTCTACGTGCTGCACTCCATACTCTAGCTCTCTTACTTCATCATTTATGACCTATTCGTTAGGGAGGGATAAAGAGAAATGAAGTTGTCAGCGTGTTCGAGTGCTGGGGTGCTGGAGGACTAGTTGTCGGCCTTTGCAGCAACCGTTTTCGCTGCTCAAATTCTTCCAGTCTCCGGCGAGGATGACGTTGGCGGGCAGTGGTATTTTGCTGCTAGGGAGACTGGAAGCGATAATGGGTAAGTCGCTGTCTATATTCCGGTCTGAAGGTATTGCAATCATGGAATTACATAGTGAGGCTGGAGGAAGCGTTTGGGAGCCGCGCTGGGAGGAGTACGAAAGTGAATCTAGAAAACAAGAGGGGTCAGCGACAACAAATTAATATTCCGGCACCGTAAAATACTCACTAGTTATCAGAAAGGGGGAGAAATATCGTGCAACATTCGAACTCGGGACCAAAATTTAGCCCCCAAAGAGAGTGGGCGATGATATTGGCCTTTTCTTTCTTTGGCAGTGACTTGAGTTTCTCTACCACCATAGCCTTCGCCAGTACCTACCCAGAGGCCTTGAAAGACTGCTGGTTCGCGCGATGAATGTTCACGAGGGTTGTAGACTGCCCTCAGAAAGGGTTCCTGAAAACAAAACAAAAATGGTAGTATCGGCGGTTAATTTGTTCTTAACAACCTCTGGCTAGTCCTACAGAACGTACGGTCAGAGTAGCTCGAGAGCCTGCAGTGTGTCAGGGTCAATAGTAATAGCATCGTCACTAACCCAGCCTCCAACGACGCCAGTATCGAGAACACCGTGGAAAGAAAACTCGCATCTTTCACATACAATGTCTCAACAGAAACGCGAGAAATCTGGTAATAGTGACGTTGACTTTAGAGTCTAGGTGCCGAAGACGGAAACAATTTTGACAAGAAGTAGCTTACTCTAACCGTTTCGTGATGTATGAGGATAATTGTTTTGTCAGCTCGAGCGGCCTGTAGAAACGCGAGCAGCACGTAAAGAGAAGCAGACTGTTGATCTCGGCTTTGGTCTCATCGCGATGGTAGATGTTTCGTCAAATATAATCCAAGACTCTTTCGGAAACGTTGGACATGGGAGTCATGATGCGAGTGATGGTGACGTTGAATCTTCGCGGGTCACCTCTAACTCGTGTAGCTCTCATCGCACCAATGAAAGAACTCTTCCTTCATTGTCCTGTGCCTAGTAAACCAGCCAGCCATACACCAATTTGATACTGTAGAAACAAGTGTTTAGCCTGGAACTGTCGGTTCGAAATGCCGTACGTTTGCAACACTATTGTCCAGATTGCTCAGAGACGCTCTGGGCCTTGATGTCTTCCGGGATACTGCTCACCTGCTCAATCACCCAGTTATGCTGCTTAGGGCTCCCGAAAATGCTGCAATGTGTCTGCTCAGAGTTGACGGATGGGATCCCAAGGGACGCGGCGGACTAATACATACGCCCACCGTGTTTTAGGCTGATGCCCAAACGCACAGGTGAGCTGTCGGAATAATCATCTTGATGCATCTCAGAGGTATGTCCATCTTCACGTTGTCCGATTCCCTAACTGAAACCGTCGCTAATCCCCAACTGTCACTCAGTGAATCCGTCGCCAATCGCCCCTTGTGCTGTCCATCTCCAGCATGCTATTTTCAATCACCAACATCCACATCCACACTCGGGGATTCTCCATCCTCACCAAGGCGACGGCGCCATCGTCATTGACTTGAGCTCGGAAATGAGAGTGGTCTTGATTGAGGATGCTCAGTGGCTGTGATATCCACGTATCTCCATTCTTCTTCTCGCTGTTGGCCGCAAGGTCGATCTTGTTAATATTCACCGTAGTGCCTCCTATATGACCCATTCGAAAGCGTCCAAGAGCCTCCATGGCAAATACAAAGCGCGAGCAGTCTGCCCTCTCCCCTCCCCCACCCTATATCGCGGGACTACATGTTACTATTTTTCAACAGAGAGAATAGATAGAATCTTGCTCCAATTGATTAGTTTTCCGTCCCTGTCGATGGACGCGGCGCTTTTGAAGCATCTGCGTCTTTGTTGGATTAGCTTTTGCCACTTGTCCGTGGTCGATCAAAGTTTCGCTGGTGAGACTCAACAACGTAAATTGCTGGAGGCATGCTGCTATAACTTTAGGCAATCGCATGGCGAGTTTAAGACTACTTCTATACTATTGATTAAGGAATATCCGCCAAGCACCTGAAGGAACACTTGGAGAAGCTGTTTGGAAGACAAACGCTGGAGGAACCCGGCTTGCGGTAAGCCTCGCCAACAGCTCTGAGGAAACCCACCCTAGTAGCTTCTGGAAGCTTACGCAGCATAGCTGGCTGATTGAGCAAGCGAAGAGTCTTTGGAAGATGGTCAATTCCGAAGCGTCTCTGGAGGCCCTGGAACCATCATGATTCAAGCGCCCTACAGCACTGCAACCGGCACTATCAGGGGGAGGTTAAGCAATGGCCTGCAGACTGGCAAGCCCGTGTCCTGGTCTTAACGGTTGATAAAGCACAGGGGAATCAAGCAGATGTGGTCTTTCTCAACATAGTCTGAACTACGTCGGCCGGCTTCATCGACGACCCTCAGCGACCCAACGTGCAACTCAACATCGCCATCACTCGGGCGAGGCAGGCCAAGGTCATTATCATGCATATCCGCATGAACTATCGGCAAGCCAAAGGATGCTGGATTTAGATGACCCTTACATCGCTCGGATGATTGAAAGGGTTGCTGTGGTAAGAAAACAGCTGATGATTGTCTCGTCAGTTTGGTGTCCCATTCAATCAACAAGGTGAGTCCCGGGCGACGCAACATTGCCATCGCCGAAGATCACCATGCACAGTGGGTGAGTGATGTCTGCAGTGGTACTGGTCACAGGCAGCACGGGAACTACAGGTATCATATTAGAGCACGGTGATGTGGTCACTGCCTACCACCACTCATAGCCGCCCGTGGCCTACCTCAAATGCATCTACTCTCTCGAGACAATCGCAGCATTGGCATCACTAGAACCCAGCCTTGGCGACGACGTGCCCATCGCAGCAAAGTCGAGAATCCTCGAGTTCCTCCCCAAGTCATCAGAGCAGCGCCCTCGACGCCCTCATGTTTCCACGCATCTCCGACTCATCTCCTAGCCCAACGTTGGCCGCTGTGCCAAGATGCAACAGGCATATGTCTCTGCTTCGTCGATAATTGCAGTGCCGTTTGGAGCGTTTCTATTATCCAGAGCGCTTAAACACCTTGGATCCCTTCTGCAGCTTGTGCTTCTGGCGAGGAAGACTTTAGCGACCAAGTAGCAGATGCATATTCTCACCGGAGCTGCTGTCGGGATACTCGGCCAAGAGACACCGTTCTGACCATCGCTGAGGATATGTACAACGGCAGAAACCGTCGCTATGGCCACGCTACCACGCTGCTTAACCACTGGAGATCAGGCATACATCATTCCCATCGTGATCAGCGACGTTGATCCAGTCCACCATGATCATTCTGCTACTCGGATTGCCATGAGCAGTCATCATCATTGCCCCCCTCGACTCAGGAATTCGCCGTCTGCCTAGAAGGTTCTGCTATATGTCTTTTTCGAGCCGGTGAGTATTTCTCTCGAGAGAGAGATATTAGATGATGAAGTGCTTACCACGGCATGTGCCGAATACTACAGTCTAGATGCCGCTCGACACACCAAACCCCCCATCAAGTGCCCATTGACGAAAACAACGCTGCCGTCCATTCAACTCTTCAGCTCCGATCTCAATTCTGCCATTACTTAGCGGCTTTGGATGCACTCATTTTGTTATGCGTATATGACGCCGTCAGTCGAATTCACCGTCTTCGACTCATCACTTTTAACGCGACAATCTTTCGAGTGCTTCCATTGCAAGAGGAGACGTCCTACTCTGACCTCCCCATGGGTGAACAGCCACAGGGGCTTTAGCTGTCTTTTCCTTTCATTTCTTCGTTCTGCCCCCTGCTCATTGCGCTTCCAACTTGTCCTTCACCTCATATCCAAGTCCGAGGCGTCGCGAACGTCAATCCACGCACATCAACTATTTCGGCAACTCATCTTGCAGCCCTACTGGCCAAAGTCACAGATGGCGGCCAAGCTACCCCCTCTCGTGGGTGCGGGTGGTAGCAGTAGCCCAGGTCGCACAATGCCTTCACTATAACATAACAGAGGCGGTGAATGAACAACTCTTTGGTCGATACGGAAACAAGCAGTACGGTGAAGAGATGGGCAAACGGCAGCTGTTGCACAAAGAAAATCTTTGTCGAGCATAAAAAGTCGCCACACCTTGCCCATCTGTCATGTTGCGCTTCGCCTTTCCATTGTCTTCAATATACTCTCTATCGCGACGTTCCTACCACACTACAACATCTGACAGTTCATCTTTCGGTTCCCTTTATCTCTGTAAGATCATCATCCTGTCCTCGGTTTTAATGAACTCTGACCACGTCCGTGGTTGGAAATATGTTCAAGGAGATAACTGACTTTGTGCATGGTTAATGTACTTAGACCCCTTTTGTAATTTGGAATCCGACCCAACCCTTCCATATCGACACCACGAAGTCTTTTACCCGCTATACCCTGCCGTTATGACACCGGGTCTTCGAGGAATAGCCACCCCTATTCAACAGCCTTTTCATTTCTTATCCACGCGGTCACATCTACAGCTCATATTTTGGGAAGCAGTTTGAAGAGCAGGAAATTTCTCGATAGCATACATCTCAGGTACATATTCAGCTCTTCTCCGAAGCTAGCGTCGAGTATTTGCCGGCGACAAATGACGACTGCCCCAACCAAGGATGCATTCATCGTCAATGTCCGAGGTCCCAGTTGGGGCTGTCGGTTTGCCTCGCCGTGTCCACCCTTTATTCTTACTTCAAATCTGTCTAGTCACCCTTGCTTGGACAAAATTTTGTCATCTTGCCCCGTTCTCGTGGCCAAAATCCACCCAGGTACAGGTACTCCAGCGTCCCTTGCTTCCTCTAAATAAATACCTTGTATTCGGACTGCTGAGGTTAAATTGACGACATTCGGTTGTCCATTTGCATCGACTTGGGTGACTGGCAGCAGCAAAAAGAAGTGATTCAATGAGCCTAGATCGAATCGTTCTGGGATATAGCACTTGTTCAAGGTAGCGAAAAAAGATTCTATGGATATATGTATCCGCCAGTATCGCTACTACCTAACCTATGTACCTCGCCTAGGGGGGAGGGTCACCACACGGCCGCGATGATGCAGGTTGCGTAACACTTTGTGCATCATCCTGGCTTTTGTATAGTGCTCAGAACCTACCCCGAGTGGCACGCCGACTGGTCCTAGCACGTTGATGTCGCCAAAAATAAGCAGCCCGCTCTTCTGGCGGCTGAGCATCACGTTGAAGCGGTGCTCATCGGTCGTGAATCCCGGCCCGACCGCCTCGGTGGTCCCTAGGATAGCAACGACGATATCAGCTTCGCAGCCCTGACTGGAATCAACAGTCTCGGCGGGCCGCATGGCTGAAAGGGGCGCATATCGGGCTGCCTTTCGTTGGTCGGCAATAAGCTTCACGTTGGCCCTATATGGCGTAATAATAGCTAATCGAGAGGCGTTGATGCCTCTGGATCGCACAAAATCGCAAAGCAGATCTAGGGCGTCCTTGACCTGGTCTGGGTCCTTTTTCGCCCCGGTCATCGAATCAACCTCGCAGGTGGTCCCTTCGCAATGAACGAAGACCTCACTCAACGTATTGACACGTGATGGGGTCAGGCCGGGGAATCTGCCAGTCATGTAGGTCTCTAATTCGACTCCAATACTGTGATCACAAAGGTTGCTGCGGAGACCGTACGTAAATGGGAGGTCGCTATATATTTCGCGGTGGCACGTGTCGAATAGGCCTCTGGCCATTCGCAGCTGAACGCGGAGACGGTAGATTGGCCGTCCCGATGCCGTAAAAAATTCAAGCGGCGATATTAAAGCGTCTTGAGCAAACCGGTTGATAGCATCATTGGGGTCAGGGTCGTATGCCGTGGTGACGTGGGGGCGGAGCTGCTTCTCATCACCGCTTATGAGGCAGGGCAGCAGAGTGTTACCCCAAGCACTATAAAAATCAGGCCGGGATATGTTTCCCGCTTCATCAACTGCGATGCCTCTAGCACGTTCCTTCCAAGGTCTATAAGGACGGCCACACGATAACGAAGGGGTCGTGCAGAGAATATCGGCCCGCTCAATGATGTGGAGCAACATTCCAGTGATGAAGCCTTTGGAGACCGCCTCTCCCTGATATTCCTGCCAACTGATCCTTCCGGTAGCGAGATCGCAGAGGCGGCCAAACTCTGGCCTAGCATCCATGTCCCTCTGCATCTGCTAGATGCTCTCAGGGTCATCTTCATGAAGCTGGGGAACGACAGGCGAGCGCAGGACTGTAAGGAGCCAGAAGCTGGGAGAGAGATTGAGCTTCTAGTTCGAATCTGCTCTCCAGTTGGTTGCCGTGGTACCGCGGCTGCGAGAATTGCGCAGAAGGCCGATGAAGACATCATATTCGTCGCGGAATTTATAACCGCGCACGATCAAAGCCCGCCGCCTTCGCGTTGAGTTGCCTTTATTATATCGATCGGTCACGGTCTTCGTTACACGGCTCAATCTCTCGGCAAATGTGTCAGTGGCGACGTGCGTGGGAGCAAAAGCATATATTTTGCCCAAAGTTGCCGCCATACCAATAGCTGCAACAGAGATCGCGGTAGTTTTACCGAATCCAGGACCCTGTGTATGATGGTTAGAAAACGTCATTTAAAAGATCGATGTCATAAAAGAGAGGGTCCCTACAGCAGAAATGCAGCCTAGGCCAAGAGGTCTTTTCGTCATGTAGTTGTAAAAGCGAGTTCGGTCCTCGGGAAGCACCTCCAAGAGCAGGGCGTTGATAAATCCGTCATCATCAATATCTAGGTAGTTGACTATTGGAAGGCGCTTCGGCGCACGGCCATAAGGCTCGTCGCGCACAAGGAGATCGTAGAATCCGTTGCCGCGCAACAAGGCCCGGTGAAGCGCCATCTTGAACCTGATATCTTGAGGGGCCTCAGCAGCCGATGGCTGAGCTCGCGGGTGGAACATGCAAACGGCATCGACTTTCCGTTTACACTCCTTGAGTTGATCGTCAAACTTGAGAGACACAGTGTTCCACCGATTTTGGTCTTCTCGCAGAGCGGCATTTGCCATCGCCCGGTTGTTGAAAACATGAACCTCGAAGTCGGCGCCGCGTGGCCTTCGAACGCGGAGAATAAGATCGTTATCCCTTATCTGATGGTGAGTCATGATGGCAATATCTCTAGGATGCTCCATGACTTTGGCATCCCAGGTCGCGGGCTTCTTATCACCATCGCCATCGAAGAGCTGGATCTGCAGGGACTCATTCTTGATCAACTGTGGCCATATTTCCCAGAACTTATTAATGAAGTTATCCTTGAGAGGCACGAGTGCATAGACTTCGTTGGCAAAGGCAGAGTTGTCTTCCACCTGTACGAAATAAGCGCGCAGCCTTGTTTCCGCAATTTGTTGAATCTTCTTGTACAGCCACATAATGTCCTGTACTTGAGACTGCGTCATTGCAGCGAGGTGCTCATTATCGTTATCAAAGGTCAAAGCAGCAGCAAACTGAGGGCCACGATACTTGAAGAGCTGCTCTTCGTATCGTTCTAGAGACCAGGAGTGGTCCTCGCCATAAGGGTACCGAAATGGCCCCGGGAGCTCTTGAGACCAATATTTCTCCAAGACACGATCGGGCGCGGCGACAATAAACGAGAACTCTCGACGCTCCAGGATATCGATGAGTGTTACATCATCTCCAACAACTGGTTTGTTATAGTTGATCCACCCCTCGCTCGGGTGGTCAGGATGATTAAAGGGATTGCCGTATCCCTTCACTGTCACGTGTGTGCCCTCATTCAGATACACATTTAACCGACACATTCGTTTGGTGGTATCGGGAAGTGTTGCCAGTAAACTCTGCTCAGCCTGTTGAATGAAGAAGGGAGAGTCTGTAGGAAATTCAATTGATATTTTGTAATCTTGCTTAGGGCGACTTGACTGAACCTGGCGGGCCCCTGATATTTGATGAAATATTAGTTCAATTTCCTCCACCTCTGTATGGCAGTATAAAATACGTGTAGCTTTACTTACATTCATGACAGATGCCAAACCCGTTATTTTCGTTGTTTGTGGCGAATGGAATGAGGATTGTAAACCCTAGCCAAGATGTTCTGTCACTTTCTCTATGCACCTGGATCATCGTGGTAATGTCTGTTGGTAAGCCCAAGCTTTTCCCACCAAAGAATTCATCGTTGATTTGCAGAGCACATGGTTTCCAGTAATGGCAGTGGCCCGGTTCAGTGGTGGCGGCTATTCGAGACATGCTGGGCTATACTCGACTGGGAAACGAGTACGGGAAAGCAGCCGTAGGTTGAGTCCTGCTCACTAGGAGGCAGGAGAGAAGAGAAGAGAAGAAAGGGGACGTAGAATATCGAGAAAAGCGATCCGTAGAAAAAGAGTCCTGCTCACTAGGAGGCAGGATTAAACAGGAGAAAAAGGAAGAAGATAGAAGAGGAGGCGCTGCCCGTGACGAAACAAGACGAAAAACGCCTGCTTGAATAGGGACAGGATGAGTCTGTGAATAGGTACTCTCAGCACGGAGGAAGCTGGCGGGCAACGACTGCGGCAATCACAGTGTTCACAAAAGCTTGTGGACTGAAAAAATAGATGAAAAGTGATGGGAAAACAAGATGATGATGAAAAAGAGAAAAAAAAGGATAGAGGGCGAGGGACCAGCCTGATAGCGTTCTTTTTTTTTTCAATCAAACGCGTTGCCAGCTGTTCACCGGCTCAACGCGCCTCTGGGCGCACTGGAGATTCACTCACTGCCCGCTTTTCTCCCACATCTCTGTCAGAATTCTCACCATCTAAAATGCCTATTATGGTTGGAACTTTATTGAGTACCTAGTATGGAGTTGTTAAATAACTACATAGAAGAACACTTTTGACTTGAATAAGAGAGACGGGTAATTGTAGCTTTCCAACGCTTCTTAGAGACTTAGGTAAAGGGTTGTGTAGTCGAGATTGGAAGTCCAAAAATATGGGGACATTGGGGGGTGTCACTTTTGGTTTGATATCCGTATTTAATGTTTACCTTGGCTTGAATCTGATACGAACAAAGAACGAATATCTCTAGTGACGTACCTACATGTAGGTGTGTATCGAGCCGCAAAGATAGTAGTCAATGAGCAACATAGAACGGGCCACCGCGTGATACTCTCCTACCTTGTTAATAATACTAGCATTATCTAAAGGGAAGCACATCATAGCACATCGTTCAATTTGAGGCTGCGTCTATAAATAGAACGTAGGGTGCGGCACCGAAGTCACAGTGACCGAGAATAGTAGGCTGAGGGTGGCCGAGAACGGCACATCAAGCGGAGATTTGGAAGTGAAGGCACTTGAGGTGAAGTCGGTGAAGGACTAAAGATGGACCGACAACGAGCACCAATTAGGGGAGCTACGGGAGAAAGATAGGCGAGGGAAAGGGAGATTGTAGGATGCTGTGAAAGAAGACTGGGCGTAACGAGACTGGTTGCTGATGGTGGTGATGGGCACAGGGTGAGCCTGACTTGAAGGAGCGTTGAGAGGAAGACCTATTTGCTAGACCAATAAGGAAGTGAATAGAAAGTGAAGAGCATATTAATTGTTATTCTAGCGCGCCTGGTTTCTCGGCCAATTGGAAAGTGAAGAAAAAGTGAGCTGCATAAGGTATGCATGAATCACTGCTAATCTGACGCGCGTGATGGGCCGCCAGCCGGCAACCCTTCGTGCCCGCAGCCAGATAACTTGCACTCCTCTTCTTTTTCTTCTTTCTCTTCTTTTTTCTCTTCTTCTTCATCAGTTATCGTCTTCATCTCGGCCCTTCACTGTTGTGTTGTGCCTTTTTCGCCTGGTAAGTCCCCCATCTTGAAGTGTTTTGTTCTTTACGACACTTCTATATCGGATATCCATCCATATTCTGATGCATTTGATGACTGACACTCATATAGCTCGTTTCCAACGTTGTTCTCGCCGTCTCATCTTGTCTCTCGAGACAAGATCGTGTTGTTTTTTTCGCCGATTATCGCCTCCTCTCGGTCCCTCCCTTGTCTCCCAGTGAGCAAACCCGGCGCCGAAAAAACATTGACCCGTAGATTCTGGGAGCCCGTGCCGCGATCCAAAATGCCAGGTACAACTTGAAGTTCTATAAAGGTCCCGTCTGCAATCTTCACGTTGCCCGATCCCGGATTAGCCCGTCTCTAATCTCCGATTCCTGTCACTCAGCGATACGATCATCAGTAAATCCGTCACCAGTCGCGCCCTGTGCTGTCGGTC
Organism: Trichoderma aggressivum f. europaeum; assembly: GCF_033847375.1. Classification (NCBI taxonomy): domain Eukaryota; kingdom Fungi; phylum Ascomycota; class Sordariomycetes; order Hypocreales; family Hypocreaceae; genus Trichoderma; species Trichoderma aggressivum. The sequence goes on along the minus strand of NW_026946410.1, from coordinate 299,741 downwards.
GCCTCCCTGGTGATGTCGTTACCATTGGATGCTACAGTATTTTCGCCGGCATCCACATCCACACTCATGGAATCCACCGCGGGGCTTTATCGCAGGCTAGATCAATGTCAGATCGCCGGAACAGACCAGTACCAATGGATCACTTTTGCAAGATTGAGCATTGCCATTGCCATTGGTGGCCCGCAACGCCGATAGCCAAGCATTTGGCCTACAGAGATGATTGGATGCTTACGGGCTTCTCAACGGCATTGACAAGGTGCGTGCTTAATTTCTGTCTGTGGGCTCCGTCTTGTGTTATTAGCCGGCTCCTGGCAGTTGATGAATCGCGGCATTCTGGACTGCTTTCGGAACACTAATATCGGCTCTAAGCGGATTCAACGTCGCACTATCGAATTCTTTGCACGAACTGACAGGGTCTTGCCACGTGATGGCGCCGAGCAGGGGAAATTAGCCCAAGACGTCAGAGATGACATTGCCCATTGTCATTTTAAAACAAAAAGGAGCTCCCTGTCAAACGGAGCAAGCTGGGGCGTTGCTGGGTTGAGATTCCATCCCCAAGCCTTACTTGAGCGGCGACTGGCTGGGCTTCGACGATACGGTCGCCGGGGGTTGATGCCAAAGGATAGAAACAGGAAGAAACCGATTACGACTACTGGAGACGGATTTGGCGCGCGTTGATCGCCGAGTACTTTGGCGGAGGAGTTCAATGGGGAATCAGTCCCAGCACAGCCTTGACGGACGAGGAGGAGATGGCGAGGGGCAGCGTAGCCGTTCAACCACCGCCACGAGAAGCGAAATCGAGTCCGAATATTACCGTGACGGCAGAGGCAGAGGCAGAGGCTACTCCAACCGAACAGGCCGGGATCGCACTTCCGTATTCCAGCCATCCGGGCCTACATTTTTACGAGACTCTTCGAGATCTCCCCCTCCGGTGACGAGGGATACCAACCTCGACGCATCGAGCACCACCAACATACTCCAGAAGGCAGGAGAGTTTTACGATTTTCGGTACGATCATGTCGCTCCACCAGCTCCGATCCCAACCGCCACGATTTGTGGACTGAGAGCCCGGATATTTTGGCTTGTACTGGGAATTGTTGTGCTGCTTCTGGCGGTTGGAGTAGGAGTTGGCGTTGGCGTTGGACTTGGAGCGCAGAAACACAAGTCAAGTGCGGAACCAAGGTACGTTGAAGAAGAGTGCCCTTGTCAGGTTCATATCATCGTCTGTTTTTACTAACAACAATCTCTCCACGACAGCCCTGCGACGACGTCTACCGGGTTACCACACACCTCGGCTTCAATCCCGACCGCAACCTCGACTTCAAAGACGCCCTCTGCAACTAAATCCCCCTCGTCTGAGTTGCTGTCCTGCCCGAGCAGCAACGGCACTCAATATAATGTCCCTGACTCACAAAAGACCTTCCTACTCATCTGCGGAATAGATTACAGCGGTGCGGATGAAGCAGAAGATTTGACCAGTGTATATACCGTTGGCATGGAAGACTGCATCACGAGCTGCGCCAACTATCCTGGCTGCACGGGATGTGGCTGGGGCATCCTTGCAGGCGACGGCAGTTTGCACCGCTGTTGGCTGAAGGGATCTCTGAGGAAGACACACAAGGACAAGACAGGTTGGTACTTTGCGACTTTGGAAGGGACATGATGAATGAATTTCTTTTTATTTGCGATTATAGCCTGCCATCCATACAATAGAGGAATAGTGTTTAATGCTCTCCATGGGAACGGATTCATCGTGGCTATGTTCTTACGCGTCTGTTGTGCCGTTTCCTCCCAATACCTGATGACTGATACAAGTATGTCAGCAGTAAATACTATTTGCAATATGGAAAGCCGGAGCGCGGTCTTGCTATTTATTTTGTAGAAAGGGAGTGACTATTCGGCACCCCAAGTTTGCCGTCGAGCAAGCCGTTCTCAGATGTAAAGCCAGTGGAAATTATACGAAAAGTACCTAGGTCTTTCCAAGTTGTACCCAAAACTATGGCCTAGCCCTGCCAACAGACTTTTCTGACTGGAATTGTTTTGTTGTCACGACTTCGCCTAATCCATTTCTGCCATGTCCACACGAAAACATTTGCCCACGGCCACCAAGATGCCGCACGCTTAACGACTTTTTGTACAATATGAAGCTTCTGGTCACATCCATCCATAGTGACCGCACGCAGGTCGAGAGAGAAGCAGCCATGCGAGCAGTGGTCAAGCTCTTGTTGTCGGCTACTGGAGTCACAGCTCGCGGAATCGACGTGCGAAATGTCATGCGCGTCATCAATTACGATCTGCCGTCGATAGATCATGGTGGAATCGAAGAGTACACTCATCGCATTAGTATATACTTTCCTCTTATCATATCTCATACTAATTTAATCATAGCCAACCTTATGACTAGGTCGCACCGAGGAGTAGTAATTTTATTCTTTACCAATCGTAACGAGGTGATCGCAAGGGTTCTTACCAGAACGTTATTGGAGACTAACCAAGACATTCCTAACTTCCTTTGATCGTATATCCCGGAGAATTACGCCGACGGCATCAAGGTGGAGTTCGAGACGGAGTCGGACTTTAACCCCAATGATGTTGCCGGGCGCTGCGGACGCCCACGGAGGAGGTTGGGGAGGCGAGGGGGAGGATCCGAGTTTTGACTACCGGGGGCTGAGCTGGCTCTGAGAGAGCTCACGATACTGCCTTGTACATACATCCGAAAGGCATCTGGCTCGATACATGGACAGAATCTGGAAATGTAGCTAATTGGAGGTGTTGAATACATCCGTTTAATGTCCCCTGTCGCCAAATGATCAAGCTGGGTGTTGGATAGCATCAATTAATTACATTAGAAAATATGGGGATGCGAATCTAAGACGCAAAGAGGTGAAGGGGTGGCACTAATTCTTTTGGTCAGATCATGGGGTGGAATAGATGGTGAATTGGCTTGCACGAAAGCCATTATTGGGAAAAAAGAATAACAGACGCCGAACCGCGGTAGGTAGGATATAAAAGGTCCAGCCCAGGTACGTCTGGTTGGTACATGTAGCACCATTGCAACATATTCTCCCTCACGTGCTCCCCCATTGACCATGAGCATGTGCTTTGGCATCTCCAACTAACCGCCAATCATCCTCTGCAGCATCCATAACCATCGTCTTACTGCCGTAGCGGGAGCTTCCAGCTTGGCGAAAACGGCCGAAAATGATGCTGCTCAATTGCCTCGCCAAATATGGTGCCATCAGCGTCATGGCAGCAGGCCAGGCCGCTGCTCTGGTGCCCATCAATCTCGCATGGCACTCCGCCAATCTCCATGCAAAGCCCGATCCTGAGGAGCGCGCCTCGGTCAAGCAGCTCAAAGACAAATACCCCAACATCAAGGCCTACAACTTCTCGGTTCCGATCGACCATTTCCACAACGAATCGAGATACGAACCGCATTCGAGCGACTCGTTTCCCCTAAGATATTGGCTCGACACGTCCAACTACAAGCCTGGAGGTCCCGTCATCGTCCTCCACTCCGGCGAATTCGACAGCGATGGCCGACTGCCTTATCTCCAGCATGGCATTGTGCCCATCCTGACAAAGGCAACGGGAGGCGTCGGCCTTGTCATGGAACATCGTTACTACGGCACCAGCTTCCCCGTTCCCGACCTGACGACGCAGAACCTGCGATTTCTCACAACGGAACAGGCTCTCGCCGATACTGCCTACTTTGCACAGCATATCGAGTTCCCCGGCCTAGAACACCTAGATCTGACAGCTTCTGCAGCTCCGTGGATCATATACGGAGGGTCTTATGCCGGTGCCTTTGCTGCCTTTACGCGCAAACTGTATCCTGATGTCTACTGGGGCGCCATCTCATCATCTGGTGTGACGGCCGCGGTTGAGGATCTCTGGCAGTATTTTGAAGCGGCGCGACAGTATGCACCAGGAGACTGCGGGCCCACGACGCAAAAGATTACCCATGTGGTTGATTCAGTCCTTTTTAGTGACGACGCGGCCAATGTGCGCAGATTCAAAGAATTGTTTGGCCTGGGGGGTCTCGACGACGATGATTTCGCCACCACCATCGCCCGCGGTCTCAGTGGATTGCAGTCCACCAACTGGGACCCCGAAGAGGATGTGTCTTCCCTCGGAATTTACTGCGCAGTCATCACCTCCAACGCTCAGCTGTTTGCCAGCACGACTCACCTCATCCCAACTGTGCAAAACCTCGTCGCCCAAGCAGGCTTTGAATCCCAATCCGAGGTCCTTTCCGTCCGCTTGCTCAACTATATCGGTTATGTCAGAGATTACGTTAAACGTAATCTCAAGTCGAGCTGCAAGGGCAAATCCGTCGTGGAATGTTTCTCTTCAAAGCACATCTCTACTGATTCTGGCCTTGAGGCTGGATGGCTGCGCAGCTGGAGCTACCAGGTTTGCACACAGTGAGTATTGTCACACTCCGTCTATGGCGTCAACCATTTCGTGTTGCTGACTTGAAATCTTTCCCAGATGGGGATATTTTGTCACCGGTTCAGGCACGCCGAAAGACCAGCTTCCTATGATTTCCCGAGCCGTTACCCTCAAATCGGCTTCGTCGCACTGCGAAATACTCTTCAACATCACCTCTTCTCCAGATGTAGCGTCCATCAACAAGCTAGGAGGCTTCAACTTTAGCTACCCTCGCCTGGCGATTATAGATGGATTGCAGGATCCATGGCGATCTGCGACACCACACGCGACCGGCCTGCCCGACCGAAAGTCAACTACAAGTGAGCCGTTCATGCTCATTGACTGGGGCGTGCACCACTGGGATGAATTCGGCCTACCCGAGGACATGCACGTCCCAGGCCTGCCGCCGCCTCAAGTGACGGAAGCACACAAGGCGGAGATTGAGTTTGTTCAGGCGTGGCTGAAAGAGTGGGAGGAAGAAAACGGAAGCTCTGGTCGCCAATCGAATCAAGAAGACGAGATGATGGCGGAGTTGTAGGATAGAGTATGGGCTCACGAATTATTATTACACCTATTTTCTCTCGCCAAGGTAGCAACCATTCTGCGGATCGCATTCTGTCTTCTGTGTACCTGTCAATCAATTCACGACAGCAACCTCCGGTCACATATGTTCATCACCCTCACGCCCGCGAGTTGGTCTTCATTTTTGAGTATGGCCATCATCAATGCCATCCAACTTGGCATTCCGGCGATGGTCTACTGACGTTTGCCTCTATCTGAGCGAACCAGGCCAACTTTATCACCCAGCAACGGGGAAAGACACACAAATTGGCCAACCAATGATTGCTTTCTCTTTTTTTCCCCAGGAATTTCGAATGACATTATTCGACGAGATAGCCATCTCACCATTGATGTAGCTCTTCATCTACCAACCACTTCTGAGGAGAAGCCAAAAGGACACGATGTACCTTATTGATCCCAGCAGCGCTCTAGACATAAAATTAAAGCATACTACTACATAACAAGTCCTGCCTTCCTCATCTCGACTCTTTTGTACATATACATACCTGCTGTCTTAACATTTGCTGGACATTACTTGTTCCGGCATCTTGGCATTGAGCTGCGATGGCGCGATGGCGGGGAGGTTGGTCGACATGGATAAATCTGATGGAGTCCATCATCGATTGTCTGAGCCCACAAACATGTATGAAACCCACCTACCCGGCAGCAAGCGGGTGGGGGGGGGGCGAGCAGCAGCACTGTAAATGCAGTAGAGGGATTACCATTATGATGGGTTAAGATGGTTTGTCTTAACCCGATGTAAAGTATATCCGGTGTTGAACATAGCCGTGATGCCGGACAGGTATTAGTAGCTTGTGATGGATGGTAAATGTTAACCAGCAATACGATAAGAGTGAAGGTTTTTAAGCTTCACGAGTGCTAAAACGCGGCCCAGATGAAACAAAAATTTACTGCTACAAGTATTGAAGATACAAGCCACAGCGCAAACTTGAAGGTCAATGATTGTACAAAATAACAGCATCCTGGATTTCTCAGGTGGGCGCGAAGATCCGGGAGAAGGACGGTACAAAAGCCATAAGTGTATTGATTGCTATCTAGCCTGGTTTATATATCTAGTGATATCCAATGATGAGACAATTTACCGGTCATTCGAGTAATATGAAGCATCTACTTCCCCGCGGATAAGAGAATGTGGGTAAGTGTAAGTGCGGCATTCGACGATGTGACGATGAAGCATGTTTTGAATTGGGGGAGACGTCCCAGTTTGCGGAGTGACTGAGCGACGGCTGCGACTGTTACTTAGTCAGAATTATCCCGCGCAATGTCATCATCGGGCAGAGTGGCTGAGTGGTCTAAAGCGTTAGACTTGAATTCAACACGATTCTCGCTATCTAATACCTTCGGGTGCGCAGGTTCGAACCCTGCCTCTGTCGTTTCTTTTTGCAACTTTCCTCAGCATATCTTGTTTGTAGTTCTTTTTGTTCCCCGTTTTCATTTTTGTTTTTTGTTTCTACAAAGAGGCTGCGGTCGATGCACAAGTTACGCGTTTATGGTTAATTGAATCTGTATAGCGCTTGCAAGCGTCGTCACCTCTATCGTTGCGACGATAAGTGCATTCTGCATTTGCATGATACTTGTGATAATAGCAACTGTAGTTTCCTTTGCGGTCCTTCTTTTGTCCCAGGTACCGAGTTTGGATAGAAGTTTGGTTTCATTCACAGTCTGCGAGTCGTTTGGAATGCTAATATTAGCCTCTCTATGAGTTTCAGCGTCGACCCTTTGCGCACTCCCGGAGACGAAGATGCTCAACGTCGTCGAACTCTGCCAGCGACTTCTCAAGCAAAACTAATAAGGAATCGCATTGGCACTTCGTCGATTATTTGGCCAAGACGCAGTAAAATAATACGAGCTCGAAAGGAGAAACATTCATCTCCAGTCGATTGGGAACGGGATGCATAAGCCTTCAGCATGTGTTGAAAGATTAACTTCTTTCACAATTTAGCGAAAGACCAAGCTCTCTCTGTCAGGTATATGAGCGGCTGTAGGCTCGTTTATCGACTCACCAAAGGTTCTGTGATAGTGGAGTTTACAATAAGCTTGAGGTAGCTCGTGCGCCTGAGTCAGATAGTAGATAGTAGAAGAATGAGTGGCTCGATGGACGGAGTCAATTCGAACATATGGCGCAAGGGATATGGAGTTTCTATCGGCGACTTTGGCCAAGCATATGTGCATATGGAATCATTGAAATGCTAGCAACAACTATGCCGAGTGCCAATGCGGTTTCTATTGTGCTAAGGCCTGACGAAGGGGGCGTGATATATTTCGACGGTGTAGCAACTCTAATTTCTCTTCAGATATTCATTTTGAATGAACAATTGGCGGATTTCACCTCTACTCTTATGGCTTGGACCCTCGACTTCTTGCCCTTCATCTTGGGAATAAAAAGGCGGATTTCATATACGACGTTTCAGTTCTTTGGATGCCAGATGCTATCCGTCGGGCCATATGGGACACCGCGACTGTAGTCAACTATCACTCGTCTCTTCTTCTCGCTCTCCAGTGCTGGCCTGATACGAACGAACTTCAACGTCCTCAACATAGTTGTATACCGTCCGCCGTTCGCCTTCTTTGCCCAGGACCAAAATAGTGTTCTCGCGGACATAGAGTGGAAGTGTGTCAAAGTCGTGCTTCTCTTTCACCCACCTGGGTCCGGACTTTACTTCCTCAGTGAAGAAATTCGTCCATCGACCTTCGGGCAAGTAGAACTCGACTTCTCCAGTCTCTTCAAAAACTGGAGCCACCAGTAATTTGGACCCAAGCATGAATTGGCGGTCGAGATACCATGATGTCGGGTCTTCCGGAAACTCTGGAACAACGTTAGCCATTGGCACTCATATTGCTCACTCTGCTAATGGATGGATCATACCTAAGCACATAGCGCGAACACTTAGCGGAAGGCCTCCTGCAATAGATTCTGCCGCTTGAGCATACAAATAAGGCATGAGGCGGGCCTTTAAAGCAGTCCATCTTGCCAACGTCTTCGAACAGCTCTGTTCTCCCGGGTCATCGTTGTCAATCGTCCAGGGAGCACGATAACTGTTACTGCCATGAAGGCGGCTATGTGATGTTAATAAGCCAAATGCAACCCATCGTTTGTATATCCACGGCGATGGGTAGCCCTCAAAGCCTCCAATATCCACGCTCCAAAAGGAAAATCCACAGAGACCAAGAGACAGGCCGCCGCGAAGTGACTCGGCCATTGCTTCAGGAGTCGACTCGCAATCTCCTCCCCATTGTAGAGGAAATCTTTGGCAGCCTGCCGTCGATGCTCTTGCAAAGACAACGGCCTCAGATTTGCCATGGCGCTTCTGTAGAGCTTCATACACCACCTTGTTGTAGATGAAGGAGTAGTAATTATGCATCCTTGACGGGTCCACGTTTGGATCATGCCACTGTATATCATCATTGACCGGGATTCTTTCGCCAAAGTCTGTCTTAATGGCAGAGACACCGGTATCGAAGAGCGCTTCCAAGCAGCCAACAAACCACTTTGTAGCTTCAGGGTTCGTAAAATCCACAATTCCCATTCCCGCTTGCCACAGATCCGTCTGCCAGATATCACCGTTCTTTCTCTTTAATAGATAGCCTTTCTCTGCTGCCATCTTGAAAACGGGCGAAGCCTGGCCGAGATATGGATTCGTCCAGACGCATACCTTATTGACCAGGCCGCTGGCCTTGAGGCGGCTTATCATGTTTGCAGGCTCTGGAAACATTTCCGTATCAAAAACAAAATCGCACCAGTGGAATGCTTTGAGCCAGAAGCAATCGTAGTGAAACACCTCGACCGGAATATCACGAGCTGCCATGCCCTCGAGAAATGAGCTGACGGTTTTCTCATCGTAACTAGTTGTGAATGATGTAGAAAGCCAGAGACCGAAGCTCCAAGCCGGAACTCCTCCCGCTCTGCCAGTCATAGTGGTGTATTTATAGAGAACCTCCTTTGGCGAGGGACCGTAAATCAAGTACCATTTGAGACGCTGACCTTTCACGCTGGTTTGTACACGGCTTGATCGTTCACTTCCAACTTCCAGATCAACTTTGTCTGGGGTATCGATGAAGACGCCATATCCCCGGCTACTAAGCCAAAACGATACGTTCTTGTAGGCCTGTTCAGAACTTGTACCGCCATCCTGTTGCTAGTTAGCATGACATATGACCAAGTGTATCAGTAGAGGACGTGACAGGTGCCAAGGCGTACCGAATTCCATAGAGATATACTCTGACCGACTTTGTTGAATGCGCCAAAACGTTCACCAAGTCCGTGTACAGTTTCACCCACGCTGAGCGTTGTCTGCGTGAATATGTAGTGATCAAAGTTTCTCATATCATCAAGCTGAAGAGGGGTGCTGGGCGCTGGACCATAGGCAAAACCCACGCTGCGGTTTAGTAATGAAGTTAGAGTCTTGGATCCGTCTGTTGCATGGAAGCGGATATCGAACGTATGTTGGTCAGGATGAATCGTGGCGCTGAGAGATCCTGACGCAATCGTCGTGCCTTTGTCTGACGCGGAAATACTAGCATTGTCCTGAGGCTTTCCTGAGGGGAAAAGATCGAAATCAGGCCCTTTCTTCGCAGCTCCAGACCAGTGAGTGACTTCAACAGAAATCACGCCATCAAAAACGGCTTCAATATCCTAATAGGATTAGCATCTTGATTCATGTACTTGGATTTTGAGATATACTTACAAGTGTCACAGTAGGCAGGTTTAGAGTATCACCCCGCGAGCGAACGTGCTTTGTCGGACACAGTAATGATAGGGCTCGACCATCCTCCCGCTTTGTGATGGCATATACATCCTCTGCATATTCCGTCCTCTTCCCCTCTATGGGAAGCCACATGCCATCCCTGAACTTTGTCATGATGCCTTTTCGCGCAACTGCGCCTCTCTCGTGTGGTGATTGTTACGACCAGTTGACTGGTATAGCTGTTATACCTGCGGAAGCGACCACGGAAATAAAGAAAATGTCTCTTATTAGTTGCTAATAAGAGGGTTTCTACGACTTGATGTTTCTCAGATGGTACTGATCAGTTGGATGTTTCTTGCGTTTAGGCTAAAGTCTCGGGTGTCGCTGAAGCGCTCTAATAATGATCAAGATCTTTAGCTCCGTATTGTTCTTAAAACGGGGCCTTTGGAGAAGTTTACGAGCGCTAAGAAAACATTTTGCCGATGTCGAGTATGTGCATGGGGGATTCCACCAATCGAACCATCCAACAGAGTATTATGGGTTTTACATATAAAGTACGGAGTTCAGGACAACTCCGTGCTTGGCGGCGCCATCTGATAGAACCGAGACGTTGACCCGGATGGTGGCGTCGACCGCTCGGGGTCAATTACCCGAGTGCGAACATGGATGCTCGGTATACAATGATGCGAAGACCGTAATGGGGGGAAACTGTACCGAGTATCTAGACCACATTGGATCTCAAACTCTATCATAACTTAGATCGTGGAGCTGCAGACTTGTAGTGTTTCTTGCAACCATCGTCTTAAAGGGCTTTATGATAGCGTTTGCATGACAGTGAAAAATACTATGCAAGATACGAAGCTCACCTACTAGCGGAGAGATGATGGCCAAGAAGCGATTTCCGAGTTACTGAGGCGTTAATAATGAGGCTATTCGTCACAGAACCACGTTATCATTTTTCAATAGCTTTATGGGTCAATCAGCGCCCTTTCATGAGCATCAAGTCGCTATGTTCTAGCCGATATGCCCATTTCCCACAAGTCTCGGCCAACTCCAAATGTCTGATGTTATGGTAACGCCGTCGGAGCAAAGCTTTGTAGCTTTCCCCAAACCCCTTGTGCTTGCTTGGCTTATACTATCATAATAAGAGTAGATGTAAGAGACATCGGCATCAGCATCAGTATTACCAATACCGCAGGCGGCCTAAGATGGGATCGCGAACAGCACTTCATGAGAGGCAGGCAGTCTTACTCCGCACGGGGTCTCATCTAGCTGAGACATCACCCCACTGCATCCTGACCGACAACTTCGGAGTATTACACAGTAGCTTCGGGGGAGTTATTTTGCACATGCGTGCGATCTCGTAACGCTATAGTCCATCCCCGCGTTCCAGGATGCAGAAAGTCCGAAGTGTGTGTTTGGTCGTGCCATATTCTGAGCGAGGATGAGTAGTAGAGGACCCCGGTAGAGGGGACGACTGGCTGACGACCATAAGCGAACTGCAACCTGAAATCTGGATGGCCGACTCCCGAGACAAGATCTAACTTGCCATTGTTTCCGATAAGGTCCATCTAAAGCTTCTGGTGGGTGATGAATTACACACAGTACTACGTATTCACGTGGTACGACCAAGTTGTAAAACATAGCTACAGCCAGATGGAGAGGCATCGAGCAAGCATCGAGCATTCCAACCCCCCGGAATATCCTTGTGGACTTTGCGGAGTAGAAGCGTCAAGTCATCAGTTGTAATGCTGTTGGAGACTAGTTGCCTATCCAGCCACGGAACGTGATCATCCGCATCCAAACTTACATGCACTCCGTACACTAGGAATGCCAACCATGTTAGTAGTGTTCGGGTAAAAGAGGGGCAAACGTGGGGTTGAGAAGCATTTGAAGCCATCTCAAAAGCATCAGTCGATACAAGCCCATCAATCACCGAAAGCTAAAGACATGGATTCGATGGCTTGTAATATCGATAGGAGCACTACTGCGAGTATAGGCTAATACTGATTAACCGTGTGGATAAAGTTGGTATAACGTTCCAGAAATGACAGAGACAGGGCGATCTGGTGCGGTCTGGGCTCTTGTTATTCCCAGACTTGCTGTTTGGCGCTCCAATTACCTTTGATCCCGAAGGGTCGTATGAGCTAATGATGCCAGCTGACCGGCACTCGCCCAATTCCCATGCTTTTCCAATCTGTATAAGACTAGGTACATGTCCAGAATTGTGGCCCTCGAGCTAAAGGTTTTGTAATCTGGCCTGGTGTGTTCATGACCTAAGTTTAGTGGTCGTGTAGCCTTCCATATTTCATTGCTGCCATGGCAGAAGTAAACATTACAAAGGTGGCGGCCACTCATCTTGAGGAGACTCTCGGTGAAGGCGCCATCGTCGATGCCAAACATGCCTCTGACGAAGAACATTCGCAGACCTTGTTGCAGGCCTTGAAAAGCAACCGCAAGGCTGTATTCTGGTCCATGATGATCTCGATGAGTATCATAATGGAGGGCTACGACACAATCCTCATGGGAAATTTCTTTGGTAAGATACATATGCCCTTGACTGAAACCAAGACTCTGACATTGAGATTGACCGCATACAGGATATCCGGAGTTTGCGAAGAAATACGGAACGGATCATGGAGGCAGTGTGGGATACCAGGTCTCAGCACCTTGGCAGTCTGGCTTGAATATGGGTTCGACCGTTGGAGCAATTTTCGGTATCTAACCCATCATCGTGCTTGTGGCTTCTTTGTGTTACTAATAGGTACGGGAAATCTCAGGCGGTATCCTAAACGGATATCTCGTGTCTCAACTCGGTTACCGATACGTGATGATTGGAGCGTTGTTCTTTATGAACGCTTTCGTCTTCATCGTGTTCTTCGCCAACTCCGCAGCGGTATTACTAGTCGGTCAAATCCTCTGCGGTTTGAGCTGGGGTGTGTTTGCAGTCGCCAGTCCGTCGTATGCGTCAGAGGTTTGCCCAACAAACCTGAGAGGTTACCTCACGACCTATGTCAATCTGTGTTGGGCAATCGGCCAGTTTATCGCAGCAGGTGTGCTCGAGGGACTCATCAACCGCCATGATCAATGGGCATACCGTATTCCATTTGCCATCCAATGGATATGGCCAGTTCCGCTCATGATAGTTTGCTTCTTCGCGCCCGAAAGTCCCTGGTTCCTCGTGCGCAAAGACCGGGTAGATGATGCTAAGAAGAGCCTACGACGTCTAGGAGGAGAGAAGACTGAGGACCAAATCAATGGCCAGCTTGCTATGATGATACACACCGTCAACATCGAAGAAGCTCAAGCGAAAGAAAGCAAATCTTATGTCGAGTGCTTTAGAGGCACTGACCTTCGCCGTACAGAGATTTGTTGCGTGGCCTTTTTCGGACAGATTCTTTCAGGAAGCTCATTTGCATACTCCCCTAGTTATTTCTTTACGACAGGTAAGATCCATCTCCTGAAAACGAAACAGTTCCAGCGGTCGTTGTGCTAACATATCTCGTACAGCTGGCATGAGCCCAGATCACGCATATCAGCTCAACCTAGGTGGAACGGCAATTGCTTTCCTAGGAACAGTCTTTTCCTGGTTCTTGATCACCCATTTCGGCCGCAGAACTTTGTATGTAACAGGCCAAGGTATCTTGTGTACCACGCTCCTTGTTATCGGAATCATAAACGCTGCAACCTCCGCCAAGAACGCCATTTGGGCAGAGGCGGCATTATGCATCTTTTGGCTCCTCGTATATGCCTTGACAGTCGGTCCTCTTGCGTATGCAATTGTATCAGAGACATCGTCTATCAGGCTGCGCCCACTTACGGTGTCATTGGCCAGGACAGCCTATCAGGTATTATCCAACACCAGGCTTCCTTTTACACACACACTACTGACATTTGTTTAGATCATAAATATTGTTTCGCAGGTCCTTGAACCGTATTTCATGAACCCTACTGCTTGGAACGCATCTGGAAAGACAGGATTCTTCTGGTAAGCCAAATGAAAACATCAGGAGTGAATGTGCTAACATTTATCGTCAGGGGTGGCACAGCTCTATTAACATTCATCTGGGCTTACTTTCGCCTACCAGAAACCAAAGATCGTACTTACGAAGAGCTCGATATTTTGTTTGCAAAGAGGATTTCTGCGAGGAAGTTTGCATCGGAAAAGGTCGATGCATATGAAACGCATATTGAAGCAGAAGCGGTGGAAAAGAAGTAAGAAACTGTTTGTTCTTCTATCGGTTTCGTTTTACTTCAAATAAGATAATCTAAATTGTTGAATTTCCTTTATCAACTGGCCATATATGGCCAAATCTTTTACAGCGACAGTGAAATAAGTATATAAGTATATTGCATTGACAATTAGAATCGGCAAGTGTAGCCTACGACCCATCTCCACGAATCTGTGTCATTTTATTTCTCTTCTTTTGCAGCCTGCAGTCGTAAAAAGAGATTGACACCAGTACCAAATATTAACATCTCTTTATGACCACCCAAATCATTTTGCAAACTGGCATCCCAACTGGCTACCCAGGCTCCAGTTATTACCTTACCAATATTAAGACCTAATAATATTACACTACCAAGCGATTTCACAGATTATTTCTCTATGCGATGTAGACTATTTATTTCTACTCATGCACGTGGAGGTCAGAAAAAGCGAGACAGTAGAATGAATATATAAATATAGTAGTAGTTGCTATGAATGTATAAATAAAATAGCAGTTACTAAAACAATAGAAATATAACAGCAGCTACTGAATTAATAGAGATATACTAGCAGATAATTGAAGAACTGCTGTATAATCTCTCTTGTGGGTCTTCGAAATCTTCTTGGTCTTGGTTTTTCTGCCGCCCCTTTGCCATGTTATGTTGAAGAGGCATCTGGAGGGACGGGTTGGGAATTGCAATGTTAGAGTACATAACTCACTGGCTATTAAATGTAAAGGTTTCGGAAAAACAAGAGGTCTAAGTATTGGATGAAATGCTTGATTAATACAACATCATATTTATTGACTTTTGACAAACAGCCCACAGTTGATGGGTTTCCCAGCAAAAGCTGGACCAATCTCTATCACGCCGAGCAAAGTCGACGACAATAATCTAATGCAAAACAGGGTACACCTTCTTAAACGCCTCTGTTTTTGCCACATTTGACCACCACTGCTTCGTTTTCGGACCAATCTTGAACTCTGGCACAGTCTTTTGAATCAGCGCCTCCAAAGGACCAAAGTCTTGAATTGCAGTCACAGGCGTATCCGCTCCCATCATGGCATGTGCGAGCCACGGAACCGTGTTGTAGTCGGCCTCACTGACTCGAGAGCCAGCCGCAAACGGCAATGCGATCAGACTTTCCAACTTATCGAGACCTGCAGCCATGGTGCGGTACATCTCATCTGTCAATTGGTAGAGACCCTCATGTCCAGGGCCAACCTTGGCGCGATACAATGATGTAATGCCGAGATTTTCTGCAGTTTTCGAGACATAAAACGGATGTTCAGGGTGTGCGGCAAGTTCCTTGTCTAGACGCGCCTGGCGCTCCTCGAGAAATGCGTTCCAGCCGCTATTCTTCTTGGCTTCCATCTCGGCAGGATCCCGTGCCTGAAACAGGATGAGATTTGTAGTCATTGAAGGAGAATGCATAAGTTCGAGAATTTCTTTGGAGCGTTGTTCATCATCAGGCACAAGGGTCTTGGTCCCGCGAGAGTCGATCCATCTCAGAATATCGGCGCTTTCAATGAGAGGCTTGGTGAGCGATGGTGCAGTGAGAGAAGGCACCGTGCCATTGGGGTTGATGGCGATATATTCCGGCGCAAAATTGTCACCAGTTGCTAAAGCAGAAACTTGTTAGAACCGTCCGTAGCGGCGATAACATGATGACTTTGAGACTTACACAGCGTAATTTCTTTGACATCATAATCTACATCTGCTTTGAGGCCCTTCTCCTCAAGTGCAAGGAGCATAACTCCCACCCATTGGCTTTGAACCGAACTGTAAATAGTAAACTGAACAATGGAGTGTTAATGCGATTTTCGTTTGTCTGTATGCGTTATAGCTACATACTTTTTCCGCCATTGTGGGCGATTGCGATAAAGATGTCGACTAAAGTGAAAATAGAGTTTCGAAGTGTTTTTGGATGTAGTGATAAGCTGTGATTCTGCTTTATTGTGGTTTCTAAAGTTTCTTCTCGAGGAAGAGCATCTTTCTACGCGTTTATATATTCCTACGCCTTGTCAATATCTCCATCCCAATGGAATCAACAAATAAACGCCAAGAAACCATATGGAATCGAATCCTAAACACCACCACAATTCTCTCAGCAGACTCGGGCACAGCTATGAAACTTAATTACGTAGGTTACCACGGACGAAAAAGAGTTTGTCAGCCATTGAGAGTAATTTTTCGCGACGCACGAGACGAGTTAGTGGCCAAGCTAGTTGCGAAAGATACACCGTGCGTAGATTGAACGTAGTCAATTCGGTAGTTGTGTCGCAGTCTTGGAATACTGAGCTGGCACACGCATATTTTTTATTCAGCCGCCCGAGTTCGTCCGGAAGCGAACTCTTACTGCATATGTTGTTACCAATCGAAGCTTCTACGACTTGGCATTCTTTTACTGTTGTACTTGAAGTATGAAATCATTTGATAGTTGAGAAACAGGATTGGCAATAATCTACTCTTTAGCTACAATGCTGCCACTGACATCACACAACTTAGTCTTAACTCGTTGCTATAGAACAAACCACGGACAAGCATCTCGCTGTTTTTGCCCAAAAATCAGGATGACTAAGAACACACCACAAGCTCTCATAGCAACGACCGATTCAGTCACTTGCATTGCCCACAAGTGGGTTAGGCGGCTATAGTGGACATGGCTCGCCTGCAACATTTGTTGCTTTGGAACTGCGATAAGTGCGAACGGTTCTCTGTGGAGTCCTCATGGGTTTCCAGATGGAATCTTTCTCTCAGCACGAAGTGGCAACCTTCTAATTGGCTTTCCGAGCATCCAACGGCGGCCCCCCCCCCACCATCTCACGCCGACATGAGCTTGTGTCGCCATGGCTTCTGCTAATGTGGTGTTACCCCAAACGCCACAATCGACAGCTCAAGGAATATACAGCCTAGTCAAAGAGCTCTTGATTGATTCGCCCCCGTAGGGCTATGAGGTGTTTTACTACTAGTGCTGGGACAACCCTCATCAAAACATGACGCCCATCACTCAGCATCAAAATAGAGTTGATCGTCGAGTATTGCTTCAGAGACATACCGTACTAACGGTAAATAGTAGTAGTATAGGCGAGCAGGGTTGTTTACTGCCCCAGATACTATTCTTACGCGAGAGAGCCACTTGTCGGAGGGAATCTATGTAAACCACTGTAAGTGAGTATAGACCGTCTCAAATTGGCGATGGTCGGAAGTTGGTCCCACGCATTTCCACGATAGAGGACACTTGACTGTGTGATCGTTGATAAAGCGATTACGCGTGATTATGTTGTAACGGCTACGTGAAATATCGACGGCATGTTCTGCACAAAGAAAGGAATTTATTTAGATATGTATTTCATCAACGAGAATGAGAGAACATGCTTGCAGAAATTACGAGCAACAGAAGCTGAGATGCACAATGCCAGCACGAATTGTACCAAGAGTGTTGTAAAAGCTATACATTAATAGATGAGAACATGGAACTCAATAGCCCTGTATACAAACGTGAGTTCTTTGTATTCAATTTTGTGTCAAAATTTTGTACACGAAATATCTTGCCGTTAAGATATTTCTAAATCTTACATTGCCTGTACCGCGAACATCGTCAGCAAAACCACTTGCCCCAGAATAACACGAGCTCACCTCGCTTACAATACGATCAGACACGTAAAACATGCAAGCCCCTGTATGCAAGATGACGCGACGTCACTCTTGACGAGGTTTCTCCGCGGCCAAAAATCCCTTCCAGGGCAAAGGCGGGTGTTAGCGCAACAAATTCGGTCGCTTTCAAGAGTCTCCTACTATGTTTCAAGCACTCACTGGTGAGTCTTGGGAGATAATTCATAAACGAACTTGGAAAAGACTTTTTGTGGCCTATGATGGATTCTCAAGCAGTTTACAAGTCTAATGCCTTTGTTAAAGGCCACAAGTGTGACGGTTAGGATTTCTCATTTACAATGTGAGGTATTCCAATTGAGAACTACGTACTCGGATATATAATGTGACACACTCCTTTTCTCTTTTCTGGCACAGTGCCTTATGTACAATGTTTTACGCATATCGTTTGCCAAGATGTTTGGCAAGGAACGGGAGTATATATCCTACCATCTGATCTAAGTTGCTGATCAATGCAAAGTGACCAGCATCGAGCAGATGGATCTCAGCGTTAGGCAGGTCACGCTTGAAAGCTTTTGCTCCAGGGGGAACGAAACTAAAAATGCGTCTCGGTTAGTTTGCACCGAAAAGGGACTGGAAACTTCGGTTGTCTTCTCTTACATCGTATCTTTCTCGCCCCAGACGGCAAGTAGTGGCACCTGAGACTCGCGAAAGTATTCTTGGAACTTCGGGTACTGCTTGACATTGTTTCGGTAGTCATAGAACAGGTCGAGTTGATAGTCATCATTGCCTGGCCTGTTCGCCATGAGAGTCCAATCGAGCCACCAAGATTCAGGCTCCAGAGCGGCAACGTCCGTAGTTCCACCGGTGTATTGCCCCTCCGTAGTGTTAAATGAGAGAACTCCTTCCAAAGCCTCACGGTCACTAGATTGTCAATGTTGTGTTAGTTATCATTGTATCCCGGGGATACACAACCGGTGAATACGTAGAAGTTTCTTACGTCTTGCTTCCCGATGCCCAGTATTTTTTCACCGGATCCCAAAATGGCCCTAAGCCCTCATTGTACGCATTGCCGTTTTGCGAAATAATAGCCGTTACGCTTTTGGGGTTCCGTACAGCAAGTTTCAAGCCAACAGGGGCACCGTAGTCAAATATATAAAGAGCATACTTGGAAATATGGAGAGCTTCCAAGAATTTTTCGGTAACAGTAGCAAGGTTATCAAATGTATGAGGGAATTTGGAAGGAACAGTTGTGAACCCAAATCCCGGATAGTCCAAGGCGATTACATGATAGCTCACCGCGAGGATCGGAATTAGGTGGCGAAACATGAATGAAGACGTAGGAAACCCATGAAGCAGTAGGATCGTGGGAGCATCGGACGGACCGGCTTCTCGGTAAAAGACATTATAATCTCCAACCGCAAGATGGTTGACGGCCGGTATAATAGCCGAGGTGATATTTGCCATTTTCAAGTTCAACTTGGAGACAAATCAGATGGTTACCAAAGAGATTTTGAAGAAAGCTATGGAGCATAACATGATTAGGTTTTTAAGCTTCCCTCCTACACCTACAGGTACCCCACCTTTTAGGTACTACCTTACCAAAACCTTAAGCCTGCTCGACTAGCTATTAAGCAAAACGACTTTATTATTTACCTTCGACAGCCCTTTGGGGACTTAGATAATAATAGCTAGTCCTGCTATTAACGCTAGTCCCTTAGACTAAAACTCCCTAGCTATCCCTAGGTAAATAGCTCCTGCTAGAAATAAATATACCCCGAAGGCAGTCCTTAGTAAAGGGTAGACTATAGTATTAGTAATTACTTTTAAGAAGAAATAACTTTGCATAGGTAACTTTGTTATAAATAATATCCTAATACTAAACCTAAGCCTTAGCAAAAGCCTTAGGATCCCTAAAACTATAAAAGGAATATAAACCTTTATTTTCAGTAATTATAAAAAAACTACTGCTATATATAATAAAAACTTCTTACCTAAATATATTAATAAATAACTTAAGGAAATATACTTTATTTAGTAAGTTAGAAAAGATATTCTTATTAATATAGCTAAAGCTATAGAAGAACGCCTTAAGAAATATAACTATAAGTATTACCTAGTAGTAGTACTATAAGTCCGTAAGGTATTTATAATTACTATAGAATCCCTTATCTCCCCCTAATTTAAAAGGATAGGGGAGATGTTTAACTCTAAAAAATTAAGCTCTAGAGTATTTAAAGCTTAATAACTTAACCCTATATTAGCTAACTTAGTATATAAGAAATAAAATAAATTAAGTAGGCCCCTAGGACTTACTATGGGCTTGCTTATAAATACCCTGCAAAAAGGCAGCCACACATAGGCTTAAGTAGTGTTAAAAAAGAATAAAATTTATAAAAATAATAATATAAAAGAAAAAAATACCTCTAGATCTAATAGTAAGGGGCCAGCCCCTAGCGCTAGATTTAAAGGTAGAAAAAAGGCCCTTAAAATAGCCTAGGAATCTAATAACTATATTTTTATCTAAGTCCCTTTAGATTATAAATAAAAAAAAATAATAGCTATTAAGGCTAAATAAAAGCTAGTTAGTAAACTTAAGCTAAATAATAGTAATATTACTTACTTTTAAGAAGTCTACTTAGGCTTTGCCCTTTAGACTTAAAATAATATTATTAAAGAATATATCCTTACTATAGAACAGGTATAAATAAATAAAAATTTAAAATTTAAAAAAGCTTATATATAAAAGATCTTCTTTATATATTAAGTAAAAAGATTTTATAAGGATAAAACAGGGACCCACCTAACTAATGTATTAATTACGGAGGAGGCGTAAACTAGCACCTATGTATTATAACCCCCAGTAGTATATTATAAAGCGCTATTTAAAAAAACCTAGGATATATACTATTACTTTATCTCCTTTAATAAAAATATTAAAAAGGGCTTTAGATTATTTAATAACTTAGCCTAAGCTAAGCTATAGATCTTAAAACCTAAAATTATATAATATTAAAGATATAAAAGCTTCTATAACTAGTGCAACTACACTAGGACTAAGAGGTGCGCTAAGTGTGGCAAACTATTAGCCTTATATAATAATAATAATATAGTTAACTACCTATTACCTCCCTAATATACTAACTACCATGGCCTATATAAGTTAGACTTAATAAAATATTACACCTGCCTAATTATTAAAAATAAGATAGTAAAATATAAAAACCGCGGATAGCTTAAGAAAATAAAAAACTTAGAATAAAAAAAGTATAATAAGCTATACCCCTAAAAATAACTAGCCTTAGCTAAAGACCCGCCACCGTCTAAAAGAATAAACCTAGCCCCAGCCCTAGCCTTAGACCCAGCCCCGCCCCCCCCAGCTTTAACTAAAAAAATTAAAAAGCCTAACTTAGATAGTAGTTATTTTAATAAAATCTTTTACCTAAACTGCTTTATTATTAATATTAATAAAGATAAGGAAAAAGAAGAGGACCCTAAGAAAATAAGTTATTCCCTAGCGCGCTTTATAATTAAGGCCTACGGCAGAGATAACCAGGACCTTAACATAGGCAATATAGAAGTCGCAGCAGAAAATACCCTAGACAGCCCGCTCTAATAACAAAGCAGCCCTATTAAAGCTACTAAAAACACAAAGGCCTTAAAATCTTCTAAGTAAACATAGGGCGCTTAGGCCTAATATAGGACGTTGCCCTATTACTTATATAGGAAAAAGGCTTTAATATAATACTAATCTAGAAGCCCTACGCCTAGTAAAATAATAACGCTAGCTGCAAACTAATAAAAACACACCCTAGTTTTAATATATATAACCCCCTTAATAACTAAAAAGCTAGCTGCCCCTTAATCCTTACCTTTACTAAAATATCCCCTAACCTCCCTAGTAAATAACTCTTACCCCTAGGCCTTAAAAATAAATACATCTACTAGGTAAAAGTCTACAGGTATACTATAGTTAATATATATAAGTAAGCAGCTAAAGACACAGTAACCCCCACCCTTATTAAATAAGGCAGTCCCCCCCCTTATATAATTATAGTAGGCGACTTTAATATAGTTTATTAAATATAGTAACTAGGCTATAATAGTAATATAGCAGAAAGGGCTATTACTATATAAGTAAAGGAGTTTAACCTCCTCCCTTCCTTTATAAACTCCTTAACTAAAAACTTAAGTAAGTATATTAACCTAGTATTTACTAACTACTTAGTAATATCTAAAGTAAAACACTCCTTAAACATAGGCTTAAACTACTTTACTATAGTTATAACTCTCCCGGAGCTAGTTAAAATAACACCTAGGGCTAGCAAAAAGTATATCTTATTAAACTACTAGGAAAACTTTAAATAACTTATATAGTCCTTTACATAAACCCTCCTAAATATTAATCTTAAAAACTTAATAAAAGAAAACCTAAATAAGTATACTAAAGCCCTCTAAAACCTTTTTAGTAAAGTTATTAAGGTAGTAGGAAAAAAAAAATACTAAAATAAATATAGTGCCCCTTAGTAAATAAATAAATATAAAATAGTATATAAAGATCTCTGTTAAACCCACCCAGGGTTAGCCAAGGAGAAAGTAGCTAAGAAGATATTATATAATATAATCTATAGGGCTAAGAAAGCTTACTAAGATAAAATAATTACAGGGGCTACTATAACTAGGAATATTTAAACAGTAGTAAAATAGCAGAAAACTATAAATCACTTTTAGCCCCCCTTACTTATAAACAGAGAGAAAAGTATCTTAGACCCTACTAAATAAGTAACCTACTTTAGGGATAAGCTTCTTTAACGTAAGTTAGCTATAGAAAATATCCCTAACCCCTAGAAAGAAAACTTCCCCCTAAACTTAAATATTAAATAAAATACCTTAGTTTTTAAAAAGAAAGTAAAAAAGGCTATAACTAGCTTAGGTAACACAGCCCCTAGCGCAAACGGAATCTTAGTAGCCCTACTATAACTAACTTAGCTAGCGGTAAAAGACTATATTATAAATCTCTTTAAAGACTGCTTAATAATAAAATACTATCTTACCCCCTTCCGCAGCGCTAAGATTACTATTATCCCTAAACTAGGAAAACCTAAGAAAGCTTATACTATAGTAAAATATTACGATCTAATGTCTTATACTACCTGGAAGAAGATATATACCCTTAGAAGAACCATAGACCAACTACTAATTAGATTATATAATATTAAAGAGTAACCTAAATATTAGGGCGCTTTTATATAAGACTAACCCTTAGTAATAGTTAACTTAGGTTGCTTATAAAGATATAACTAAATATATAATTTAGCTAAAATACTTACTAAATAGTTTAAATAACTAGTTATTAATATAGTAATAAAATTAATCTTAGTATTTAACCTACTAGTTATATAATAAAATTACCTAACTTATACTCTACTGCTTTTATTAATATAAACTATAATTAGTTTATTACCTTAAGAACTATACTATATTATTTAATATAAACTAGTTTATTATATATTAATAACTTTTATTTAAATTAGTATTATATACTATTTAAGTAATAGAAAGTACTATAGCTTCTTAAATCCCTAAACTTACTATTACTTTTAAAAGCCTTACTATAGCTTTAAAGGAACTTTAAGTATAAAATAACTAATTAAAAAATAACCTAAAGTTAGCCTAGAATACTAAAGCTACTAAAATAATTAAACTTAAGTAATTAAAACCTTTTACTAAAAAAACTAATACTTTATAAACTTTTCTTAATTAACTTAAGGTTTATTATACTATTAATAATAAATAATTCTTAATTATTAAAAATAAAATTTTTTATACTTTTAACTATATAAAAGAAGCTGCGCTTAATTAGTTTAAACCTATTATAAAAAACTATATTAAAATTATAAATATATTCTATAATAATAAAACTACTTATATTTTTTTAAATTATATAAACTTTAAAATTATACTTTAGTTAGTTTTTAGAATAATTAATAAAAAATAGGTTACTAAATAAAAACTTAGGGATTTTTACTAAAAAGGGGCTATATTTAAGTATATTTTTTAGTTTATATAAATCTCCTTAAAGCTTAAATAAGGATATAAACCCTTAATAAAATACTTTTATAAAAAATTAAAGAAAGAAGTAAAGGATAAATTATATAAACTTAACTATCCTAATACTCTTTAAGAATATATAAATAAAGTTATTAAAATTAATAATAAGTAGTATAAGTGCTAAAAAAAGTATAAGGGGAAATTATAATCTTTTTTACTATATTACTATAAAGCTAACTAAGGTAAGAAATAATATAAAGAAATTACTTACGCTTATAAAATAAACCCTAAATAAATAAACCTTAATACTATTACTAAAAAAAAGAAATTCCTTTATTATAATTATAGTAAAAAAGGCTATATAGCTTAAAACTATTAATTTAAAAAAATTAATAAATTATAAGAATAACCTAGATAAATTATTAATACTATTTATAAATTTAAGTAACTATTAAATTAAAAATATAGTAATAATAGGATCTTTAACTTAAATATAGCTTAAGTTATAAAGAAACTTAAACTTAATAAACTAATATAAGCCCTAGTAGAGAAACTTACCTTAAGAAAGGCTAATAACCCTAAGAATATAATACCTATATATAATACTATACTTTTATTAAAAACTGCTAATATTATTATAATTAATATTATACTTTTATTATAAAATATATCTAAGATATAGTAATATATATAAATTTATATAATATTACTTATAGACCTTAATTAAATTAATATCCTTAAGGTATTTAAATTTATAATTAAAATCCTTAGGAAGAATAACCTTAAAATATAATAATAATTTATAAATTAAGAAAAAATATAATATAATATTTACTTTACTAAGGAATATAATTATAAAAACCTAGAATTATATATTAAGTTTTACTATAGAACTTATATAATTTTTAAAGTCTAGGAATAGTATACTTAATAATATAAATCCTTAAATTTTAAAAAATATAACTTAGTAAAATAATATTAATATTACTATTAAAATTATTATTATAATATATAGATTAAAAAGAAGTTATATAACTATAGTTATAATTTTTAAATTTATAAAGGATAAAGAAGTATAAATAATATTAAGGCTTATTATAAGTATAACCCTATAAGTATACTTATTTATAATTACCACTAGTATAAAATATATAATAAAAATCCTTAAGTATTATAAATATTATTATATATTAATAATATTAACTTTAAAAAGAAATAGTTAAAATAGTTTATAATTATTAATCTTAAGAATACTTATTATAAAATTTAGCTTAAAAAGAATAAAAAAACCCTAAAGGATAATAATTTTAAAAAAAAAAATAACCTTCTTAAGGAATTTATTAATATTATTATATAATTAATATAATTATTAAAATTTTTAATAAAAGTAATTATTAAAGGGTATAAACTTATAATATTTTTTAATAATAAAGCCTAAAGTAATTATATCTTACTTATACTTATATTTAAGCTATAACTATTATATAAAAATAAAGGTAATAAAAGCTATAATATATTTACTATAAATAATTAGAAGTTTAAATATAATAAAGGGATTATTAATACTAAGATATTTTTCCTTAATATTAAAATTTAAGGTAAAATAAAGAAAATTAATTTTAATATACTAAATATTTTAAAATTTAAAGCCTTATTAAAATATATATAGCTAAGGGAGAGTAACCCTTAGGTTAATTAAGAGATAAGCTAAGTAAATTAAGTAAATAACTTTAGTTTACTAAGGATATTAGAACCTAAATTATAATTATTTTAGAAAAAGTAATAAAAAGGTAGTATATTATTAGAAAACCTAAAGCTCCCTAAATTAGAAAATAGAAAATTTAAAATAAAAAAAGTTAAATTTAAAGCCCCTTAAGAAATACTATAATAATATTAAAATAAATAAAATAAAGTAAAATAATAAAAAATTTATAAAATAATTACTTTAATATAAATAAAACTCTAAAATCTTAATTAAGCTTTTTTAAAAGCTAAAAAGAAAGCTAACCTTAATCCTAAGGAATAGTATATAATAAAAGTCCTATAGTAATATTATAAATATAAAAAATTATATTAAAAAACCCTAGAAATAAGGCTATTAATATATTTAGAATAGGATTATAAGATTATATTAAAAAAAGGGACTACCCTAAAGTTTTATAAGATTTATAACCTTAGTAAATTTAAGTTTAAAATACTTAAGGAATAGATTAAAAAATAACTCTAGAAGAAATATATTTATATTTTTAATTTACTTATTAAATACTTTATTATTTTTATATTAAAGAAAAATAAGAAACTTTAACTAATTATTAACTATTACTAGCTTAATAATATTATTATTAAAAATAAAACCTTATTATTACTAATTAATAAGATTAAAAAATATTTTACTAAAATAAATTACTTTACTATGCTTAACTTAACTAAAGTATATAAACTTACTTATATAAAGGTAGAAGATAAATAAAAAACTACTTTTTAAATATAATATAGTTTTTATAAATACTTAGTTATATTATAAAAACTTATTAATACCTTTGTGTTATTTTAAAAATAAATTAATTATATACTAAAGGTATACTTAAATAACTTTATTATTATATATATTAATAATATTTTTATTTTTTTAAGGACCCTTAAAAAACACTAGAAGTATATTTATTAAGTATTATAAACCCTTTAAAATACTAATTTATTAGTTAACCCTAAGAAATATTAATTTTATATATAAAAAGTAGAATTCTTTAAATATATTATTACCCCTGGAGAAATCTAAATAAACTTTAAGAAAATTAAAGTTATTAAAAATTAAAAACCCTTAAATAATATTAAGGAAGTATAAAGCTTTTTAAAACTTATTAATTATTATTAATAGTTTATAAAAAACTTTACTAAGATTACTATATTATTAATAAATCTTACTAAAAAAAATTAAAAATTCCTATAAAGCCTTAATATTAATACTGCCTTTAAGTAACTTAAAAACGCTATAACTTTAGAACTAGTACTTACTATATTTAATTTTAATAAACTAATTATAATTAAAATAAATACCTTAGATTATACTATTAGTAAATAAATTAGTTAGCTAAATAAAAATAGTAAACTAAAACTTATTATATTTTTCTTTAAGAAATTATATAAACTAGCTTTATAATACCTTATTTATAATAAAGAATTTATAATTATTATTATTATATTTAAATACTAAAGATACTATTACCTTAGAAATATATATAAAATTAAGGTTTATACTAATTATAAAAATATTATATTCTTTATAATAACTTAATAATTATTTAAAAAATAAGTTAAATACTTTAAGTTCTTAGCTATATTTAATTATAAAATAATTTACTATAAAGGATTTAAGAATAGCTATACTAATACTTTTAGCTAAAGGCTTAATTATTTCTAAGAAATACTAGATTTTATTATATAAGTCCTATAACCTAATAAGTAAAAAGCCCTAGAGTAATAATAAATTAACCTTATTTTTAAAGTTAAAGAAGATAATTTACTTTTAATAGAAATTATAAAATATATTAAACTTTAGAAATAAAAGTAATTCCCTAAAGGTATTATAATAAAATTAAAATATCTTATACTTAATAATAAAATATAAGTATTTAAAAAATTATATAAAAAAGTAATTACTTATATTTATAAATATAAATTATATAGTTATAAAGGAATTACTAAAATTATATAATAAGTTTAATAATACTATAAGTTTAAAAAAATTAAGTAATAAGTAAAAAAAGTAGTTTTATACTATATTATATATAGTAAAATAAAGAATAGCTAATATTTACCTTATAGTAAATTATAATTATTACTTATACTAAATCTACCCTAGGAATTAGTTATATTTAACTATATTATATATTTATTATTATCTAAAGATTTAATTATAGGATTTAAATATAATAATATTTTTATTATTATTAATAAACTCTTTAAAAAAACTTATTTTATTTTTAATAAAAAAACTAGCTTAGTTAAAAACTAAGCTTATATTTATATAAAATATATAAAAAGTAAATATAAAATACTAAAAGAAATAATCTTTAATTAAGAATTTACTTATATATTATACTTTTAGTAAATACTTATAACTTACCTTAGAATAAATTATAAGCTTAGTACTACTTATTACCTATAGATTAATAAATAAATAAAGTAATTAAATTAAATTATTAAAGTATACTTAAGAAGTTATATTAACCTAGCTTAGGATAACTAAGTTATAAATTTATTAATAGCTTAACTATATTATAATAGTATTAAGTTAAAGTTAATAAAAGTAATACCCTTTTATATAAACTATAGCTTTACTTTATAAGTATATTAACCCCTAAAATAAAAACTATATATTAAAAAAGTAAAAATATATATAAAAAATATAAAGAAACTTTATAAAAAATTATAAGGATAACTTAAACTTATTTATAAATATATAAGTAAATATATAAATTAAAAAAAAATTAAAAAATTAAACTTTTAGGAGGGAGATATAATTTACCTACTTTACTATATATAAGGTAAAAAACTCCTTAATATTAAAATAAATAAGCTAAGTAATAAACTTAACTACTATAAGCTTAGGCTTTATAAAATTTTAAAGAAAATTAAGGAAGTAAATTATAAACTTAAGCTACTTAAATTTATTAAGTTATACTTTATTTTTTATATTTTATTATTAAAAAAAATATTAGTAAATAAAAATACTAAAGAAATTATTTATAATAAAATTACTATAAAAGTAATTAAAAAAAAATATAAAGTTAAAATAATTATTACTACTAGGCCTAGCCTTAATAAATAATAAGAATAGTATAAATACTTTATAAAATAAAAAAGCTATAATAAAAATAAAAATATATAAAAACTTATTAATAACCTTAACTACTTAAAGGTAATATTAAATAATTTCTTTATAAAAATAGGATTTAGAATAAAATAAATAAACTAAGAATACTAAATAAAAATAAAGCTAGCTAAGAAAATAATAAAAAAATATCTCCTACTAGCCCTAGAGGATTTAAACCTAATAACCCTAAATCTATACTTAAGGAAAACTAGTTAACGTTATTAAGTATATTTAATAAATAAATATCTTAAATAAAAAACTATTTAAAGATAATCTCTTAAGTAGTAATTTTATCTTAAGCGTTTAGCGCTTTAATACTATAATTAAATATTATATTACCCTACTCTTTAGTCTCTTATTTTAATTTATAAATATATTATAGTCTAGCTAGCGCTTTAGTTACTACTGCCTTAGCCTTTTTTTCCTAAGTAGCTAATTTTTTATAATCCTTTTATAAATAAATTACTAATAAAAATAAGCTATAATCTAAGGTTATTAAAAAAAAATACTTATAAAAAGTTACTATAATACCCCTATTATAACTTTTCTTCTTTAAAATATATTATTAATAATAAATAAATTTACTACTAAATTTATATTTACTTTTTTTCCCTATAGTAATATAATAAAAATAAAGTATTTTAATAACTTTTATAATAAATATTTAGTTAAATAAACTTTTTTAATTATTATTTACTTACTTATATTTTTCCTTAATAGAATAAGGAGTAGTATATGCCTAAATTTAAGAATAATACCTTACTAGTATTTTATTAATATAATAATATAATAAAATAATAAAAGGGGTAAGTTATAATATACTTTATAATAAAAATAATATAGGTTATATATAAATAGAAATATAACTACGCTAATATATAGCTATTATAACTAGCCTTAAGGATAAAACTAATAAGAGGGGGATATTATATTATAATCTAATATTTTATATTACTTAGAAAAAAGTATATACCCTTAAAAGAACTATAGACTAACTATTAATTAGATTATATAATATTAAAGGGTAACTTAAATATTAAGATACTTTTATATAAGACTAACCCTTAGTAATAGTTAACTTAGGTTACTTATAAAAATATAACTAAATATATAATTTAGCTAAAATACTTACTAAATAATTTAAATAGCTAGTTATTAATATAGTAATAAGATTAATCTTAGTATTTAACCTACTAGCTATGTAATAAAATTGCCTAATTTATACCCTACTGCCTCTGTTAATATAAACTACAACTAGTTTATTACCTTAAGAACTACGCTATACTATTTAGTATAAACCGGTCTGTTACACAAAAGGGTATAAACCTATCTCCCTCTTATCCTATATAAGGAAAGGGCTTAAAAGACTAATAGTTTAAAGAGTCTCCCTTCTTACTATAGAATATAAAATACTCCTGGAATAATACTTTAGCGCTTTTCCCAGGAGGTTAGCTATAAACTTAGTTACTTATATAATATATAACACAGAGGTAGTATTTATAAAAGGCCTAGTTATATTACTTCTTACACTAAATATAGCAGAAGCCTTTAATATTATTATATATAATAAACTAATTTTTTACCTAAGAATCTAAGGGTAGCCCCTCCTCTTTATTAAATAGGTTAAGTCCTTTATAAGTAATAGGAAGGCCTAAGTATAAAACAGCTATAGGATCACCCTTCTAAAAACAGAGCTAAAATACAGTACCCCCTAGGGATTACCTATCTCCTTTATTATCTTAATACTATATTTCTCCCCTATCCTATAGATTAATAACCTAAATAACTACTTTGGATATGCTAATAATATAGCTATTATAGCTATAAGTAAGTTTATAGCTAAAACCACTAGGAAACTTTAGTAGGAACTTAATAATACCCTTAAATAAGGTAAAGAAAATACAATTTTTTTTAACCTTAAGAAAGCTAAACTTATTTACTTTTACTATACTAAAGAATAGGACTATAATAATATAATTAACTTTAAAGGTATAACTATAGCCCCTAAACTAGCAGTCCGCTAGCTAGGAGTCTACTTTAACTCCAGACTATCCTTCAAAACCTATATAAAAACAATAACTAGCAGAGCTATAAAAGTAGCTAGTTTCCTAAAATTACTTAATAAAGTCTAAAAAAGCTCCCCCCCAGATACTATATCCTTAGCTGCCAAGGTATATATAGTATTAGTTACACTATATAGTGTAAATATCTAGTGGCCTAGGGAAACTAAAGTAAACTTAGACTTAACTAGGTAAGTCTCTACTAAAGTATAATTATTAATAAATAAAATAAATAAGGCCCTGTATAAGGCAGCTAGGGCTATACTACTAGTATAAAAAACAATAAACACTATAGTTATATATAAAGAGTTAGGGGTACCTATAGTAACCCTAGCTTTAGTATAAACTAAGCTATACACCTCTACTAAATACGCCAGCCTTAATAAAAACTATCTACTTAGTAGATAAATAAATAAAAAAAACCCTCCTAGGATCCCCCTAATAAAACTATAATATACTATAGCATTAGTTAGGTAAATAGTTAAACCCTTCTTATTTATTAAAAATAATAGAGTAGTACTCCTAGGACTTAATTACTAAGGGCTTTTTAAAAAAAAGGCTGTAGAAAAATATCTTAAGCTACTAAATAAACTACCTAGGAATATACTCTTAATATACTTAAATAGTTTATAAAATAAAAATAAAAACACTAACTAAGGAGTAGTTATATATTATAACTGCCACTTTACCTTAGCTAAAGAATATATCCCTAATATAAAGGTTTATAATACTAAGGTAATAGAAGCCTTTAAAGTAATAAAACTTATATAAAAATAAGTTAAAGTTAATTTAAATATAAAGGAAATTATACTTTTCCTTAATAATATAGTAGTTATTAATAGTATTTTAGGAAAAACCCTAGACTCCTCCTAAAGGGCTTATATAAGATTTTATAAAATTACCTAAGATATTTCCCCTTAGATTACTATCTGCGTTATATAGGTTCTAGGATATAAAGATATACATAGTAATAAATAAGCTAATAAGCTTATAAAGGAAAGGTTAGAATTTCCTAAAATATATAGTAGTATATTTATAATTATATATATTAAAAGATAAGCCTACGTAAAAAGAAGAAGAAAATAGGAGGATTACTAATATAAAAGTTAACTACCTTATTATAAGCGCTAAAGACTTTATGCACTAGGCTTACTACTAAAGCTATATATACTATGCCTAATCTTTTACTAACTACTAGTAAAGAGGTTAAAATATAGGAACTTTATAAAATACTATAAAAGGTTTAAATATAAAGCCTGCTTATAATATAAATATAATAAACTAAGAAAATATAACTACTTTATTAAATATTAAATAGTCTGCCCCTTTCTCCCTAAGGTCCTAGAGAAAAAGTACTTAATAGGCATTAGATATTTAGATTATTTACTAAAACCTAAAGAATATAAAAAATTTTAGAAATTAGTAGAGAATACTAGCTTATATAGCCCCCCCCCTCTAACCCCCTAGAATAATACCCCCTAGAATAACACCCCCTATAGATTAATAAACCCTTTTCCTTTATAAAGAAGATATATAGTAAACGCAGGATCTAACGCCAGGCGGCTCCTACCGACCTAGTGCCTAAAAGAGGACTTTGTAACTATTTACATAGTGGTCGTTAATAATAAAACAAACAAACAAACAAACAACATGATTAGGTTGCCAATGAGACATATATTTATACTTGTCAAGTTTAACTTTCGAGGCTTGTAATGTGGTAAACGTTGTCTCCGAAGCTGTGAATTGCCTAGTATTAACCTCCTGGCTCCGACAACGCATCATAGCGGCGGCACTGAGACATCCGCCCAGCCAGTATTCCATATTATGGTGCTGACATGCATACCATTAGATCTGCTAGTCAGTAGCCTTGCCCATTTCAGTCTCTGAAGGCTTGGCCCAATTACGGTGATCGTCTATCGAATTTTTCTATTGAAATGACGGCATGTCTTTAATCTCCGTTGATGAACATGCTGAATGAGTTTTATAGAGCGCTGACCTAAAGCATGGTCCAATTTCGTGGGTTTGTACCTGCAGCAAGCTCAAAAGATGTTTGCCGCACTACTCGAAAATAGCTTCTGCTAGAACGAGTCGTGCGCTCCTTTTCTAGGTATTTTCTCCCGAGTTATACCATAGTGTTAGAGCAAATTGGGTGCCACGGTTCCATTTTGGGAATCATGCTGGAATCAATGGTGTTGATGGTGCAGCAAGTGATTTTCATTGGCGGCAGAGTTGTGCCAGTGGCAAAAGAGTGGCCAAGTTTGGACACAGTTAAGTTGCCATACATTAGCGGGTATCGACCCATTGATGCTTAAAATCAAGAATCCCTTCATCAACCGCCTTCCAATGCCGTCTTTCAGGTTCACGTTAATCAATAATGAATCGCATCATCAACGAATGCTTTCTCATACAGATTTAATAACACGGAGCCATTGGGAACGCCGACAATTCCGCTGTTCCGTACTTCACACACTACGAGCTGACTAGTCTCTCAACCGTATCACAACATCGCTTGGTTTTTCTCACCGCAGGTATGAAGTATATGAAGAGTTGAACTCAGGACTATACTCAAATAGAGGCAACTCAGGAGGTTACTCCCATTCATAGAGAGCGCGCACTCTTTTGCGTCGTTGTAAGCTGTTGTAGTATGATCATGACGATGATAAAATTGCTTGACAAGGGTCAGGGGCATGCCGCGTACGGGCACTTTTGCTTCACAATACGAACAACGCTGTCAAAGTATTAGATTTTCTCGGCCATAGCAGAGAAGGCCGTATTTCCACTTAGTTCGTCACCGCTCACACAGTTTCGAGTTGACGTCCCCTGTTCGCTTCCTGGTTTCTCGAGAGCTATCGTTCAAAGTTCATCCACGGAGCATGGAAATCCCATGGAGAATGTATCGCTACCAGCGGCGGAACAGAGCATCCGTTCTCCTACCTAGGACGAACTGCCACCAAAGCCGGGCGTAATTCAGAAGCTATCAAAAAGGGGATCATGCGTGAATTTTAGTATCTCACCTAGAGACTCGGCTACGACACCAATGTATTTCGCCATATGCAACGAAATGTAGCCAATGTAACAGAAAATTTGGGGATGGAGAAAAAAAACGCGTTTTCAATGATATTCTTTGGAATCTTTCATATCCGTTGCTGTTGCTTTTGATGTGTATCGCGATGGTTCGCGCCCAAGTTTCTGGCGAGTCATTACTCGCCACTGTGCGTGATTGCAGCAACGGTAAGAATCAGGTTACATGCTATCGAACACATTGATGATCTGGTAGGAGTGAGTCTATCAGAACGAGCTCCCCTTTTCATATAATCGGCATAATGGAAGACGATGAAGATTCTTCTGGTCCAGTAGACACAATGCGTGAGCCTATCAAATCTTGTCAAGATTCCTCAATAATGATGGGCTGGATTTTACTTTCTTCTACAACGAGGACTTTGACATTTCCCATTGGCTCTTGAAAGATAAACACGGGGCATTCGTAGGGCGCAGAAGAAAATTTTATCAATAGCTAGGATGTCTCACTGGCGCCAGCTACGAGTAGTGGCAAGCCCTCTCTTCCCCCTTTTCAAATGAGAACAAGGAAAAGAACGAACATGTAACAATAATAATCATATGGCATTATATAAGGTATGTATACTTGCTTTTCAGTCTTCCTGACGCTGTATCAATATTCTTGACCGTGACATACAACAACACGCGCCTTCAAGGACAATGGATCCAGAGACGGCCTGGAACAGTGACTGCGCTAATTTATTCAGTAAAGACAATACGATACCACGGAAATGTATCCCCTAATCTCTGGAACAGCAAACCCACAAGTTCGACACACCCCTCTACCTTGAGCGAGTGACGTGTAGCATTCATGAAGACGCCACACAGCTCACAACATGTTAGCCGACGCGTAATTAGGTGAAATGTCGTAGGGGACACGCGAACATCTTCGGCCTCTCTACATTAGTATTTAGGCCAATGGCCAAAAAAGTTCCTTGAGGGACATTGGTAGAGATACATGAAGATGTACAGCACACGGTGCCCCTGCTCTGTAAAGATGCATTATGGTACGCAAGCTTATACAGATTTTTTTATGAAAGTTCATCGCGTCTAGACATTGATTACCATTGAAACACCATCTAGCTTGGCTCAGGAAGCAAAAATTCATATACCAAGATGCGATAGTGTTTTGTAAAAACATCATTTTCCGATTTTCAATCATGTTACATTCTATTGAAGCCAAGTCTGAGATGAAATTGCATAAGTCGTCGTGCGTCAGGGGGGTGAACCACGTTGTATCTTTGTATTTACCACAGATTCAGTGAGAGCTAACATGATGATTGTAGAGTTTGATATGCAGCATGCCTCCACAACGCCTTTGAAGCCATTGACGATGACGTTGATCCGTGGCCCGGCAGTTTGTTTTTTCAAATCTTTTACATGACCCTGATTGAAAGAGGCTTTCGTGACTGGACGATTGATATGCACTATTATTATGCCTATGGTCGGCTAACTTTTCGGGCAACGACGGCAAGTGTGTGGTTGGCTGTAGGGCGCGAATAGTTCCTTGTCATGACAAATCTCACTCCGCCTTCCCAATGAGAATAGTTTTGAAAGCACAGGTGTGTCATAAAGTCGGGGAGATCATTATTCTTAGCCGACGCGAGGCGTTGTTAGGCGTTGTTCAGGCGGGTGTGCGTTGGATCGGGCGTTGAATCAGGATACAGAAGAGCTCACATGCTGGGTCAGAAAGCAAACGCCGCCGGAGTGAGTTTTGGCGGGAGACTTTGACAAAAGAGGTTAAGCATCGACGTTGGCCAACCCCAGCTTGTCTGCAAAGAATTCGGCTGCCTTGCGATCCTTGACCGTCAGACTCCCCCTGGTACGAGGGCCAACTGGGCACCATCCCAAATCAGACGCTAGACAGTACCCTGTTGGGATGATTGAAACACACATGCGATTTGCTAGCTCAGGTGTTTGTAGGACATAAACTGGGTGTCGGTTCGCTAACCCTAAGGAATCGCTGCCACTCGTCTTGATGCTAGCATTAGCGTTACATGGCGTTATTGGGAGTACAGCCGGGATGATACTTGTAATACCGCTGAGCCTCTCTTCCTTTCCAGGATGTGCACCAAAAACGTTCAAGTGTGTGATGGCGGAGATCGAAGGAGAGCGAGAGCCGCCGCCCTAGGAGGTCCGACCCCTAATTCCGCTACTCAAGAGCGAACACGTGGATGCACTCATCTTTGTCAAATTGCAGTGCCCGTCCGAATACAATCTGATGTAACACTCTATGATTCAGTCATGAATCTTCTCTCACGGACGTTTCAATTGCATTTTCCTGGCCTTGTTGGATGCTTAATTCTGGTGAGGACGGAGAAGGTGGACAAGGCACTTGTGGTGACGAAGCTCCACATCAGCACTTTTATTTCAACAACAAACGACGATTGCTCTTTTTCTGCCATTCTTCGTATTACCTCGTCGCACCATATGTACTAATTATGGAAATAAAAATCCCCACCGACGGCTAGACTGCCATCATCGGGGATCTTGAAAGGGTTTTCCGTTGCTGGATTCTCTGTATCCGCAAACTTATCCGTCAGATGCAGCCAATCGACTGGACCATCAGCTAGCTGGTCCAGCCAGTTCATATCCTGATTTTGCCCCTGTACCGTGTTCCGACACATCCTCAGATACTGGACTGGAGTCACGCCAACAAACTTCTTAAAGACTCTATGAAAGTACCATTTCGAAACGTTGGCCTGCTTCGCCATCTGACTCAGGCTCAACTGGCTAGGGCCAGTGTTACTGACTGCCGCTCTCTCCCATTCCTGTAATAGTTCCCGAATCTTCTGAACGGCGGGGTCTTCTGGCATACAGCCATCGAGTTGCGGTTTACAGCGTTTGCAGGGGCGGAAACCTGCAATCTGTGCTTGCTGTCCCGTTACGAAGAATACCACATTGCAGCGGCGAGGGTGTCTTGATTTGCAAACCGGTCGACAGTAGACTTTGGTGCTGCGCACGGCAGTAACAAACATTCCATCAGCACGAATATCACGCTCCTGCACAGCCTGCCAGCGGGAATCGTCGTCTTCGAAGCTGGTTGAAGTCGTAGGCTGGAGACAGTCTGGCGAGTAGAAGATGTTTTCCATGGCCCTTAGCGGAACATCCAAAAAATTGTTTGAGAGCAATGGAAGAAAAGTAGAATTGACAGTTAATAGCCCTTGGACTTAGCTGCAAGTTGTAGAACGACTACTGGCAGATGGACGCCGGTGGGAGGGAAGCTACTTAGTTATATGCCGACCCCTTCTTTGACCAAGTTGGCAGCCCTGCAGTAAATCCAAATACGGCAACATAGCCCAAAACCGGGTCAGCGGCTAAGAGACCAAGAGCTTACGGGGCGGCACACAAGCGGCGAGGAAGTTTAATTGACATTTAATGGTAATTTGTCCACAATTTTGACAGTCTCCCATGTGAGCCCTACTAAACTACGATGGACTAATAAGCCTATCCGTCTCAGATCTCGGTGGTCAAAGATAGAGAAGCTAGTGTAGTAAGTCCTCATAGTTTTCGACCTTTACTGCCTTTACTACCTTTAACAAAAGCCATCTCTGCTATATTTACTGTCTTCCTTGCTGCCTTTATTACCTCTGCTATGTCTGTTGCTATCAAGTTTTGTCGGCGTAAAGCTCAGTCCATCATGATCGGTAAGGCAGGGCGCAGTGAAAGACCCAGTCTTGTTCTGTGCCTAAAATAGGAATTGTCAATCAAGTTTCATATGCCCTTCATGTCGCGAGGTTTGATTCAAATAGCGGAGAGAAGACACCCACTTGCTCAGTCATGTCTTTACAGAGTTGTATGCAGACACTATCCTACCGACATAAAATGTGGAGTGATACCCGATTTTGCGACAGATCAAGACGAACGGATATATACTTTTAGGCTAGTTGAGTCTATATATAATCGCATAGATGCATCATATATTTAGACTGAAACTCGTATACGAAATCAAGGATCTTTGCCATAACTTTGGCATCGGGAGTGCCAAGAGGTCAGTCAGATTTTTCGACATGGCCCCCTACCTTGAGCGAGATTTCTTAGCAAAAGCCAATCTATATCCCGACTTATACCAGATGACTGCCTGTCTATGTCAGTCTGCCCACTTTGTTGGGAGTTTCTGTAACCATCATATGGTCATAAGCGATATACTCTCCTCTGGATTAGTGTCGGCATCAGTGTTTTTCTGCCTCTTCCACATGATCATTAGATTCATGACATTATGATCATATTCAGCGTCTCTATACAACTATATGAAGGCTTTGTTCATTGTTCAGGATGGTCAATAACAAAAATAAAGACACATTATATTAGATCTAACCAGGTGGCCACGGGCGCGGACGCCTCCCTAGTGTCGATGTTCGTGGCCCTACCTACATTGAGTTGTCTAAATAGCAACCTCGAGCCTCTTAAAACTTTCCAAGGCTGAAAGACTATTTTCAGGGTTAATTTTGGCTGGTTAGACGAAACAGGCGACTCGAGCCTTATCGGAAGAATCCACGGCATGTGGACGCACAGGGCACGGCGTTTCCTGGGAACGGACTTTTGCAGGACAGTTGCCTCTTGCTTTTCATGCAACACTACTTCAATGGTGCTGATACGATACGTGGACGCATCCTGACGCTTCAAACACGGACCGGTGGTCAGCATCGTCATCCCCGATTAGGAATTTGCAACATGGCACCACATCCGCAGACAGGGTGTTTTTCCTTGAATTACTGGTATGTTTAGTCCAGGTATCGGATAAGATCAAAAGACGACTCAGGTATGCTTTAAACAGTTGTGACAGCTCTATCTGCGTCAGGAGACCAGCTCATGTCTCAGCAGTTCTGATGCGCAGCTAGGTGCATAGCCCCGCCTCCGCAGAGCCGCTTTAATTTCCATCTCTGCTCCTCCGCAATCAGATTTGGTGAATTCGCAAGGCTTTCCCACTGGCGTCTGTGAGTCATCCATAAGCAGGAATAGCGCTGAGTGGCGAAGGGGAAGACATTGTGAAGACTGAAGCGTTATATAAGGACAAAGATGCCGGAGCCTGGCACGACTAGACAATTAAAAGAGAGGGAGAATAAAATACAACCGCCTTGGAGAGTAGAGTAACCTCTTTAGAGTAATTT
Source organism: Trichoderma aggressivum f. europaeum (assembly GCF_033847375.1). Classification (NCBI taxonomy): domain Eukaryota; kingdom Fungi; phylum Ascomycota; class Sordariomycetes; order Hypocreales; family Hypocreaceae; genus Trichoderma; species Trichoderma aggressivum. The sequence goes on along the minus strand of NW_026946410.1, from coordinate 261,064 downwards.
TAGCTGGGATGATCTATTGTAGAGTAAAATGTATCGTGGAGACGAAAAACAGTGATACGCGATTCGGACGAAGGGATTCGGACGAAACTATTCGGACGAAACAATCAGACGGAAAAAATACTTCCGAAAATAACAGTCAGCCAGCAACAAGACGGAACAACCGAGCTAAAGCACTTCCGGAGTAGTTATCTAAACGGCAGCCTAATTTCACGAGGCGGAACGTGCTGAGAGACAAAAACTATGTCCGCGGAGTAGGCCAACAACACAGGCCAGCACAGGCCAGCACAGGGGGCTCTTCGTCTTCGACGTGTATTTCGATCTAATAGACAGAAGTAATAATAGCAGATAAGGATTAAGGACTAGTAGGAATCGTATCTGACTACCTGAATACCAAGACTATGAGATATTAGAGCTATGCGGAAAGTATATCTTTTCCCATCCCTACGTCGTCTTAGAATGAAAGGGTTAAGGTGCTGGATAGATCAACACTATCTGACTTCTATTTCTAGAACGTGGTACTCCCTCCGCCCCCTATGCTAGAGTACCAAGGCAACAGATATCGCCAAATTCGTCAAAGGCTGGTCCCATCTATTCTTTTCCGCCTACGGAAATACATATCATCTAACACCCTCGCTCGCTCCGCAAATCATCCATTCGTATTACCCGTCACATCTCTGAAGTCAGCTAAGCCAATCACGATTCCCCGCCGGTGTCTAAACCGGGAAGACGGACATGCAGAAATTCTCCGGGCGTTAGTTACATTTAGTTCGGCAGTGTGTTCCCATGGACACTGATCGCCGGTAGGGGTGTGAGAGTCAGAAAATGGCAGGAGAAATCAGCCTTGGAGAGGCTGACTTTTTATAGCTGAGCTCTTATATGCGGCAGTGATTGCCCTTGGTAGACCATTACAACTCATCATGGTGTTTTGCATAATGATTGGGTGAAAATGAACAGGTGATGTCTGCTGCGGCTAGCAACACATTGAGAAAATTTCGGGATGTTCAATGCAGTACAGAAGAGCTGTATGAATAGATCCATTGCACTTCAATCACATTTTTCTCGCTCCGTGATATTGATGTGGTAAGCACCGTTGAGCTCTGATCATCAATTGACGCGAGAGTTACTTTTTAACCTTGTTTCTTCTTTCTCGATCTAGTAATCCAGTCGCTGTACATTGCAGTGTCAGCAATCACATGCATCTGTCTTGGGGAGTTGCCACTTCTTGGCAAAATCGTTAATTCCAACAGACAAATTAATGTTGCAAGGCAAAGTATTCCTTTGCGATAGAAATTCTTCTTGACAGGACGGAGTATTTCATCATGGCTAATAGAATCAATTGTCCAACAGATAAATGCCCCAGACATCTCCAAAGAGGACGAAGGCAAAGAGGAGCCTAACACGAACTACTTCAAGTATACGGACGCGAGATGGCAAAATGCCCAACACTCCCTGCTCTTCAAAGATCCGCAGTATAGAGGCGTCAGTGTGAGCCAGTGCAAGCCGATACACCAGGCAGCACTCGACGATGCAGAAAAAGAAGGCCGGATAAGCAACTATGGCTGCATTGGCAACTTTCCAGTCGACAAAGACATTGTGTGGGGAAAGTATCCGGGAAGAAGCAATTGCTATGTTGCGCGACAACAGCCACAGCCAATTCATCGCCAATGGAGGCCAAGGAAGCACTCAGTCAAAATATGTCAGAGCATTCATCATGGACAATTACATTAGATCAGGCATGCCGCATTATGTACATGTGCTTTATAATCCCGCATCACGACTCGCATACATCAATCGTAAACCCGAATTCTCCCGATCAAATAAACTTGACATGACCAAAGAACTTTGTAATATGGAAGCTCGCCTGGTCTGGCGGCGACCATCCGCCAAGAGTCTGGTTAGGATAAATCTCGGGGCTGACGACGGTTCGGAAGAAGTTCATCCTCCAAGATGTGCCCTTGGCCTTGCCGACGTCGACGTTGAAGATGCCCAGAGGGACGGTGACGGTGCTCTTCCAGGTCTTTGCGGGCTTGTTGAGGACCGTCTTTGCGCTGAAGCCGTCCGTGGCGGGATCCGAGATGAAGAAGTGGTCGAAGGGCGCGCCGACCGCGCGGTTCTTTGAGGGGTTGTAAACGAACGCCTGGTATGTGACGTTGTTGGGGTTGACCTCGAGCTCGACGTATGTCTGGGGGTCTTCGGTGCCCTTGTAGATGAAGGCCTCCATGACTTCGTACTCCCAGATGTCGTCGTTTGTGCCCTGCGAGGCGTTGAAGAAGTAGTTGACCTCGTCGTAGGCAATGAATGAGAGCTCGAGGCTCTTGTCCGTGTAGCACAGGTTGACCTGCGTGGGCGGGAAGGGCGTCAGGTCGGGCACTGACTTGCTGTAGCTAATTGTGCCCACACGAGGACATGCGGGCACATTGACGCTGGGAAGCTTGGTAGCTGAGGCCGTCGCGAGGAGGCCAGCAGCAGCGGTGAGAGTGAGAAAGTGATGATGCATCTTGGAGGTTTTCCTTGCCCTGTTGTTCTTGTTCTTGCGTTCTCCTTCTTGTCCTATCCCTCTAGCGCGGAGCTCTCTCTCTCTCTCTCCCTGTTCTGGGGGATTGGGGAGCTTCGTACTTATATCTGGATCGCGTCCGCGTCGCACAACAGCTTGTGGCAGACCAGAGCTTGCCATTTGCAGGCTTCAGCTGTGCTACTCATATGCAATGGCGGAGTGGATGTGACGTTACAAGATGGCCTTTAACCCGGCTAGGCATCTCAAAAGGACCAACTGTAATCGTTCTCGGCCGTTGCTCGCCGCCATACCTCGAGCTAAAATCAGCCACTTGCATTTTCCAGCAGCTGCATCGCGTGCGAAAGGAATTAATCCTTAACCTTGCTGCGCGTCGGAGTGGTTACCTGTTGTCGAATGAATCCCTGGACATGCGCAATGTATCCAATCGGATGCGGACGTTTGCTATGCAGGGCAAGGGACTGGGGAGGAGGAGGCGGCCCATATGATTATGCTGTGGGGATGCGTCACTACATGTGCGAATCAGGGCCCGGTCTATTTTGTACTCACTATCCCATGCATTATTGCAATACGAGTGACTCCTTCGGGCTCATCCATCCTGCGTAGGAATGCCGGGGATAGGCAATTGGAGTACAGCTTGTAAACTAAAGCTGTATGGAGGACACAGTACGGAGTATGTACCATTTCATGTGCTATTACCCCAACAATTGGAGAAATAATGCGGAGGAGTGCAAAGGGTGTAGTAGCGCGATGTGCGACTCAATATCGACCAGGGCATCTGTAATTATTGGCCGAAGAGATGGGATGTGAGGTAGCATTGACGATAGGATAGCGGCCTGAGCCCAATGGCTTCTAGTGTGTCAATACGCCAATCGCTGTTACATTGCATCTACGAGAAACACGCACGACAAGGGACGGGAGTCATCTTGGACGGTTTCAATATCCACTTTGTGGGCGCCGTCTTCGGCTCACTCGAAATCACATGAAGGGCGTTGAATCAATGTCCTCGGTCAATCGACACTTTGCAACACTTTAGATGGTGAATCAGTTCAGCATTCTACAGAATTTCTAACAAACAAAAGAGCTCTTGACATTCTAGAACCAATAGGCCCCGCCTATAGACGACCCTTTCGTCCATCTTCTGCGATCTTCAAGACGGGCTTCAGGTTGGTAGCTCGCTCCCAGACGCCGGGCAAGCCCTGCTCCTTGCTCTTCTTCTCCTCTCGCACAAACCACTCTTCAACGGACTTGATGCGATTGGGGTGAATCTCGTCCAGCAGGGCAAAGTCACGCTTGATGACACCGCGGTTCCCCGTGCGTGTGTACTTCCACATGTTCCAGAACCCGGTAAAGTTGTCTCGAATGTTCATTGTGCTCGGGTCTGAGAGATCAGCGTTGTAGCCGGCAGCAGTCTGCCCGGAGCCGAAGGGCCCTGATGTCCAGTACGTATCCAAGTCGACGTCAACATACTTTGCAGGATGGCCGGTGACCCCTGTGAACGCCTTGGCCATTTCGTGGTAATCCACAAGCTCAATGGCGACTTCGAGATCCAGGCCGTTGGAGCGATATTGGTGGTCAAACAGCCAGCGAACATAGTACTCGCAGTCGTCGAGATCAACGTGAGCCACGGCGCCTTGCCCAAGAGGCACCTTCCAAGTAACCACTCCGTCTTCGACCACGGGAGACATTGGCGTGCCCCTGCCGAGCGCCATTTGGATGTAGGGGCCGGTGGTGAAGATTGCGGCGCCCATCCGCTTGGCAATCTCGGGCTCCTTGTTTTGCTGGAGGATCCATTCGGCGATGCGGCCCTTTCCATCATCTATTTCACAGGTTAACGTCTAATTCGTCATCGCAATTAAGCAGAAAAATTATTTCACTAACAATGGCCGGTTCTGAACTTGGGATCAAATCCGCTCTTCTTGTACACGTAATCCAGGTTGCCATACACGAAAAACTTGATGCCTTCTTCCAGCGCAAGCTCGTATGATCGAATAGCCCAGAACATCTCAGTCTTCTCGCCGCTGTTGAACCCATCAATGTTCACAAAGGCATACTGGGCACCGCGAAATCCCTTGCGGAGATCGGCCTCGCTCGCGAAGCTGCCCTCGAGAGCTTCAACGTTTCCCAGGGAGAGGAGCAGCTTCGATCTGGCCGAGTTTGCGTCTCTGGTCAAGAATCGCACCGAATAGGCGCCATCCTTGACGAGACCGCGGACGACGGGAATGCCCTGGGCTCCTGTTCCGCCAACGACAAACACGAGAGGTGCCATCTTGGAATGAGGTCGAGTTGTGATGAGAGTTTGGGGAGTAGATGAACTGCGGGTATGTTTCGCAGTTGATCGTGTTTCTGGCTTCTTTACCTGCTCAGTCGCCGGAGAGCTGGATATTTATATCGGCCATTGCTTCCTCATCACATCTTCCATGGCCTTCGTTCTTTGATGCCGAGGCGCCAACTGATATCATATTACTGATCACAGAGTCACCTCGTCAGAACGCGCCCTGGAAAGCCCTCAATTGTTAGTATAAAGCGATGGCTTCCCGTGGCTTTGAGTCTATCTCCAGCCGGTGGGATGGCTGTTCAACCGGCATTCCGAAGCGATTCACAAAGAACGGGCTCCGAGGAGACGGCGCGACTAGGCCGAATTCGGTGCTCGATGCCTCGTTTTCTGGTACGATAGAGACATCTGAGGCGGAGATCAGTAATCAGTAATTCGGACTTGTTCGATTACTGATCATGCAGGGTCACCAATTGCCGTTTTATTGTGCAGGCACCGAATCGGCAAGATCTGCCTCCCTATTTGTAACAGCAGAAGCTCTATCTAGCGGGAATCATGCAGTAATCACCCCGACCGTCCGTTTCGAAGCATCTTCTTCCCAAAAGTATATACGGTAGAAATCGCCACGACCTTTCAGGCTTTGTCAACTGATGGCAAAGATTTTAAATCCACTGCATTTTGCTAATGGTGATGACGATGGGGGGCCACCACTTGACGGTGCAACGTCAAGCAGCCGAAAATAGACGAATTACGAAAGAGATCCGCGCCAGTGAGACTTTTATCTCCCCAGGTGTGCAGCGGATAGAAGTAGATGTAGAAGAGGGTCGGGTATGATGGAAGTCGATAGTTGAGGTACCGACAGGGGAAGATCAAATTTTCTCCATTGCATACTGGACGTTGCTTTTATACATGAAGACTTGCACCAACGCTTATTTTATGCACGGCTTAGTTGTGTAGGGAAACATGACAATGTGCGGGTGACAGTGTGAGCGGATGCAAAGCTCTCGAATGGAAAAAGAAAAGAGTTATGGCTTTAAGCTCTGGTGATCAATGAATGGCGATCGCGCGAAGTGGTTGAGATGTCCATGTCTGTAGCCGCAAGACGACTTTGTGACACGTTCCTGGAGGATGTAATTGTCACTTGCGTTGATTGGGCTTGCAACTGAAGTGAGAGGCCATTCAATGTAAAGAGACATTCGATACGAATTGCAACAAGGGAGTCTGTTGACTTATCTAATGGTCGTTATGTCGAACAATGAAGGTCTGCCTTGGTGAGAATGACGATGTTGTGGAGAGAACAGAGGCGATGCGAAGGGATATACTCTAGAGGACAAAGGCGGCAGGTATAGATATAAGCAAACGTACTAAGATGGTTGAACTTGACACTGGCTGAAGGTCATACTGTCTGGTGTTTTGAGTAAAATGGTGACGAGGGGCCCAGACACGCTCGAGAATTATGCAGGTTGCAACAGTCTTCGTCTGCACAAGCACCGGAATAATTATGGTTGCTTGGGATACGGGAGTCTGCACAGAGACACCACTCCAGATTTCGACGCCAGAATCAATCAGCCTGGTAATCTCATCATGACAAAGTGGAATTCTCTGTCAATATTGTAAGACAAGTGCTCCAGAAGTCTGTCCTGTGCTTCCCACCCCCATTGGGAGGTTGACGAAGCCGCCGTATCCGTCCATGGTGTGGAACCTTGGTCGTCAAACAATTCCCCTTCAGGCTTTCTGTATGCCGAAGAAAAAGTACAGTCTGGGCTTGAAGATGTTTCCAGAGCAAAGAGCACGTGTTGCACGTTTGCCCTGGAGCATGAACCAAAATCTGGGTGCCGTATTTGGGGCATCGACACCCTTGGCTTGGTGATATTGAGGGAGACAATGATCTGGGCCTATCTCCCCCAATTGGCGAACCTTTGGTAACACGTGCAAGAACCGCAAATTTGTCGGACGCCATCGCTCATTAGCCGCAAGACTTCCGAACCCGAGCGAATAGGACTACAGGTTCTTCCCCAGCTGTCAAGGTTATCCATAGCTGTTCAAGCACCCCTCGATGCCTCTCGGTAGAGAGGGTGCAAACTACACTACGGAAGACCGTAAATGTACACATGTGATGACAAAGGGACCTAAATGGCACCTTTCACTTCGTTTACGAGGAGGACCAGCAAAGAGACTTCAAAGACAAGGGTCGGACAGCAGATAATGGACAGAAGGATGTCAGCGAGAAAAGATTTGTGGATAAGAGTGCTGAGGAAAAGCTGTTTCAGTCAGAGACAGGGAACGAGGGAGAGATGACAATGGAGGAGGGAATTGTTATTAAAGGGAAGGTATGGGAGAGTTAAAAAATAAAGAAGAAACGCGGAGCATCGCGCGAGAGATGGAGACGTTGAGCATATGCAGGTGGCCCAAGTCTGAGAGGTAGTTCGTAGGATGTCGAGAAAAATGATCTCGGGGTAAGAGTCGCATCAATTACCATTGAACTTAGGCGCGCGGCATCTTCGGTTGGATGATCGTGCGGACGTAGACGGGATGTGGAGCAAGCTGCCTTGCGTCCAAGGTTGCTCAGAATTGGAATAAGATGACCGCTGACATTCATTGAACAAGATATATCTCATTATGTGAACAGTAGAGTCTCATGTGTCTAAACTCATATGTTGCACTACCACATGACCACAGACAGATAACATGTTTCTTTAACAGATATTTCCTAGCTGTTTTGAACGAGCTTGTTGTAATCCAACGATGAGCATTCTTTTGGCAGGTTTTGTAGAAGTATATTACCCAGGGAACATATGGTACTCTGGTACCTCAAGAGGTAGGCGCCTCTTTATCAGAAGATATGCCGGATGGTAAATTCATATTGTCAAATTGTGGATGTGGGGTCAGTAGAGGCAATAGTAGCTCCTACAACGGGCACTCAACAACTCATCGAGCAGAGCCACACAGGATTATTGGATCTAACAACATGTGGTGATGATCTCGGTGGAAGGCAGTGTCGTGCGATTTCTGAAGAGAGGGAGACGCAAAAGCACTAGGTGCTAATCAGGTTGATGATTACGTTTTCATGAGCGCCCAGACAAACCGTACGACGAATTGAATATGCGAAAGCCGAGTTGCGAGTGATAGTATCTTCGTCATATGCCAGTAAGAGGTCTGTAGTATGCAAAACTGTCTCTCTTTTCTATCGTTCATATAATTACATCACAGACTCCTTCAGAACTACTGATTCTATCATGATTGTATTACTATCACAAGGCGTGTTTCACTGCAAATATACTCCCAACGGGCATCGAGAGTATATTGCATTAGTGACTCCAGCGCAATACCAGTTACGATGATGATAAAGCGGTTTGTAATTTGGAGCTTTTTGCAGAACTAGACAAGGTGTTAAAGAACAAGACCGAGATCTCACACCGAAACCCTTTTGGAAAGAAATAACTTGTCCGTTTCGGAGGTTGATGGGTGTTATTTGAGAATAGAGCAAAGCTCCTCACAATAGTTCATGATTATAATCAAATGGATCATTCTCACCGGAAGGAATTGTTAGTCGAGTGGAATGATATTTAATCGCCAACAACCTCACTAATACAACCCTCGCCTGGTAGTGAGAGGGGTTTCAATTCCCGTCCTCGTCGTGACGCATAACTGACTCATTGGGCATTTTTTGGATGCCTGGTTGTTTCCTTTTTTTTTTTCGCAGCTTAATCTGCCTAGATGAATAAATACTAAGCTACTCATATAGCACATTTGGATAATCGACAACGGGGTCTTCGGCGAAAAAGTAGCTGGGGAGACTACGTGGAGATCTGATGTGATATGGTGCTGAAGCTAAGGCTCAAATCAAAGGGTGGGCTCTAACGCCAATGTGCTGTGTATCGTCAGCTGTCGAAATCAACAAGATATCATCCTAGATGAGAAAAGGATGAAAATAGGGTTTATTGATGCTGGTGACGATGGACGCCTTATATGACGGTGGACACAACGCCGGGTCCGATGTCGGCAGCAACCAGCGACGTGTATTAGGTGTCATAGATGAAAGTTTTATCTGATGTCCATTTAGAAGTTTACACAAAGGGCTCTCCCACTGGGCTTTGTCAACGAACCTAAGTTCGGCGCTCCAGGCCCCCAATCCTCCCACATTGGTAAAATGTATCTGCAGGTGGTAGTATCCATCGCTTTTTGCCCTGCTGATGAGTCCTTCGAGACAACCGAGAGATCGAGAGATCCTGGTTCATTCGACCAGCGCTGAATGGGAGTATGGACAACATGGCAAATGCCTTGTCCCAAACGACGCCAGGCTCCCCTTTCAAGAGGTCTCACTTCGCAGCCGAAACAAGTTTCCAGCCAATCCTTTCCGACTGACTCTTGTCCTTCAACTCACTACTGTCGAGACTTACTCAGGCAATCAAATACTAGGAACATGAAGAATATGCTATTGGGGTGTATCGCGGCTTGCTGGCTGCTGTGTCGCGTCCCAGATGAATATCCACGAAATTCCACGAACGAGTCAAGGGTAGCTCACTTGCATGGAAGCCATCCATCAATATGGCTATTCTGCGTTATGCGCAGTACTCAGAGCAGCACACGTATTTTAGGGTGATGAGACGACCCTCATAATGTGCAGTCAAAATCAGTCTTGCCTGCCTTTGTTCCTTTCTTTTAAACAACAGACACGAAGACCAATAAACTTACATCTTACTCTCCGCCAGTCTATCGCATATCATCTGGGATATCTCTTCTACACATTTAATTCTCAGCCATGAGTCAATGTCTAAACGGTCTCGCAACTCGCGCTCCTCCGCTGATCGCGTCGCCCACTTCAGTCATCGCACATGACATCATCTGAGAGCATTCTCAGACGATTAGATGGTGTGATATACGAATCAATCGCAATCAAACTTTAAAAAAAGAAATGGATTTAGGCGGTCATTGTGTTGTGTTCAACTTTTCGCGAAATGGAGGTTTCGTAGTCAAGTCGTTGAAGACATATGGCAACTCAACAGGAAAGCCTGGATGTGGCACAGCTGCCTGTGGCAGTACTATTACAAAATTGACAAATGGGGGACTCATATATGAAAGTTTCAAGTATGAAGAAGGACTGACTAGCTGAGCAAACTTTGTTAATTGTTCATAATGTGGTGGACAGCAAGGGCAACGAAAAAGGTACACTAATAATCGATGCCAACAACGCTGTTGGTGGTCAAGATCTTCTTCAAGGCAATCCGAGTACTCAGATTATATCTAAATAAGTGAAGAAAAAAGGAAATAGATCAATTGGCTTGATACCGTCATTTGCAAACCGAGTTGTGACAATTACATGCGCCTTATTTCATGAGTTTCTTGATTCTCTATTTTTCTTTCTCTTGACGTGGCTATCCAACATCCGCGCTCGCGATGATACAGAGAAACAGACATACCGACCTCTTATTGTTCCGTTCAAGACCGCTAGGCCTCATAATACTCGTAATCTTGAGATCCGTGTGCAGGAATGCTTCTGAAGCTTCTATATTTTATCCTCTTGTTGCACCATTCTATTTTTGGTATGAGTAGTCCAACAATAGTTCTCGCTTGTCATTCAACTGGCTCAGCTTAAAATATCTCTCACAGTTGTAGCTATGTCTGCATGTCAGCGATCTTGGAATAACACAGTTTACATGTGAATGGCGAACTTACCTCCAGCATGCTGTGCCCGTCGCTAACCTTTGACATCCGCGTACATACTCGCGGAGATCCTCATTGAATTTCTCGTCAGTTTTGCTCCAAGGAAGCCTAGCTTCCGCAGCCACACAAAGCTCATAATGCTCTTTAAAAAGACCAACAACTTTGTCTATGGCCTCTTCAATCGACAGGTTATAGGTGTTCATGAAAAGGAAGCAAAGGTTCTCAAGTTGCGAATCGCGCTGGAGACCGTTAATCAGCATATGCCTGTTTAGGAATAGGTCAATGCTTAGATCGGAATGTGGACCCACAAATTCTTTCTGGGAGCTTTGGATCTCGTTGACAAGAATCGTCAGTTTGGTACAGCCCAAAACAATCTCCTCCATGGCTTCATGCCTGCGAACCCACTCCGGGAGTTCAAATTCCATGGCGAATTCGTTTTGTGTGATAGATGGAATAACTCCTACGTCATCTGCGCGCATCTGGAAGTGATCCCAAGGATTTGGGAGGCGATCTGCCTCTCGTACATGCTGCTGGCCCCGGACACCATTACAGTAGTCGTGCAGCTCCTTTCTGAGGCGTTCGGTGGCAACAGGTCCAAGACCCTTTCTGAGATCTCTGAGAATAGGATAAAACATTTCCACAGTACCTCGGGAACCTGGTGGAGGTGTGTAGTTGGGATTGGGGCCGAGGCAGTCGTCGATACACTTGTTTGTCTCAGCGCAACACTGTAGCGTGCCTTCTCTGTCGTGGGTGAGCTCACCCCCAGTATCAATCTCTATTGGACAAAATCAGCGTCAAAAGCTTAGATATTATTAGCTAAAAAGTTTTGTACCGTCGTCCCAAAAGAATATCTGCATCAATGTTAGCTTGGTGTTATGAAGGTGTGATGAAATGGGACTGTATATCAATGCATACCCAGTAGAGAAACTGTGAAAGCACCAGCATCTTGTCCTTCTTGCAGTGAGGGTAGTAAACACCCGTTAGGAGGGTATAGTTGCCGCGGGCTCGATGTTTGGCTTTCTTCTCCTCTGCAACATTGACGCTTTGAATGCAAATCAGTATAAGATTGCCAATATGAATAACCCGAGACTCACGTTTTCAACCATTCGTCAATTTCCAAGTTGATTTCATCAATATCTGGTTGAAATTCGCTGATCCAGCCAGGCATAAGTGCAAGAATATCTGGCACGAGAACTTTTTTGTTCAAGGCTCTCTTTATGACCTCTTTACGTTCATCAAACACCTCAGGACTATCATTTTTTGTATGGTTGGTGCCAAGTGTGTGCTTCAAAGCAACATCACGTATAAAAAGGACAAGGCTCCTGAGTTGATCCATAGTATCGGGTTAGTCCAAATAATGCCGTCTTGTTCCAGGCGATGGCCTCTTGGATCCAGCTGTATTAGTAGGATAATTTACATTCTTTAAATCGGCTCTACGGATGTACGGACATCTCTTGAGCCAAGATCTTATCAAGCCAGCCTCCCTGATACAAATGTTACATGAACCATTGCCAATAGCCCCTCAAAGAAACGCATTAACGTTACGAGGCCCGAAGCCGTTCAAAAAAGCAAGTACATGTGTAACGATGACTCCATCAATATCTTACGATTTACGAGAACTCCATAATCACCGTGGAACCTCAGATTCATACGCCCGACAAGGCTAAAACGAGACGAAGGATGCTGCGGTGGGAGTGCAGTGGATCTTTGTGTTATACAAATTACGTGATGTGCGTGCATGCAACATGGAAAGCAAGGAACGAAAGATCCCATTCACAGATCCTTGCAAATCCGAGCACCATAGCAGATTACTTTGCCAAGTGCTTCTTAACCAAAAATAACTCTCAGCGTCCGAGATATTGATTGGCATATGCCGTTCTGGGAATGTTACACTACTAATTCCTAGCTGGATTGATATGCAGCAAGCATCGTGGATCGTTTCGTGTTTGAAGACTCTGACCGGATACTCAATAGCTCCCGTCATCCCCGGCAGCTAGTTCTTTTCCGCAAGGCCAGCTCCTTTCAGATAATCCATTGCTCAGATAATCCTTCGCTTACAAAAGCTGCAGAGATAATCTAGATACTACTTCTCGTGTTCATTAGTACAGCTAGTTCGGACCGTCTGGTGGGTTCGTTGTCAATCCCCGCGTATTGACTAACCTCTAATAGCAGCTGTAACCCCAGCGCCTGTGGCAAAGGCGCGATCGGGAAGATTCTCACATCAGCACTACCGCCATTCATCGAGCGTGCCCGTGTTGACATCGAAATCTTGGATCACTTGACAGCGCCTGCATATCCGTTTCTCTATAACTAGATACTGCAGCGTAAGTGGGGTTTGTAATAGACGGATAACTATGGAATGGAATGCTTGTCAGGTAACGCAATGCACCGTATGAAACAGAACATTATTACAATAAAGAGGCTTGCATTGGTTGAGTCAAACGTTTCATTCAAGCACAACTATGGAGCATATAAGCAATCCTCTAATCCTTCTTCGGCTCTAAAACTCCGAGGTGGAGTATCTCTTCCTTCGTAATGTCAAACTCCAGTGGCTTCAACTTGCGTGTCTGATCGAAATGCACGCTTCCGTATCGCAGATAGGCTGCAAATGTTCCTTCTATGTTGTCCTTATCATGGTGCTCTTCAGAATCCCAAAGGTCTGCCAAAAACGAATCCAAAGCTCCCGGCGGGCCGTGAGAGAGTTTCATCGTAGAAGTGTTGGCTAGTGCATCCTTGACAAAATCCTCTGCAGCTTGCCAAGTTTCATCCTTGACAACACCTTCGCCCACTCGTTGTTTTGTAAGGAGCTCAAATTGGCGTGTGCCAGACCAGCCCGTCACTTGCTGAAAGTAAAATGTTTCCTGGAGGGCCGAAGCCAGAAACATGTGCTTAGCATAGTATTCAGGACCGTTGAACCCATCTGATGGATCTATGATCTTCCTTAGACGCTCAAAAGCCATAAAGTGAGAGAGGTAGTCGCTGAAACCTTCCATCATTACACCAAGATCTGGACAGTTCATCTTGTCCACAGGTGGGCAGAGGAGAGGCAGATGCCTGAGAAGAGGAGATTTGTGGAAGCCATGAGAGTTTGTCTTCCCTTCCCAAAGTGCTTTATAGATATCATGCCAGCGCTTAATGAATGGGTTATTGCGTTTGGCCGCAATGAATCCATTGAGCATAGTGAGGCATTCAGGGCGTATCTCGATAACGAAACCAGCCATCTCATAAGGCGAAGCAGGGTCCTCAATCTCCTTCCAGCAGATGTCATCTATATGTCGAAACAAGAATGAGCCGGCGTCCATCCAAACACCGCCATATTTCCACAGCAGGGGAAGCCTGATAAGGTCTCCTTGGTGAGGGCCGACGTGAGGTCCATCCATAGTATTGGTATTAAACGCATCGGGGAAGTATGATTCCTCGACAAAGTGGTAGATGTTGGTCTCGGAATTGGGCACCCGGTCGAGAAGGTGTACTGTCCATTCTGGACCAAGACGGCGAACCCAATTGATGACATTCCGCTGAACCCATGGAGCCATTTTGCTGTAGCCAGAGTGCCAGAATGCCCAGACATTCTTATCTGACGTGACCGGATGTCGAAGTTGAAGCCATGCTGCAATCTCTTCATCTGAACGAAGGTCCAGCTTTTCGGCTGGTATGGGCTTCAGACCATCAGGGACCTCGGGTTTGATCCTGATAGTCTGTTGGGATATTTCTTCAGTTTTGGAAGGGGCCATTTCTTTTCGTCTTCTTCACGTCCCAGACTCAAGATGGACACAATGAATATGCACAAGAGCCTTGTATGGCAATAGCAGATAAGCAAGGATTGAGAAAACTCGAATGATGACGCCCCATCTTAAAGAACATGAGGTCGGAAGGCTGATGAAGCATATCCGTGTCTCCCAGAGACGGAAGGTGGCGATTTCACGCCAATGCATCTCGCGCTCTACCGTCATGCCGTGGTACAAAGACTAACAGAATTTAATTGATGACGATCGGGAGCGGCCGATGTTGAATACGAGAAAGTTCATTTAGTAAAAGAGGTAGGATTCAACGAAAGAAACATAGGATTCACTTCGATCACTCTTTCATTCTTGACACTGTGGTGTTGATAAGATAATGGTTAACTGGCGATGTCACGTTGCAGTGCGTCTGTAAGACAGAACGGCGTTTTCGAGTATATGCAGTAATTTGTAGACTCCGCCTACCCTTGTCGATCTTTGTTGCGCTTGCAGATTGCTTGGCTTTGCTCTAATGCCAATATTACCCTGCTACTCCCGAAAATGTTTTGACGATAACATATTGGACTCGTGTATACGAGTAGGCAGTTAGCTTGTTGGCTTAGTCTAAAAGGGAAACACGATAATGAGGTTTATTTTTCCCTTTCCAACGCTAGCCAATCAACTCTCCGATTGTCTTTCCATTGGGCCGTTAACCAATCAATGCATCTTCAATGGCTGATTGAACCGGACAGATCAACTTACACAGCCTAAACATAGGTTACGTTCCTCCTGCTTATGCATGCACGTACTGTTTCCCCATTGACGAAGTCCCATATCTGTCTTTCAGGCCCCTGCGAGGAACTAGTAATCTCGTGGGGTTTCCACCGTTGCATATAAGACGACTGAAGCTTACAATATTGGTCTAGTGTGTACCACGACGAATTGCTTCCCTCTTCGTGCTGACAGCTTGGTTCAACTTTCTTCAAAAGTTCATTCTGAGAAGGTCAAGCTGTTAACATGGCACTCTCAGAGTTGCTGGCGGACATGGAGTCACTTCCTACGCTGGCGTGGGTATCGCCTGCCCTAACAGCTGTTGCCGTCATACTCGTAGCTCTGTTTTCCGGTTACCGGAAATCCCCAAAAGGCTTCAATGTTCCCACGCTTGGTGAAGATTCTCAGATGCGATATGTACAAGAAGCCGACGTCCTTCTTCGAGAAGGATACGAAAAGGTAAGCTTATGGCAACAATTCAGATTGCTTCACCACTCCTAACGACTGGTTCAACATAGTTCAAAAATACCATTTTCCAAGTCCTTACACCGGATGGCCCAAGGCTTTTTCTACCAAGGAAGTTTGCCAATGAGTTGAAGCCATTCAAGCGGCATGAAGCGAGCGGAATGAAGGCTCTAGCTGACGTATGTCACATGTCTACACTCATACGTAAAGTCCACATGTCTAAACTAACAATCTAGCGTCTTCTTGGCCATTACACTACAATTGATCATGAAAGCGACGTGATGCTTGGAGCCATCAAAATTGATTTAAACAGAAACTTGGGCTTGTTTGTAGGTGATGTTGAACAAGAAGTTTCCCACTCCTTCAAGACACACTTCCCCTCTTGCGAAGGTATGTTCTTCTCAGCGCCCAGTCCATAATCTTCTCAATCTCACACAGGTTGCAGAATGGACCCCAGTTGATCTCCACGAGACACTACTTCGCGTTGTGGGTCAAGCTTCTGCTCGAATCTTTGTCGGTTATCCAATGTGCCGAAATGACGAGTGGCTTGAATGTAGCGCCAAGTTCGCATTGGATGTCATGACTGGTGGTGAAAAGTTAAAGCTGTGGCACCCATGGCTTCGCCCATTGGCTCAATACTGGATACCTGAGATGAGGCAGATCAGGGGTGACCATCAGCGCGCGCTTGATCTGTTAATGCCGGAATTGAAGAAGAGGGCTGCAGAAGTTAGAAAACCTGACGAGCCACCGCGCCAAGATATGATACAGTGGATGCAGCAGCGAGCTCAAAAGCTTGGAGACAAATCATTTGACTATAAGGAGTTGGCAAATCTACAAATGCTTACAGCAACAGCCGCCATTCACACTACCAGATTAGCCATCATTCATGCCCTGTACGACATTGCAGCCCGCCCTGAATACATAGCACCTTTGAGAGAAGAAATCCGGGAGGTTACCCGAGATACCAATGGTATTTTACAAAAACAGCACCTGACACAGATGAGAAAGCTTGACAGCTTCATGAAGGAGTCGCAAAGACATAGTCCCCCGTCCGTTGGTGAGCTTCCGCATTCACGAACAATTAACCTTTTTGCCAATGCTAACATAGGTTACAGCTACTTACCAGCGAAAGGCCATGATCCCAATTGATCTCTCTAACGGCTTTCACATCCCTAAAGGAACAATTGTGCAGTGTAATACCAACATTCTCGATGAAACGCCCGCTGCATGGGGCGAGGCACATGCGTTTGACGGTTTCAGATTTTACCGTCTACGAGAGAACCCAGAAGACACCAACAGGTTTCAGTTTGCGAGTCCATCATACGATAGCATGCAGTTTGGTTTCGGCAATGACGCATGCCCTGGTCGGTTCTTTGCCAGCAACCAGATCAAGATTATCCTGTCCTACATCCTTTCAAATTATGACATCAAATTTGAAGACTCGGTAAAGGAACGGCCAAAGAACTTTATGTTTGAAGTGAACGTAATGGCCGACCCTACGGTAAAGGTTTTGTTTAAGAAGCTATAGATAGGTAACTTCAATAATCCATAGTTGCAAATAAAACATACACAAAAATCAGGGGATGGTCATTCAACAGCCTAACGGTTACGTGAAATCTAGATGTCAGAAGAGGATGCATAAGAAGCGCAATTTATCTATTAAACTACTTGCTCATCTGAGTGTCTGCTGCAATCATGACAGCCTCCTACCATCGTTCCTTTCGTCTAGTATTTTGTGCTACTATCAGACCGATCTTCTACTATGAATGTTTTTATCTGATACTTGTGAATATCACGGTGAGATTGGAGATCCGGATAATATTCCTAATTATAGAGGAAAGCTAAGAGAGGCAATGGCTTCTTATTCATAGAGTAGTATCATATACATGAGAACATCATCATGTTCGCCTCAATGGAGTACTAATTAGAAAGGGCCCAGAACAACATATTACACATGATAGCCATTACATAAAAAAAATCGGTGAAGGGGCAGAATAAACGTGTAGCTGAAATTCCTTCCCCTTGACATTCCAAGAAGATATCAAGAGACTATTACTTTGTGTGATGAGACTAGTAGTCTTGTAGAGGACAGCATCTCAAACTATTGACAATCGCCGTCCATAATCTGCAGTCCCACCCTATACGATCTAAAGTTATCATTATGGAGTGGCATGCTGTGCTGCGCCCCGATTCATAGGGCTTAGAGCTGGTTCGTAAAACCGGAACAGACCTCAGCGGGAAGATGATCCTAGTTTAAGCGAAGCCAATCATTTTTTCACGATCTACTCCGTATCGGCATACGAGATATCCCCAGCAGCTATACGTCATAGCAATACGAACTTTTATGTCTCTTCCATACTCCGAACATCTACTATCAGAGCCGCGAGAAACCAAGTTATTTATACAAACAAAAGTTAGGACAATATCAATCGGCCACCCGTAAGCCTTGCGAAATTGCTTTATAGGAAAAAATATGACGGTCAAAATGGCTCTGCATATGTATTTATTACCATATCTACCTATGTACCGTATACCAGACCACCGCGTCGCTGCCTCTCCATCGAAGCATTGAACTCGTAAAATGCCAATCGCTAATTTTGACCAACGCAAATGCAGTATAAGTAAAATATACAAATTCTAGTGTAGTATAAGTTTAGAGAATGTGCGTAAGATCGCAGGCGATTATGTGGCTCTATCGGCCTTCTTTGTTCAGTGTGTCGAGTTGAGACTCCTGAGCCTCCTGAGCAACGGGCAAATAACTTCCCTTTTTGCTATGCGCATAACGGTCTTTGGCCCAACCGTATAGGGCACTTCCGCTTAGAATGAGAGCCATGCTGCCTGCACGATTGGCAGTGATTGGCTCTCCAAGAGTCACAACGGCGATGGCGCTTTGGGCCACGCCTCGTGCGGCTGTCACAATCATGTGAGTGGTTGGACTGGTAACTTCGATTTGCATGAATGTTGCTATCGTGAGCAAGAATCCGGCCACGCCAGTAAGCACTGCTGTGCCCAGGAACTGGTGAGCAGTGGCAGACACTTCAGGCGTGGCTGTCGAGCTGAAAAGAGCTGCAGTGGTTCCCAGTTCGCCAGACAAGACAAGCAGCGGCATGTAAAACCCGACGGCCATGACGTTGGACATCCAGACCATCTGCCACATTCCTTCGCTGCTCTTGCCGAGAAAACGCTTGACGACAACGGACTCGACGGCTGTGGTAAAACTAGAGATAACTCCGAGCAATACACCCTTGCCGCTGGTGAGCATCTGGCTGTAGTCTGATGCCATTCCGGCGCCGAAACCAGCCATGACCATGGCGCATCCTCCAAGGGACAACGGCGGGTAGTAGGGGCGTGGTCGGAGCACAAGAAGCGACAGCATGAGGGTGAAGGGGAGCAGAAGTCCTCGAGCGATCTGGTAGACCGATGCGTTAACCGAAGCCAAGCAGTACGTCTTTGCGAGAATGCCGACAAGTCGGGCAGCAGTGAGCGGGAGAAGTGCAATCCAAGCCTATAACAAGTACCATTCCATATTAGTAGCTGTCACACGAATGCGCGGCGTCGTAGCATCGATATCGTCGGTTCCACGATGATCACGACCGGATCGTGGGACAGATAAGCCGCTGCAGTGCCACTTATCACGACAGGAACATACCGAAACGGGTCTTGACAGTGTGATCCATTTTGTAAAGTAGCCGATGGATGTGAGGAGCACAACTTGTACGGTTGTCTGGAAAGCCAGCAATGTCACGGGAGCGTCGATGCCGTTCAACGCTTTTTTGGAAAGGATTGTACTCAAGATGGCGCACGTCGAGTGGAAGAGCACAACCAAGGCGATTCGGCGCCTGGAGGGCGGATGGCCTTCTGGAGCTTCACTCATGCTGGAGCGATTCTATTTCGTAATAAAGGGTCTGAGCGAGTGACTGGAAAGGGAATAAACGAATGGCAGGAATATTATTCCGTAAACACACGGCGACGAAAGGAACATACAACACGACTACTTCGCACTTTGGTTACAGAGTCAAAATCTCTAGGCGTCTGTAGGCAACGGAAATGCAACAGGTTTCCAAATGCTAGCACTAGTAAGTAAAGGGGCAAGCTAGTGACTTGCCCAGGAAAGATTATTCCATGCGGCTCTCACACCACACTCGCACATTACAGGCCCTACGGAGTACAAGTACGGGGTTCAGTATTACCACCATGGGCTACGAAGATCCTCAACAAGGCTCAGCAGCATGGAGTGGCATATTCTGTAGTGGGGATCATCTTATCAGGCACGGCCCACAAGTCGTTGACGGAAAAAAAGCCCCATGGATACAGCACACGACGGTACTGTAATTTTACAAAGAGCTGTACTGTATGGAATCACATGGAGATGATAACTACGTTTGTCATGCTTGTACTGTACTCGTCTACTGTATGAGTCTCGCCCGATACGCAAGATACGCTCCTGGGCCTTGACAGTAGTATATATAATCAAACCTACTTTACCAGGCTTGCCGAGCGACTCCGTAATATTCGTCCAAGAACGCACCCGATTTTCCGTGGGTGCTTGCGTTTCCAGAACGGAGAAGTTTGCGAATGTCCGTTTCGGCGATCATCTACTTACGCGGCCGCCCCTTTTCTCTACATACTCCATACAGACAAGCTAAACGCACACGGAGCTACTATTAGTAGCAGCAAAGTCAAGCAAACAAGGCACATCCAAGGATGATAGAAATTTGCGGCTGATGATGCTCCTGCTCGGTCCAATAAGCAACAGTCTCCCATTGACTCGTACCACCAGTAGGCGCGCAACGGCGCTCAGGTGCAATCCCTGATTACGTCGCCTCCATCACGCTAAAGACTTGGCAGGCTCCGCTAATAATAACATGAGGGAGCTAGAGAACATCAGCCAGCCACTCATGGCCGCGTATATCGAAGAGCCGTCGAGATGGTATAGTTGCCAAGACTTGACAACTCTTGAGACGAATGCCGCCTATTCCGATACCACCTCAGTGACCTCTTTGTACCAAGTACTCAGGGCTGATTGTTGGCTTTATCCTTGCAATAATGACGAGGGTCTGCAGCAAATACAGAGGGAATAAAAACCAAAGAGAGACTATTCCTGCTCCCATAGGTAGTTTTGCGGAGCTAGAAGAAGTCGCTTCATATGAAGAAATACTAGTATGTATTGAAGAGAAAGAAGAAAAGAAAGAAGAAAAAAAAACCATAGAGGCCATCTCTCATAAATCTAATGCAAAAAAAAAAAAAGAAAAAAAAAATTGCTACGTAATCCGTACATGATAAGAAAACCCCACCCCCAGAGACCCAAATTATCGAAAATATAACGCTGTAGAAATTGATCGCTTGTAGGGCCGTCATCATGCCGAGCCAACGTCCGCCGGGACAATCCCACTCTTTCGGAAATCCTCATCCATCCACTTCCTCACGTTCAGCCGGTTCTGTTTCATGATTTTCTGGGCAGCCTCCCTGACTGCCTCTTTCTTCTCCAAAAAGGCTTTCCTATCGCCGACCACCCTTTCGACCGTTTCCATTTCCCTTTCGTCTGGCTCTGACATCCAGGCTGCCTCACGGGGCAAATATGAATAGGAGGCGAGAAGCTTTTCGTTCGCTACCAAAGGAACTCCCGCAATAAGCGAAGCGGGAACCGTAGAAGAGGCCTTGCGGTCGAGGTAGGTGTCAGATGCAAACGCGGGAATAACTGCGTATGATTGTGACAGTAGTCTGTAAAACTCGGGATACGAAAGATCCTCGTCAAATGCGACATTGCTCTTGATGTTTTTAGGCACCTTGACGTGCGGACCATGTCCAATCAAGTGTAGTTTGACCGTCTCGTCAATGTGGTCGCTGTTTGTAGCAGCGCTTCCGTTAATCTTCTTCACGACGTTGTCCAGGCTGCCAAAGATTCGGTTGTAGTCTCGGCGCTCGGGAGCGTAATCTCCTTGCAGGGCAAGTGAAATCTCCCGCAAAGTGTCGTTGTGTGTCTGGTTGACGGGGAAAATTGGGGGAAATGTTCGTGCCGTGACACTTGCCTGCAAGTTTTCCCACTGAGGCACTGATTTTTGCAGAAGATAATCAACCGTATGCTGGCTGAGGCCGATGAAGTCAACTCGTTCCCGGTCGACCCATTCTCTAACAACGTCGACATGTTTGCCCTTGTTCCAGTAGTCGGCATGGTGTACCAGGCAGAACAAATGTGTTGTCTCGTTAAACAAAAGGTGTCGCAGAGGAGCTACTACGGACTCTGGCTTCTCAAGGTCCAGTTCGCAAGTCGTGGAGACAACAAAGTGAGGCGGGGGAAGGTTCGCGACGTCCCTCTTGAAGTAGTTGGAGCTGTTGACCGACAAAATGGGCGTTTCCAGCTCTAGGGCGTTGACGATAACATCAGACTGGTAGCGCTGTTTGGCAAAGTAGAGTCTCAGCTCTGCGTTCGGGTGTCCACCAAATGCGTATACCAACGCTGCCGTCACTTCATCATGGACGCCGGCAGACTCGACAATAGCGATACGTATCGGCTCATGCTTCTCACATGGGAAACGGTCATTCCACCATAGCAGGTCGTCGTCCGTCGTGAAAAGGTTCTGCCAGTCCTTACCAAGCAGCATAGACCTGGTACTCTCACGGCTGCTGAGGAAAAGTAATGCAATAGCAAGAAGAATAAAGAATAGGTAGAATGAGCGTAATCGCCTATAGTAGGCGGTGAAAACCATCTTGAGCATGTTTAGAAAGAATACAGTCATAAAGATAACAGAAACAAAAACATCATGCCCTTCCACTATGGCACGTAAAAAGAAGAAGGCCAGAGACGGAAAAAGGTTACGGAAAGGTCAAGATTGCCACGAAGGAATTGCCCCGGACCATAGTTTAAAATCCGGGAGTCTTGTCTATGGATTCATGAGCCCCAGCATGCCCCGGCCGCCACTTTCCACATGTGTGCATAGCGGAGGCTGATCGATATTTACCGCTGTCCAGGCAGCTCGCTCACACTCCTTTAATGAGCCCAACTCTGGAGACGTTGTCATGCCAGCTTGGACACTAGTATCAAGAACCCTGCAGCAGGCTAGCCGGCCGCCTGGTGGGGATGATAAACCGGCAGATCCTGGTAGCTGACACTACGAGTACACTGTCCTGCTTGGAACCGGAATTAGGGGCAGCCTTGAGCATGCAGACATGGGTCAAGAATCCTGTAGAATGATCAAAGTACCGGATACTTGTTCAGCTTTGCTAAGGCGTATTGCCGCTAGGCTCGCTATTTGCGACGCTTTTAACACGTCCCACTGTGGTTTGATCTCAGGCGAATTTTGTCTTATGACAACCTTCATACCCGTGACACCTGTACAACCCAGAGCAGGTGTCACTGTCAGCATTGAAGAGCATAGTAGCTACGGTGCACGCTTCTCGCCATGCTGCTTGCGAATCGGTTTGGCCGGGCCACGATTATCGCTGGGGGCACCCTTCTGATATCGTTGCTCTTGGTGATACTGGCACAGAGCGCCGACCTGAGATCACATCTCCCTAGCTCCACGTCAATATGGCCGGCTAAGGAGTGCTCTGCGTCGTCTTTGGGCGAGAGCAGGAGAAACATTTCTTATGATCTAACGACGCCGCCTTCGGTCGGATGTGAGGATATTGTCAATGATCTCCAACAACGACTCATCCAATCATATACGCAGAGTCTAAAGGGTGTTCGATATGCAAACATCTGGGGCTATCTGGAAACAGAGAACAAGGGCGATGCCGCCATTTGGTCCGCCCAGCAGATTCTCATGAGCATGCTCGGTATTGAGATGATGGAGGCATGTCGGTAAGACTTGACGCCCGGAATCAAGCGTGAATCATTCGTCATCCTAATCCATTCCCTCCACAATACAGGTTCGTTGATCGAGACTGCGACATCGGAAAATTTCGCAAAGTCCTTGAAGAGCACCGCCCTCATTCGGCCATCATCATGGCAGGTGGCGGCAACTTCAACGACTACTACTGGGAGGACCAGCCTTCGCGTATGAAGATGATTGAGACCTTTACCAACGTTTCTATCCGAGCGTTCCCCCAGAGCGTTTACATGACGAACCCGGAGCGTATCAAGGCGACCGAAGAGGCTTTTGGGAAACACAAGGATCTGCAGCTTGCCGCACGCGATCAGCCCAGCTACGACTGGCTCGACAAGACGTTTGGCAAGAAGGAGGGAATCGACAGCCATCTCGTGCCAGACATTGCATTCATGTGGGGGAACCGATCCGACTTCCGAGTCAATGGGAAAAAGACGTGCGTATCTTGTCACCGTTGCACCGCAGGCGACCCCAAGTCTTGCTTTGACGTATTCTGACCATTGCTCTCTTGACCTTACAGACACGATATTCTCATCCTCGCTCGAAAAGATGCGGAGATTTCCGACGGTGACTCGTCCGATATCGAGTTTGGCGAAGGCGAAATGGACCTCGGCGGCAGCATCGGCAAGGTCACCTACCAGAAAGTCGACTGGAAATTCACCCACACGCCGGACATCGACCCGCCAAAGGCCCGTGATGAAGCCAACGGCACACCGGCACCCAAGCGAGAGAATGGCAAAAACCAGCGTGCCTGGGCCAAGGCCATTGCTGGATTCGAACTGCTGGGATCTGCTCGCTTCGTCATCACCGACCGTCTTCACGGCCACATTCTGTCCACACTTATCGGAGTCCCCCATGTTCTCATGGACAGCAAGCTGGGCAAGAACCTCAACTTCCACAACACTTGGACACGCGACTGCGAATGCACAAGGATTGCCTTTTCCATCCAAGAGGCACTAGACGTCGCACGCTTGTATTTCGAGAAGGAGAAGATTGAACAGCATTAGCCCGTCTTTTTTACGTCCGTCGATCAGAGTCATGCATGGGTAAACATAGAGCAGGGCACTAAAATCTTGTACCGTCACAAGTGGCTGGTTTTTCTTGTTTCTCTTTTCAACTTGTTCTTGTACCATAAATGCCGGAGAGACTTTGATTGGGGAATTAATGATTAATTGACGTACATCTTCATTACAATATAGTTGTTTCAGCATCTATAACCCGTATCCTGTGCCTGAGACAGTACTACCACTACTGCCACTACTGCTCCATACCACTGCTGTGAGGTCACATGACCTCCTAAGACCCAGATAGGTCGGTCTTCCCTCCGAAGGGACCTAGATAGAAGCAAGCTTCTTCCTACATCATACTCGGTCCCTTGCCTATGTGACCCTTGATGTGATAGCCCAGCCGGACGAGCCCTGACAACTGCAGTGTCCACAATCCTTGAGCACAATTGGTCGCGTGAACCTCTTCGGTTTCACCAGCACTACCTAAATTAACAAAATCTCCGGTAGCGAGGGGAATGGACTGTGGCGTCTTCGCGCTAGGATATTTGACCGGGTTACACCAGCGCAGTTGACATCGTTAGCCCTGTTTCTCAGAGATCCAAGACACTTTAGCCGGGTCAGGGTAGGGTAATGATCCAGTGGGCCAAATTGTGTTCCCAATATCGGAAACGTGGCTGCTAATAATCTCAGAGAAAGATGGAAATGTCGTGCCTGTACTCGTATTACTCGTCCAGCCTTATGCACTGGCCACTTAAAACTTAGATACGCTTTATTATCCGATACGAAGGGACACAGCGTGTCTTGGCTGATCGATACCGCAAAGTACTACGGAGTAGATAACAATGGTTCAAGTTGCTAGGTCCTTTTGGGGGCAAATAATATGCCTCAAAGAGCAGGAGACTACAAAGATTAGCAAGATTGCAACAAGACTTGCTTCCCCCTTTTTTTCTCTTGGCATAACAGACGCCATGGGCAGTTGTCCCCCGCTTCAAATGAGTCTTTAAGTACTCCATAAACCCCCATGATAACTAGTTATCAACGGGGTACAGACTACACTAGGCGCAAATGCGACTAGTATTAGCTTCCACTCGGGCCAGGGCAACAGGGCAAGTTATCGAAATCAGAGGTTGTTGAAGAATTGCTTTAACCGTCAGATACCAGGTTAAGTAACACTGGTTACTATCCATGTTGGATCTAAAACTTGAGATGGCCAAGCATGATTCCATGCGAGTGCAATATTAACAGCGGAATAAAATAAGTTCATCAAAGAAATTAGTATACAACTATGACGGTGCCTTTCTAACAGGGCTAACCAGCCGCCTGACGCTATTTCCTGTTAGTTCACATCAGGGCTTTGCCATTGTGAACAAAAAGTTTCCACTGTCTACACACGCTATCTTGCAACTCACACAGAGCGTCATGCAGTTCCAGGACGAAATTATCGTCCGCCCTCGTCTCCTGTCTCCGTGCTTTAATTGCGCCAGTGTCATATGCAGCACACATTCCAAATTTAGTCTTTTTTTTTTGGAGCGAGTAGTTGTATGGTATATCAGTCGCAAAACTCTGCGAGAGCATACGCTACTCTTATCCGACATGACTATTTTACATGCGAGGTTCTCAATTCAATTGTAATTTTGGTTGTCAATTAGGAAAAGAAGCGATCGTGGAAGAGAGTAGCGATCGTAGAAGAAGTAGCAACAAGAGAAGATGATTAATGAACGGGGTGTCTATGAACGTGTCTACCCAGACAGGTACTGTAGTGGTGGACAATAGGCAGCAACAGGTTCAAAAGGTTGGGAACATTTGTTTCATCTTGAAAAGGCGCAAGTTTTCAACGATATCTCTATGTCCACTAAAGAAGGCAGACTAAACAGCATCATCTACCCCCCTCAAAGCCAACTCTAATATCCCCAATCGCAGAAATATCAACTTTCATCCATATTCTTCCCCTAAGCGACCCAACAATGACTCTACTCCTGTTTCTGAGATAGAAACGGGGCTTGTTCCGTTTATACCATACCCATTCTCAATAGCTTGTTACCAAACTCCAGAAAATAATAGTCGGCGTATACCAAACCGTGATCACTGTATCTCACAAGCGCATATTCGTTATTATTCGCTGTGGCATGCTTCAGAATGCAATCAAACGTAACACCCTCAGCTCTAATGTTAGATTCTGCATCGGCGATCAGTCGCGCCGGTTCAATTGCTTGACACATGTCTATGGTCTCGCTTGCGATGCGTAACGCGTCGTCTAGGTATTTTGATCCATCTCCCAGGATCTGATGTAAGAGCAAAAGGCCATTGGCAGCTATCATGCCTGCAGAAGAGTCGCGCAACGGCTCATCACCAACCGGTGCATCAAAATCCCATAGGGGCACACAAGGATACTTGTGCGTTGCGCTTCGCAGGCGCTGGAGAAAATGCTCAGACAGGCGAATGGCGGTTTCTAGGAAAACTTGGTCCTTGGTCCAGATGTAAGTTTGTGCAAAGCCTAGAATTGTCCATGCTTGACCTCTATTGAAGGATCCGTTAGCATAATCCCAGCAGTCATATATGTGAACCCTACCTTGACCAGGTTGAATCGTCACTGTAGCCCTGATGAGTGTGCTTTGTTTTCAGAGATCCATCACGAGGATCGATGTTGACTACATGCCATGTCGAGTCATCGTTTCGGATCAAATTCTTTCGAACAAAATGGGCATGGTTTGTCGCAATGTCAATGAGACGCTGATCCGACGTTTGATGCCCTGCGTAGAATAAAAGATCCATGTCTTTTTCCAGTTAGACCTACAATGATTTGCCCATCTTATTGCGCTTGACTTACTGCACATGCTGTCCACAATCACAAGGAAATTGGTCTCCTTGTCAGTAATCGAGTACCTCTTGCTGATAGATTTGTCCCAACTTCTGACAGCTTTCATTCTCTCATCATAGCGAGATGCCAAGTTCTCAGCGGCCGTTAACACAGAAGCAAGGCTCTCATAGTTTCCCGTCAACTCCCAATCTTGCCGCAAAGCAGGCTGGGTGATGAAGCCAAGGTCGTGGGTATTAGTTCTCTTGGCCATCTGGTGGAGAGGAGCCGACCAAGCGCGACACAGCTTGAGCAACTCAGCATGGAAAGCAGAGCGGTCTACTCCCGGTAATGGCTGATACATGGGAAACTTGACACATCTCTCTAGGACGCAATACAGATTCCCAGGGAAGAAGCCGCATGTCCAGAAATTGACTTCTTTAGTGTTGTACTTCCCTGGTGTCTCGCCGTCTTCAGGCGCCCATTCAGGGTATTCAGCAGGCGCTTTCTACTCACAATGTTAGAGCTTCTTTTTCCAACTCATATTGAGACCACTAGGGAAATTATGCGAGTAGCTTACACCGTCTTCCAAGCGCTCTGATGCAACTTTCCACAATTTTGCACCGATGGCTTCAGAATACAGCCCAGAGAGTCGGTTTGCTAAATGACTAGGAGATAATTCCTTGCTAATGTGAGGTTTTGAATCCTCCATCGACAGTACAGAGGGTGATGTGGGTAGACTGTCTTGGCTATCGTGACGCGACAGCCCACCCCGCGGGCTTCCTCGTGAAGAGTCTGTCGATGAAGCCATGTTTGCAACCTATAATGTCGATTCTCAATTACGCCAAAGTACAAATTATGAGAACAAATTATGGGAAAGTCGGGAGTAGGTCTATCTACTCTAAAAGAAGTTTAAGTTCGGAATGCAGTCCCTCTCTGACATGTATGTATCTGAGTATGATTTGTGGTGGACACCTGGACCCATCATTTCCCACTTGGAACACCGCGTATCAAATGCAAAGGTCACGCTCGTTACGTTGATTGCCCATGTTGCTTGTTTGTTGTATCCTCGCTCTCGATTACTCCGGCTTTCCGCCCCGGATATGTTCTCCGACACTTGGCCCGACGCGCCGATGGTGGTGTCATTCAGCTAGCATGGATAGTGCCGGGGTAAATGGGCATCGGCTTCATGTTAGCGACTTACTGCAAGGTCCTCGATGAAATCATTCTCTAAATATCGCCATGAGTAAAAATGGCAGGCGTCTCTCTCTGGGTGGCCGATGAATTATTTCACAAGACACCCTCCAAACTACACTACCTCCAACCCTGCCTATTTTGGCAGCTATTTCATGTGACAACACTTGAACCAATCAGCACGCGTCATGGCAGCTCTCGGAAATGGAGATTCCAGATTCAATCCCCTTCATGGGAACCCTTTCAAGACGAGAGATGATGTTGCCAAAGCCGTTATTTCACTATTTGAACCTCTGCTGCCTGCTTTCTCTGAAGGAAACGCTCGTGTTCAAATCGATGCGTCCACATCTACATGGGACCGCGCGGCATGCGATTTAGAGGGCTACGCCAGACCGTTATTTGGGATTGCGCCTTTGGTTGCTGGCGGAGGAAAGTTTGATCATTGGGACAAGTACAGGGAGGGACTCAAGAATGGCACGGATCCGCAGCATCCAGAGTATTGGGGACCCGTGCCATCAATGGACCAAAGGCATGTGGAGGCGGCTGCACTCGCGTACGCCATCTTGCTCACTCCCGACCAGTATTGGAAGCCACTCGATGATACAGTGAAGAGCAATGTTAGTAAATGGCTGCTACAGAGTCGCAATGGAGAGCATGGATCAAATAACCACAAATACTTCCGAATAATGGTCGATCTTGCCCTGGAGAGTGTCGGTGTCAAGGTTGATACTGCTGGAACAAATGAGTACTTGGACGACATGGAAAGTCTTTACATATCAGATGGATGGTATCGCGATGGAGAAGACGAAGGCGATACGCGCCGTATCGACTACTATAATCCCTTTGCAATGCACTACTATGGATTATTTTATGCCGTCCATCGGCCGTCAGATAAGGCGCGTGGCGACCGGTTCAAGGAGAGAGCGCGAGAGTTTGCTCCTGTCTTCATGCATTGGTTTGCAGATTCAGGCTCAAACATTCCCTACGGACGGAGTTTGTCTTATAGACAATGTGTTGCCGCTTACTGGGGATACCTGGCAGTGGCTGGTGTCGAGGCATTGCCTTGGGGTGTCATCAAGGGCATATATCTACGCAATCTTCGATGGTGGGCAGCGCAGCCCGTCTCCCGGCGCGACGGTATCTTGACGCTTGGTTATGCGTATCCAAACCCATTTATGGCAGAGCGATATTTATCAACTGGTTCACCATATTGGGCCATGAAAGCTTTCAGTCCATTGAGCTTGTCGGCAGACCACCCATTCTGGGCGGCGGAAGAGCTTCCCATGCCTCAGCGTTCCTCAGTAGCTGCGTTTCCAGTGCCGGGTCTTACTTTCATGCATACGCCTGGTCATACCATTATGCTCAACTCTGGACCGGATTCAAATAAAGCTATGCGCTTTGTACCAGAGAAATATCTTAAGTTCGCCTATTCAACTCGGTACGGCTTCTCCGTGGAGAGCGATAGTCGAGGATTTGACGTCGGTGCCTTTGATAGCATGATTGCGCTGAGCGATGATGGCATACACTATAGGGTTCGAGAACATTGTGAAACTGCTAGAATGGCGGGAAGCAAGATTTACTCCTCATGGCGTCCGTGGTCCGACGTTGTAGTTGAGACTTGGCTTATTCCATACCCAGACTGGCACATCCGCATTCATCGCATTCAATCGCCACGGAGACTTGCCACTATCGAAGGTGGATTTGCAGCACCAAGAACTGATTTCAACGCGGACGAGACCCAAGAAAACGATGATGCTGCGTTTGTAATATCTACGACTGGCGACTTCAGTGGTATACTGGATGCCTCATCGTTGCCAAAGCGAGTCGCGAGAGTCACCAAGCCTCACGGTAATACCAGTCTTATGTTCCCACGAACACTGGTGCCCCAGCTCAAGGGAACAGTTGAGGCAAACGAGACTCGAGTTTTTGCCTGCGCGATTCTTGCTGGCCCATCGGCCAAGGAACGTTGGTCACATCCACCCGCAATTCCAGCACTTGATGAAGTTGAAAGAATGTTTCAAAACGAGGGAGTCGATATAGAGATTGTCAAGCATTATTCTCGCTCTAGAAACTAGCGTAGTGCTCGGAATATGGCGCTGTTTTATCAGTCTATCGATGTGTTGGACGCATTTCGAATAACACGCACCTGTGCTACCATACAAGCAGCCGTGTCTTCGTTCTATCCTTAATCCCAGAAAAGAAGAGATATTTTATCAGTCTAATGTAAATTATCGTCACCTAGAGGTACATTCATTATGTTCACACTCAGTACCTTGGTTGTGTAATTCCACCTGCTCTTTTATGGCGCGCACTACCCTGTAGATTAAAACATAGGTATCAATAGAACAATGTTGCCACTGCTTAGAGACGTCGGCCATAGATGATGTATTATGATTAATTCAGTAGATTACTTTCCATGCTCTATCTTTACTGTTAGTTCCTAAATGCCATTTGGATCGTGAACAATGCGTCTATCTACGATATTTACAAGTCGTCCATATCGTCCACCCCAGTAGACTACTAGACACCTGGCTGATAATGGTTGCCTTTGTTTTGCTTTGCGGCCTAGACGCCCGATCTCGAACCTACCGCCTCTAATTCACAATTGAATGATCCGAAACTATGAAGAACGTTACCTCTCAGTTCTCAAGATGCACGAGGAGTTCCCCGTCTCACAACCTGTGGCTACGCTAGAGGCCCCCTCTCCCGTAAATCGGGCCTCAGCTTCGGGTCTTCGGCATCGAATCCCTACCATCGGAAAGCCCCCCCGGAGCATCGGCCTCGAACTACTCCGCACGCCGGAGTGCTGGCACTACTGACCAGTCCACGAGGGATCTGGGCTATTCTATTCACAAGACATCATTAGTTCTTCTAGACAGTAACAGACAATGGCTTCAGTCACATGCCCCACTCCAACCCTTTTCCTTGATCAAACTTTTACCCCATGGGGAAGATAGACGCCTTTCCCAAAGTTCATCCCGCATTCCCCAGAAATCACTTGGCTTCTTTGCCGAGTGGCGGCAAGCGGGAGGAAGGCTTACCGGTCAGCGTTATAAGGGAAACTAGCCAGTGAGTTGGTTCGGCCCGTCTGAGAGCCTCGCCTGAGTCCCCATGTTGCGTTGCCGGGTGTTTGTCTGCCAGCCATTAATAGGTCACGACCTCCTTTGTGAATCCAGCAATGTTTTAACCCACATCTACTGTCTTCATTGATCTAGGGTTCTCATCTATTGAATAAGCTCAGGCGAGACTTTGGCATTCGCCGGCTTGTGCAATGTTTCAAGTTAACAAAGCTTCGGTCCGCGGTGTTGAGGGTCACACCCTCCGCGAGACTGATAAGCGCGACCGCTTTTGGTGGCATTATCCTGGTCTCCGCAGCCTCAATTTTCTTTTGCTTGGCTGTATTGTTTGTGATATGACCAATGGATATGATGGCTCTATGCTGAATGGTCTTCAATCACTCCCGTCATGGCAAGAGGCCTTGGATCATCCGACAGGTACGAGTGACATCTCCGATCATGCTCTGATAAACGTCCAATACTAATCAAAATTCCAGGTACTCGTCTCGGTACGATTTCTAACGGCACGAGATATGGACAACTTGCCGCTCTCCTCATCGCTGCTCCCTTGATTCAATGGCTTGGACCTCGACGTCCGATTACGATTGGCTCTCTTCTTCTGCTCATCGGAGTTGCGCTTCAAGCCAGCGCCCAAAATTACGCCATGTTCGTGTTTGCTAGGTGTCTGATTGGCTTCGGAAATACGATCCAGAATACAGCATGGTGAGTTGGTGGAAAAACTCAATAGTAATGGATAATTAGCTAACTAATTATGCAGCCCGATCTTGGCGAGCGAGCTGGCTCATCCATTTCAGAGGACACAGATCATTGGCATTCAGAACACAACTGGCTCTCTAGGCCAAATCATGGCCGCATGGATCACCTATGGCACTTCATTCATCGTTGGGTCTTGGTCATGGCGACTTCCTTCACTTCTTCAGGCATTATCATCCTGTTTCCAGTTGGTCATGTCTTTCTTCATTCCCGAGTCACCTAGATGGCTTGTCTATCAGAATCGCAGCAAAGAGGCATACGAGATTCTGGCCAAGTACCATGCTGAAGGTGACGAGTCTTCGCAACTACTGCAGTATGAAATGGCAGAAATCGAAGCGGCGATTGAGGCAGAGAAGGTGCAAGCATTGTCTTCATGGATGGGGTGGTTCCGAACCGCCGCTAATCGATACCGACTCTTCATCATTGTGACATCTGGTTTCATCATTCAATGGTGTGGAAATGCCTTGCTGTCATACTACATCCACCTTGTCTTCAACTCCATCGGTATAACCAACAGCAAGAAGCAACTTCTTCTCAACGGCGGCATCACCATCAATGGTTGGGTTTGGGGTAATACGTTCTCGCTCTTCATCGACAAAATAGGCCGCCGCCCGATGTGGCTGATTGGTATGAGTGGAATGTTTGTCGCATTCTTGTTGCTCACCGTATTCACTGGCGTCAACACAAGCATCAATTACGAAAACCATGCCCTCGGCCGGGCTACTATTTTTACCATTTTCCTCTTCGGCGTCTTTTACAAGATGCCTGGCTGTATGCTCAACTCGTACGTTGCTGAGGTGGCGCCCTTTGACCTGCGTGCGAAAGCTTTTGTCATTTCGAGCTTTGGCGATGCAGCAGCAAACATCTTCTCGGGGTACACCAATCCCATTGGATTGCAACACATAGGCTGGAAATATTATATTGTTTGGTGTTGTGTTCTCGTCAGCAACTTTTGCATCATATACTTCTTTTACCCTGAGACCAAGAACCTCTCACTGGAAGAAGTTGCACAACTATTCGACGGCCCCAACTCTGTCGAGGCAAAGCTTCACGAAGGCACCGAGGAAGTTGAAGAGAAAAGAGGCGAGATTAACGAGGCTACGACTGTGGTTCATGTTGGATGAGTTGGTGTTGATGTAATGTCATTATACGAGGACCTGAACTTTGGACCCACTCTCTTAACGAAGTGTACATGTAGTATTTCGTACATAGTTTTACGCGTAATATATGGAATTCCCTACCTCTAACACGCAAGTACTCGTATGTGTGTCAAACATTGTAAAATAAGTCAACTATCAGCAACCTCAGTGGTGGAATTTCCTCCAACGTCAGACCCGCCCAACAGCTGAGGCTTGCCGCTTTATCCTAAAGTGTGAGTGCTAGTGGTAATAGTGCTGTAAAGACTGACAATCGTTGGTTAGTATTGGAGGAGCCCCCGCAAACAGCTGACCAACCTAGAAAGCTGGTTAACTGGGGTGAGCAGACCCTGCGTCACCCTGTTTCTTGGGGCGGCTAGGAACACGCGACGTGCGTTCAGCGCAACGACATCTGCGTCGTCTCATGCCTTGTATGGACATATCTGCGCTTAAGCGTAATTAGGAATGCGATCCATCGAGACCACCTCCGTCGTCTTATAGTTGCTCGTGCTTGTAGCCTTTGAGAGACTGTAAGATGGACCAGGTTCCACGCAGTATGAGAAGCCCAGCACGTTCGGCGGGTGGGGAAGACGAAGGTTCACCACACCCTGATGAGTTGCCTGCGTGCCTGTCATGCAGGAGAAGGAAGTCTCGATGCTCTCGTGAGAGGCCGAGTTGCGCACAATGTATCAAGATAGGTAATCCAGCGCTCGCGTCCCTAACATTATCTTTACGGATAGGTGGTAACACAATGTGCCCCTAGGTGCCGAATGTCAGTATGTTGTGAAGCAAAAACCTGGTATCAAGGCCGGGGCTGTCGATAGTCTCAGTCGGCGACTCGGTAGGATAGCATTGATCTGCCTGCATTTTCTACAATCTACTAACCAGAGCAGAAACATTGGAGCAGATTCTTCTGGATACTTCTGGCAACACAAAAGCGAGACTAGCTGCTTTGTTGAATGGGGATCTTGAGAGACCTATGAGAAACGAATTCTCACCCACGAAATCTCCTTCGATGGAAAGGCAACAGAGACCGTATGATGCATCTCGACATGCAGGTCAAGATTCACTAGTCGAAATCGCCCCTCAATCAGACCATCACCGCAGCAAACGACAACGCATTGGCGATGAGCAGGACCGATACTGCGATACAAATGATGAATCTTGGATTACGCCATTGCCTCAATATCACTTGTTAGAAGCTGTAGTGGAAGCTCATTTTCAGACAGTGCATCACTGGATACCCATCCTCCATGAAACAAGATTTCGAGCCAAGTTTAAGGACCCTATTCAGAGGCAAAAGCTTACTGTGCTCCTTCATGCTTTGCTTTCCGCAGGAATTAAATATGTCGACTGCACGGCCTTTGGAATGAGTATTCAGGACGTCACAAGACAGATTCGCATCTCTCGAAGCACGGTGATGGAAAATGCTATGGAATCTCTTTCCATTGAGAATACCCAAGCTCTGGTGATAATTGCTTTCGACTATGTAGGCAATAGCTCCTCCTTAGTTCTGATGGATTACTAACAGTTCCATAGATGGGAAGTGGCCACGTTCAAAAAGCATGGCCTATAATTGCATCTTTAACGAGGGTTGTTGACTACCTGCAGCTAACGGTAGAGCCAGACGAAGACTCACCGAAGCAGCCTTTATTAAGATCTTTAACTGTCTTGGAAAAGCCACTTGACTGGACAGACTCCGAAGCACGCCGAAGACTTTTCTGGAGTATTTTCCTTCTAGACAGGTATATCAGATGTCCCGCATACGTGGCAATCAAGCAACTGATGAAATATATTTTAGAATCTGTTCTGTTACTACTGGGTAAGGGCTTGTGACCATGGATGTGGTAACTCTAGACTGATGTATTCAGGTGGCATACGAGCCTCACATCTGACGACGTTCATCGACGCCTCCCTTGCGGCGGGGCAATGTGGGCGAGAGCAGAGCCCGTTTCAACGCCCTATTTTGGAATATGGGATAAATCGACGGCGAAAATCGGCAACTCAATATCCAATGCACCTACGATCTATGTATCACCAAAGGCGGCGATTGACCATCCCAGCCCTGGGTCCAATGGGGATGTAGACGTCTCAAAACTTGGGGCCTTTGCGTATTGTATCGAAGCAACGGAAAATCTCAGCCAGGTCACCTCATTCTTCTTGCAGCAGAGTGTCAACTTTGGTAACCGGGATGAAGTCAAGAACTGGCTCACAAGGTTTAAGGAACTTGACCTTCGCCTAGTTCAGTATGGCCTCCCCCAATCTACTCTATTATTTCGCACTGACTCGTCTCTTCATCAGTTGGAAGATGTTCTTGCCGAAGCAATGGCAGGACTCGAACGTCTCTCGAGATGTTCTAATATTGAAACTTGATCCAAACCTAACATTGGCTCATGTATCTCACAATACCTCAATGATCCTACTCCATCAACATATTGCGTACCCGCCTGTGCGCTGGAAGAACGTTGTCAAGCTACCTAGCTCATGCAGTGCGGAGACATGCCACCTTGCAGCGGTTGAAACATCGTCAATTGTGCAAAAGTATCTGAGGTTTATGGGGGGTATCGTCAATGCCCAATTCGCATTTTGCGCTTTTGTCGCTGCTAGGATTTTGCTCATTCACTGGCACTCCAGTGAAACCCATACCTTAGAGACGGAGTTTTTCAGCCTCCTGCAGAGCTTGAAAGATATGTCGGACAAATGGCACGGATACTACACATATGGGAACACATTTGGTACTGGTCCAGATCGACAACGATCCCTAGACTTGGCTGGAAGATACGCAGAGCAGCTCGAAAGTCTGCACTCCCGCTGTCTGAACGATATGACATTCTCAACAACCGACCTCATAGAGACTCTGGGCGATGCGACTCTGTATGGCTTCATCGAGGCAACGGTACAACCCAGTTCAGTCATATCGCCTAGCGGCACTGATTACAGGAATCACAACGGCCAATCACACAGACGTTATTCATCAGGGTTTGAAGCATACCAAAGAGCTGGCGTCCCGTCTCCTACAAGAGGATCTGATATGCGTTCCAATTACCAGCCACACAGATCTCCCGCTCAAACAAGACCTTCGGCTGCGTATGGAGTCCGGGAAGTTCCACAGCCTCAAGATGACATGAGTTCCCAATCGGGAGTAGGGCAATCGCCATTGGCAACGTCATCGGCTAATGCAAATATGAGGAACATACATGGCCCTTCCATCGCTTTGATGAACGACATGAACGCCGCCAATAGCTTTCCCCATAACCAGTCAATGATGGCTGAGGAGGACGAACTAACAACTATGTCGAATATGTTATTGGGAAATCAGTTCTTGGAAATGGATCGTGTCATTTCACTCCAGGGCGCTGATTTCTTTGCATTCGATTCTACAAGAGGAGTTGGCCTCTCTGGCTAATGGGAACTCAGGATATAACAGAGTCTCGAATCTGGAATGAACTGGTAGCGCAATACTGTGCGTTTAAGAACATAATATGAAGGATGAGACGGCATAATAAAGGAAATCGAACATAATTGCTACCTAAAATATCACTATTTTATCGTCATAGATGCCTGTTGCTCTATGAGGCTTCATCTCGGAGAGCATCTCCCGATATTTGATGTGGCGAAGGACATACTAGTAGCATATCTGAAAGGTACATTCAAGTCCTAGGCCTATATGATCGCTATGTCGCATTTCACCTTTCTTCTCGCTTCTACTAGGAAGCATAATAGTACTGGACCGCAGAATTTCCATATGTACCGTTTCGAAGCAATAGTCAGATCATCGGTCAACGGCATATTGCGGACATGCCGGCGGAGAGGCTTTACGCCGATGGCCGTTGTGCCGAAAGGCCGATTAGCCACTGCGAACGCTTACAGCAGGAAGAGAGCCAATTAGATCCAGTCGAACCGCGACCAATTTAGCCCATTACCACCACAAGGAGGAGATACCCGGTGGATTAACAACGAAATGAAGGTGAGTGAAGGAATAAATTAGGGTAGTACGGAACTAATAAGTCAATATATCTTTGTGGGAAAACTCAAAGCAACAAGCAAAAGTTCCAGGTCAAATCAATGTGACAGCTCTGAACACAAGCATTGGATCTTACTATGGCGGCCCCTCAAACTACAGAACCCCCCAGCCTCAAGACTATTGTTCTTGACGGCGAGCAGCTCATAGAGGCTAGAATCCGGTTGCAGGTCGGCAATGATGCCGTTTTGCAAAAGACTTTCGAAGCATTGAAGGGCAAAGCGGACGAATGGCTTACCCAAGGTCCATGGTCTGTGATGGAGAAGAAGAAAGCTCCCCCAAGCGGGGATATGCACGATTACACCAGCCAGGCACCTTATTGGTGGCCATCACCTACACCAGATGGAAATCCATATGTGCAGCGAGATGGCGAGAGGAACCCCGAGGTTCTCAATTACAGCGATCGCGTGAACGTTGAAAAGGTCTTTGCTTCATCATCGGCTCTTGGCCTTGCATGGTTTTACACTGGCAATGAGGTCTATGCCAGACACGCCGCGAATATCATCAGGACGTGGTTCATAAACCCACAAACACGCATGAATCCGAATCTCAACCACGCACAGCTTATCCCGTTTGCAAACACAGGGCGCCATATTGGCATCATTGACTTTTCTCAATGGTACACTACGCTCCTCGACATCGCCGTCATTCTAAATAGCGGTAGTCCCTCTGGCGGGTCAGCGCCTGGGTGGCAAGTCGAAGATATGGACGGGTTCCGTCAGTGGAATCGAGAATTCCTACAATGGTTGACTGAGAGCGACTTTGGCAAGGCTGAGCGAGCAGAAAAAAACAATCACGGAAGTTTTACCAGTATGCTCGTGTCTGCTATTGCTTTTTTCGTTGACAATAGAGAGCTTGTCAAACAGGAAGCAGCAAACATTCAAGCGGACATTGATGAGACGATCAGGCCTGACGGAGCCCTACCCGAAGAACTTCGGCGAACTCGGAGTTGGCATTACTCCAACTTTACACTATTGGCGCTGACTCGACTCGCCATGGTGGCTAAGAAGGTTGACGTGGATCTTTGGAATTACAAGGGGCCACAAGGACAAGGAATCGCCAAGGCTATTGAGTATATAATACCTGCCGCAACTGGCGACGCGACATGGCCATATGAGGAGTATCAGTTTGAACGATACGCCGCTGCGGATGTTATTCGCGCCGCAGCTGACGCCGGCCACGAAAAAGCGAAGCAGGCGATTGGCAGGATTGAAACACCTCTGGTAGATTTGTGGCCTTTGAGACCTGCGCCTGAGCAACTTGAACCAGTGAAAGTAAATCCAAAACATCTCATAACATAGCTGTAGGCCCAGCATATCTGTATGGGTAACTACGAGAACAATATAAAATATTTATGCAATCACGATCAACGTAACCTCCACCTTCTCTAAGCGATTCTCAAGTAACTACGCACATCTCTATATGATGGCCTCACTAGTGTTTGTCGGTGATACCGTCTCAATATCACCTAGATTCCTTGCACATCACCTTTTATGGAGTACCTGAAAATATTTCAGATGTTTCTGTAGGATGGAGAATCTCAACTCACTCCAACTGATGTAACACAACTAATCCTGCTTGAATCTCATCATGGGCTGCCTTCTAGCTCTGGCGATATGGCTTTATTTACACGTTTATACTGAAATAATTTCCAACGCTATTAACATTTTTTGACTGCTTTGCTA
This sequence comes from Trichoderma aggressivum f. europaeum, assembly GCF_033847375.1. Taxonomy (NCBI): domain Eukaryota; kingdom Fungi; phylum Ascomycota; class Sordariomycetes; order Hypocreales; family Hypocreaceae; genus Trichoderma; species Trichoderma aggressivum. Next base: position 222,165 of record NW_026946410.1, on the reverse strand, counting down.
TGCTTGTCGTAGAACAGCTCGATTGCGTGAGGGTTGTTGATTCGATTTAGTTGGTGGCAGTGAGATAGTAGAGAACACTTTCACCAGGGCCCAGATTTGATGCAAGGACAGATCTTGCTACCCCAAGGTCACCATGATCAGGACCACCAGAGCCACCGCCTCCAAGAACCCTGCGTACGCTCCAACCAGGCGCTCCGTTGGGCTGACCTTCTGCTATTCCCAGGAGTGATAGTGAGATGTTCACCAGTTGAACTCCCTGGAGATTCTTATTAAAACCTCCCTGTCCGAGGTCTGGACCGTAATTTGCTAGAACGACGACAGCGTTCTTGTTGCCTGCATTTGGCCCAGCAATCCATGCCTGGAGCTGCTCGGATGCTTGAGATCCGGGATTGGAGGTTCCAAATGGATTCTTTGGCTGCATCGGAAATTGAGCTGTGAAGTCAGCAACTGTGAGAAATTCGGGGTCGAAAAGCAACTCCCGCCCAAGTGTGTCAAGTTGTGTTAAATCCGAGCCAGTAATCAGGTTTGCGCCTGCGCCGACCCAATGAATCGCAACCGTGTACCTCTGGACGTTTGAGAGGCCGGTAAGCGATTGAGCGTTACCCGTGTACACATTATCCATGTCAGGTCGGATCATTATTGGGGTACCTTGGCGCGCAGGGTCTTCTTCTTGTTGGTTAATAAAGCTTCGGTACTGCTCAATTGCTCGCTGGACCGTATTGAATCCCAAGAATTGGCTGGCGCCAGCATTGTTGATGTCCTGGTCTAGGCGCAAACCATCTGCGTTACCGCGCCAAAGGAAGAAGTCTGCTGCTGAGTTCCGATCCAGCTTCCACGAGAGATCTAATCTCATCGGGCGACTGGCTTGTTGGATTGCCTTGTGATACGCCACAGCAGCTAGAGAGTTATTGACGGGCAGATCTTCGTTGGCCTGGGGGCTCCCAGGAGTCATGAAATCAAGCTTGATGTAATCTACTCCCCTATTACATTATGTTAGCGGCATCTAAAGTAGAGACTAGTCATGGGGTCATACATTGCAGCCCAGTTGTTAACCACAGAGTTATGCCATTGCTGAACGCCGTTCTTGCTGAAATCAAACGTCTGCCTTAGATTGTAACTCGGCTGGCTCGTGTCAAACAAAGACCCCAGCTTGATGTTAGTTCCTTGAACAGTGACACCTGCGTCGGCTGATAATGCTCCCGGAAGTGCATATATGCCGAGAAGCTTGCCCTGCGAGTGCAGGCGATTGGCCAATGCTGTCAAGTTTGGGAATACAGAAGTGTCTGGCACAAGACGACCAAATTGGTCACCTCCATTTCCTGACCAACCAGAGTCCAGACTGCACAAGGTATATCCCGCAGTGACATTCAAAAGATCGCATTGGGTTTGCACGTTGGCTTGATTGAGAGTGAACGTTGAGCCTCCTCGGGCTTGCATGCCAAAAGAGTTCCATCCGCGGGGAGGCGCATTGAACCCGTTAGCACTGGTTCCATAGAAAGGAATGAAGAGTTGGTTCGTGGCTGTTGTTGCTGTCGCCACTATCAGCGGAACTGTGAGAAGCGAAGGGCTGTGCTTGTTCTTCATTTTGCTGGTTCTACTGCTTGCTGCGGAAACGTATAATGCCCGCATCAATAACGAGGGGTTACGGCCTTTATATATTGAATCACCGTTTCTTAGTAGACTAAAAGTGGCACATGATATCTCGAAACTCCGGTAAGTAGCAGAAGGGGTTATATTCGGTACAAGACAAAGAAAACTAGTGTAAGTCGGCTGAAATAGCATAGATCTGCCTTTGTATGATGGTTGCCTCGCAAACAGCTTCCTTTTGGAGATTAGGGTTAATGGTACCTACTGTTTCAATTACATAGACTTCTGACAGTTCAATGATTGACTCGTGTATGTGGGCTTTTCTGTTACCATCCTTTTCAAGTTGCCAAGCGTAAGCGTTCTGGGATGTGCTGATACGGAATATCGAGTTTGTCTAGATTACTCCGTACTAGCTCCTGTATTCTGCGGTCAGGTCTTTGATGAGTAAGACCAGACATTTTATTAGGCTGGAAACAAAATTTAACGAACAATACGCAATTGTTGTATCGCTTTTGGAAGGCTGGTTGTCCTTCAACCTATTCATTTCACTCACTGCACTTCAACTTGTCACTTGCCTACAAAGATCAAACTTTTTTGCACAGCACCCTTCCATAGATATCGAAGAAAGCTATATCGAATTGCCAATGAACCAAAATTGGAGTACATTTTGACGATCAACAGGCGCTATGCATCTCTTTCTATATCGCTGCGCTATGCGTTCTGCATGGTTCGTCACCTTGACTGGGGTTGGCCGATTTAAAGAGGTTTCAATCCTCTTCATTACGCCGCGTGATGGAGATACCAACAATACATTGTAACTTCAAGTGGGTATTTCAGTAACGAACCGAACCGAAGACCGTGACTTTTAATTGCGTACGATGGCAAGCTGGGGATAAAAACCCGAGACTAAGAAGATTGTAAACACCCACACGTTAAATTATACGCCTATTCTTCCACTATCTACTATTATATCTATATTTTCATAGTAACTGCTACTATATCTAAATTTATCTAATAACTGCTACTATGTATATATTTCTCTAGTAGCTGTTATTCTATTTATATATTTGTTTGCAACTGCGATTATAGTTCTATAGTAACATCAGGGTTTTAGCTGAATACTAGACATCCCCTGCAAATAGCACCACCTACTGAGCTAATTGGGTGCTTATATCGCTGAATATATGCACTGGTCCGTTTCACGGTCTCGCTTTTTCCGACCTCTACTTGGATGGATGGATTAATGCTAGGTGTGAAAGGTCTAAGCTCTCTTCTCATTTTTTTGATGCCACTCTCCCCTCGATTCCTAGCTATTTCGTTTTAACATACAGGTCTCCATCGCCATACTGGCCTATTGTTTCTCTGTTTCCAATAGTTCATCGCTTGCTTGTGGCGACTTGGCCACTCGATCCGCATCAGTTTCGTCAGGATTGTGACTACGAACGACAAGATAAGTGGGAACGACCGCCAATCCTGCATAAAAAGTGTCAAGTTAGATATTTGTTGTGCTTTTCTCAAGTCCACACATCATTAAGCTTGACTTACCAAGAAGAATAGTGTTTACAGCCAGCGGTACCCGTCCACCGTACCAGTTCCTTGTATTGAGACCATACGACACAGCCTGGGCAAAGCTCTCCTGGCCACGCAAAATGCCCGTCAAACGAGTTAGCTCCGACACGTTATCTGTCATGGTAGCTACAAGATAGTATAGCCAGCTCTGGGCCGCCTGCTGTGAAAAGCTCCACAGGAAGAGAACAAAGAAGCCTTTGACATAGCCAGGGGTACTCCAATCTAACAGGGGGGGATTGGACGTGAATTGTTCCGATACTACCCAGCCATAGACCCACGAGAGAATATGTGTAGCAACGACATAATAATACCCATATTCCAATCGCTTTTTAACGGGAAAACGAGTCCAGTCAAGCCACAGACTGAGAATCTGTGAAGAAAAGAGCGTCGCGAAGTTGCTGACAAACCCTATGAGCGCCCTTCCTCTCAAACTAAAATAATAGGCTTGAAAGTTGCCGGAGTACTGGTTGAAGTAGGCAGCCCAGAATATGGGGAGGAGGAGAAGGACATTGCGCTTTTTGGAGGTGTTATACAGAGCCTTAAACTCAGCAATCAACGACTTTTCTCCCATGACGATAACTCGCGACCCATCACTTCTCTGGACCTTCTCCGGTGGCGACAGAGCCAGGGCAAGGGGAGCCGCGAGGCACTGCAGGACGATGAAGATAAGGTAGGTAACATAGCCGACACTTCCTTTTTGTGAGGACTTTACATTCAGACCCAGAACAATTGCGCCGCCAACAATTGGACCAAGTGTTCTAAACCATACCCAGATATTCAAATATCTGGCACGCTTGGTAGGCTCTGGGTATCCAAGAGCGATGGCTCCCTCGCTCGCCCAAAAGAGACCGGCAGATATACCACAAGCAACGGCTCCCACGAGGACAAACCATTCATTTCCAAAACGGTTGTTAGTATAAAGTCCAGCCGAGTAAATAGGGTAGCCGATGGCGCCGAGTAAAAGCGTGTATGAGAGTCCGATTGTATTCGCGATTGGCCCTCCAAACAAACAGAAGAAACCCATTAATCCAAACACTAAACTATTAGCCGCATTAATGAGGTATGGTGATTCAGCTCCGCCGGCGCCTGTTGAGGTGAAGCATTAGAGAAGACTGGAATCACTCATATGTGACCCCAGGGGGGGGGGGGGGGGGGGGGTGTTGGTGTGGGGAACAAGAGTGGTGTAGATGTATACTTAGGTACATGTAGGTACGTACCTAGAGAATTCATGGCATTCCAAAGGCCTGGAGCTAGAAAGCCAACTCCTCCAATAATGAAAGCGTTGAATAGCGTGCTGCGGTACCATTGCGGCTTCTGGGTCGACAGAGTGGTAACGCGCTCCTCGGAGCCATTTTTGGCTATGTCAGCCTCGATATCAGCCATGGCGCTATGTTGTTTTACAGCAGCTTGGAATTTCTGTAGAGAAAAATGCACAACGGTTTGGATTTCGTTTGAGGGGGTTGATCCTCTATTTAAGTGCCGCGTTCTATCTACAATATGGGACCGTTTTAGCAGGACAAAGTACCATGTGCTTCAGATACAGGGAATATGATGGACATAATCAAGGAACGAATCGCCTCTTCTTAGGCTTTCAGCATATAAATTTGCAGAATGCTCATTCTTTCTGAAAATGGCGTGAGAAGACAATGTGGATCCGTCGTCCAATAAAGTACCGGCATCATGATTCGTGTAAACACAATAAATGGAGTCGTTCATCTAAAGAACAAGAACTGCCGCCCATCTTACCGCTTTTCGATGGCATTAGTACCGTTCAGTGAGAATTTCTATGACAAAGATGATGGATATTCACATGGGGCTCACAGCTGGCTGAAAGGCAACCGATAAAAACACAACTAGCCAATACGTCGCCCCATTACTGGAAGTGACTTTTATCGCTGGAGACCAAACGTTGAGTCGACGGAAGAGGCAATACGCCGAAAACGTTTTCTGAATGCTTCCTATTCGGTCTTGTGCAGCGTCGGGCCGCTTCATGGTACATAAACTCTAGGGCTCGATCCCGCCTCGCGCTGACTCTTTCCTTCAGCAACTCTTTGGTTGTGTCGTATGTAAATAACGATTTGCACTATGGCACTGGCGATTCCTATTGAGACCATAATAGTCATGATACGCAAGCCCTTTGAATAGCTGGGACGTGTTATGGTTAGCTTATCCCCTCATAGTATCGGCGCCAAAAAGGTCATTCCGTCTTTAGAATCATTCAACTCACAGCGGCTTATCATCTGCTTGAAAGTATTGTGCTCCAGCCATAAGGCCACTAATAGCAGACATGACCCACATGCTACGATATAACAACATCAACAAGTCTCTCATTGGAAGGGCACGACTTGAATAACTTACGCGATGCTAATGCTCCTCTCTCTGGGGTCGTTGCAGTTAAGTTGAACCCACGAATTGTGAACGGGATGGTAGCCAACGGCGAAGCTATTAACAGCCGTCCACAAACCCCATCGCGACCACTTGCCTACATGAGGCTGAAGTGAGCGAGCAACGATCAAGGTAATTAAATAGCTTGTCTGAGCTGCAATCACAGAAGCACCTCGCTGATTGGTGCGGTCGCTTATAAACGCAAACGTGAAAACGACGGCAAGGGCAAGAAATGCGCCCACTGCAGCCAAAGCATTTGCCCTTGTTCTGTCAAAGCCCAACGACCTGATCAGATGTACCGCGAGTTAGAACACTAATGAGAATTTTAACGCCCTTCAGTGACAAGAACTCACATGATGATTGATGGCGTATATGTAGTCAAAGGACTCCAAGTTGAGAAGACAACGAAAGTCGAGACAAAATGTGGCCACCGGCGGTAGTGAGATACTGTGCTCCACACAACCGAGAGAGGGATCTTTTTGAGACCCTGTCCGCTTCGATCCTCTTCGCCATCTTTTTCAAGACGCTTTAGCAATATCTTTGATTCAGACTCTGAGAATTTGACTAATCCCGAGCTCAGTAGAGGCTTTGGGTGAGAGGGCGACCCTGGAAGGAAAACCAAGAGGACTATAGAAACACAGATTGTAAAAAGACCCTCCACTAAACACTAGCATCAGTTATCAAGCACCGCATAGAATGGATGGAAGAGAAGTCAAGATCAGCAGAGATTCTGTTTGTCTTACGTAGAAAGAGCCATTGCCATCCTCGGAGGCCCCGGTGGCCATCCAGCAGCAAAATTCCTGAAGCTAGTAGAGGGCTGATTGCATTACCCCCAAACATGCCGAAGAAGAATATGGCGACTCTTTTCGCGAGCTCTCGCCTGTTGTACCAGGTCGATAAGGTATAACATGCTCCGGGAATATAGCCGGCTTCAGCAAATCCGAGAAGAAGGCGAGTAGCAAGGAATCCTCCTCGGTTCTTGATAAATACTTGCATTATGGCGATGAAGCCGAATGCAAATACCTGAGCAGATATCCATTTCCGTGGGCCAACGCGCTGGAGAGCCATATTGCATGGAATCTCAAACACGACGATACTCATGAACATAAGCTGATTACCCAAGTTAATCGTGGACTGAGTGACATGAATATCTGTGGCAAACCCTCCTGTCAGGGCGCTTGCAATGTTCATGCGATCAAGTTGGAAAACTAGCAAGCCGAGAAAAAGAAGTGGTAAAACCGTCATGTCTACTCTTGTACAACGTTAGAAGGTTCTTCAAACTACCCAAGGGAGGATATATTCGATGTACTTTGTACGAACTCTCAGCTCATCAGCCAAGTTCCATTCTGGCTGATCTTCTTCTCTCAGCGACACATCGGAATCTTCTTGTAGCGTATTGTTTGCAAAGTTGCCTTGCTGCTTCCCTTCTCGTTTTTCACTCATTTTGGCTGCCGCAGTATATTAACAACGGGATGAAGTTAATACAACATACAGTAGCTAAGCAGAGTGCTACCGTGGGGACAAACGTATTGCAAAAGTAGGTATATGCATGATGATCTCGGATCTATTTAAGAACATACATAAGTCAAAAAGAAGAACATGGCCCAGGGCCATGGCACTGGATATCCAATCGCCACCAGTAGCGGCGTAGCGTCTCTTTGCGTAATCTCCAATTATGGCGTGCTAGAAAAGATGCCCGATTCTCTCTAGATGGCCAAGGTGTGATGATGGAGATGTCACTGGTTACCTTTAGGATATTGGTGGGTTGGCAAAACATTCTTGGCATGGCACTGAAGGCTATCTGGGAGTTCTTTACTACAATTGTCAAAATGTAGTAAATGGTGAAGCCATCAAAATCTGGATATCTGAGTTCTCTCTTGCCAGACTCGTCTGTGCTACATGAAGGTTTCCCATCACTCCATGACAAAGAGGAGCAAATTCTTTGATAGTTCATTACTGGGCTGGCCGATGCATAAACCGTTCCTTGATTTGCCTAGATTCATCTAATCCTTCTGATTAGTAGAATTCTACTGGCTAGGCGTTCGTACGAGGCCTGTCTCGTGGGGGCATCTCTAGATCGTCGTATCTTAATGCTGAGCGCTACCAAGTAGTTAGCTCCAGCTAAGAGGCTATCAGATTGCGTGATGGAGCCCACCATTTGCGCAATGCCAGCAGATCGATCCGCGCAACAAGCAAAACAAGAAGATTTAAGGTCTAGAATCAGCTGCTTCAGTATTTTAGACTTATTGCGGCGCGTGCGGCATATGCGGCAGGTTGGAGATAGCCGAAAATGTTATTAACTTTATTACATGCCATAATCCACCATGGAGTCTAAATCATCAATTACCCCAGCTTCTTCGCTGTGTGGCAGTTGAAGACGTGTCATTTTTCGTTCTTTTCTAAACCGAGATCTAGAAGTGAAACCCTACTCTCTTCTACTCAGCAACTTACCTCCAGCCGAAATGACGGGCAGTGTTCCAGTGCGACGGGTAGCCGTCATTGGCGCTGGGCCAGCAGGTGCTATTGCTATTGATGCCCTTGCCCAGGAAAAGGCATTCGATATCATTCGTGTGTTTGAACGCCGAGAGCGTGCTGGAGGATGCTGGTACGTTGATAATATTTCACTCCCTCTCAGCAAGTACAGCTGTTTCCCTAAAGAAAGTACAGGCCCTCATGTGGCGAAGTTTCCCCAGGGTGGAATGATTATTATATGTTATTGTTAACATAACGTTAGGATAGATGATGCATCGCGGCCTCCTACGCTTTCCAACTTCACTGCGTTGGCAAGCCGTACGGCAGATAGTCCATTGGCTATTCCAAAGGCCCTCCCGGCCCAAACACAGATATCAAGCCAGCCTCGTTTTTCGGAGTCATCAGTCTATCCATATCTTGAAACTAATATTGACCATCTGCCCATGGAATTTAGTCAAGAGCCAATTCCAGAAGAGCGCAGTGAGCTCTCAATATCCAACCACGGGCCAGACACTCCGTTTAGAAAGTGGGATGTTATCCAAAGATATGTTCAAAGTCTTGTTGATAGAAGAGGCTATCGTGATTTCGTTTCCTACAACACCACCGTGGAGAAGGTAGAAAAGATTGGTACCGAGTGGAAAGTTGTATTGCGCAAAAGTGGACAGCGCAGCGATTACTGGTGGGTAGAATGGTTTGATGCCGTCCTTGTCGCGAGCGGGCATTTCTGGGTACCCTATATTCCTCCGATCGAAGGATTGGAGGCATTCGAGAAGGCTAGGCCGGGGAGTGTAATCCACAGTAAACACTTTCGCGGCCGAGAGCCATTTACAGGCAAGGTAAGTCATAGGCTATCATGGAGTAGAACTTTTGTCAGAAGAGAGTCTAAAGTTTTCTCTCTCCAGCGCGTCGTCGTCGTCGGAGCATCCGTCTCTGGAGCTGATATCGCCTTCGATCTTGTCAATACGGCACAAACCCCAGTACACGCCATCACAATTGGACACACCATCAATGGATATTTTGGAGGAGAGGCTTTTAACCATCCCAAAATAAGGAACCATCCATCCATTGCCCGAGTGGAAGGCAGAACTATCCATTTGGTAGATGGTAACTCGATTGCCAATGTCGATTACATCGTATTCAGCACAGGCTACAGCTGGTCTATGCCTTTCCTCCCCAATGTTCCGATCCGCAATAATCGGGTGCCAGATCTATACCAGCATGTTGTTTGGCAAAATGACCCAACCTTGCTTTTCGTCGGAGCCGTCGCAGCGGGTTTGACATTTAAAGTATTTGAATGGCAAGCGGTTCTGGCAGCACGACTTCTCGCAGGACGAGCTGCGCTGCCACCAGTTGAGGAGATGCGAAGATGGGAAACTGAGAGGATCAAAGTGCGCGGAGATGGTGTCAAATTCACACTGATATTTCCTGATTTCGAAGATTATTTCGAAACACTGAGAGAGTTGGCTGGAGAAGGAGAGGCGGGGAAAGGACGCAAACTTCCAAAGTTTCAGAGAGAATGGGTACGAGCCTTTCTCGATGGGCATGAACGACGAAAGGCCATGTGGAAACGACTAAATGAAAAGGCACAAAATGAATTGAGTGCTACCAAAGAAGTCAACTTCGAGAAAGCGCGGCTCTAAAGCTATTGATTACCCGGATCATTTACTTGGATTAGAGAAGTCAGCCCAACTATCGCTTGGTCTGAAGATCTACATAATCGTAGTTGCTCATGAGGAAGATGGATAGAAAAGTAGACAAAGAAATCGTATTGCGAAGTGGAATATCGACAATTGATACTTCGCATTTTCCCGGTCACACTGCTTGATTATACCTTGCCCAAGCGAATCCGAATATACCGCTTCTTCACAGCAGGTTCCTCGCCTCGATGTTTGAGACCGCTTTAGAGATGACTGTAGAATAAGACAATAATGTTTCGTGAAAGCTGTTGTGATGTGGCGCTTCATTTGGCCTCCTGTTTGTTGATCTCTATCCTCTGCCAGTAGATACTACATGGTGTTTACGTATCAGTAGTGGACATTTTGCGATTGCATTGAACATTATTCCGAAAATATTGTTCCCATAACATTATTCAGTACTTGATGACTTAATAGTCTGCTACGGTACTTTTGATGGTTTCTTCGAGATTGGTCCAACCATGTCCAGCAAACCGCTTAAGAAGGTCTTCTGCCCGCCCATTGGTCACGATGCTTAGATCGCGCGGCAGATTCGGAATATCGTCTATAAACTTCTTGCTTGGATAGAGCTTCCTCAAGGCGGCCAAAATGTCATTCCAGTTATATGGGTACGCGAACGTAAAGAGCCTCTCGTTGTTCACGTCTTTGTACAACAGCGCGGCAACATGAACAATGGCGTCGTCGACAATGTTGATGTAGTACTGCGGTGGCTGGCTTCGCACTCCTTCTTCACCTTCAAATCCATTCCAGAGGGCACGAATCCAACCCAGAGTGCTATGATATTTTTGGTGGTGTTTATCAACAACAGGACCAAAGTTCGCGTTCGGTAAGACGGTATTGAGAACAAAGTTTGGGTTGTTTTCGCGGACCCATTTCCATGCCTCTTTTTCTCCTTGAGTCTTACTAGCATAGTAGACGTCCAAGAGACGCTCGAATCCTTCATATGGTGGCGGCGCCCACGCTGCCTCTACGGCCTCTTCGTTCCAAGTATTAGAGTCGATTGTAAAGACTTTGCCTGGCTTTGGAGCCGTACAGGCGCCGGATGAGGAAGTCAGAATGAAGCGCTTCATTTTAGGTTCTTTAGCAGCAGACTGGAGTGCGCCTAAAGTCCCTTGAATTACAACGGGTATCGCAGCATTGGGATCTGCATTCTCCATCACTGGCGTGGCTGTGTGAATGAATCCGGAAGCGCCCTTGACAGCCTCGTCAAAACCACCGCTGGCTGACATATCCGGTACTTCAACCAGCTCAATTTTCCCGGGGCCGTAGATGTTGGAGAAGTGATCAATTAACCAGCTGTTCTTTTTCACATCGCGAACGGTACCACGAACTATGTAGCCCGCTTTGATAAGTTGGTCCACGATGTGGCTCGCTATGTTTCCGTTTGCCCCCGACACTACAACAGTAGAGCCAACGGGGATGGAAAATTCGACGTCCAGATGGGACATGATGAGATCTTCGACGAAAAGCCGGGTTTGGATTGGTTTATTGAATGCAAGGAAGTTGAATCAGGATGTGTATATCGATGCTTCATGGTAATGTCGAGGGAAAGGGCTACCATTATATACCCTTCAAGTGCCCAATATCTAGACAAAGCTACTCTCCCTTCACAGAGTTCCACCAAGTATTTGGTAAGTAAATAATCCAATAGGAAACTTCGGAACGATTGCAGCAGTATGAGCATGAGTGACGCAAGAACCTTCCTCAAACGCTCTCCTGACAGTTAACGTTGCGATTAAGCCTCTTCAAAAGATGAACATACGTCAATGATTGATTCTAGAAGAGTCTTGAATTATTAATACTTTTTTCTTTGCCCGGTTTATGTTGACAACCTTCCCTGAAAGACCACCTCAGGCGAATTGATCCTTGGCATTAACCAGATGTTCCGTAACAATGACAAAAGAGATATAGCCCTAGTCGCCCAACTGTCATTTTATGCGGGGTAGAAAACGCGGGCATAGTTGCCAATTGATATAGAGTTAATCTTGGAAACGGAAGCCTCATAGCCACTTATGCAGCTAATCAGCGTATTCTAGTCAGTTCTTATCTTAGTAGTATCAGCTGGCAGGCGGTTCGCAATTCCTTCGGGCATAATGATGGGTCTTGACAATTTCGTTGCGCGGAAAGAAGATAATCCTGGCCACGCCCGCCAAACTTCCGATGACGTTGATTTAGACATATTATCTGACAAATGCATTCTACGTGGTTTAATCACTTCTTGGAGCCTTCTTTACTGGATCTTTCATCGGGCTCTGCCGATAATACTTCACATAATAGACACGGTTGCCATACCTAAGTTATCTGATATCCGAAGGTTGGCTTCCAGCCAATTCTAAACTCGGTACTTCGGCTTCTATTGGTTTATAATCAAGGCTGAATGAAAGCTGTCGCACGTTACACGTAGATTTACGTGAATCATACAGGCACATAGACCAGCAATGGCGCGCTGCGTTTTTCGCCCTTGCTACGTGGCGAACAGAACTATAATACACAATCATCCGGCTTGCAATCATGTTAGATGTTATATGATAATAGAGACTTACTCCTCAGAGAGGAATTGAATGATACTCCTAACTATTCCGTGGGCAAACATACCTCTTGGTCTACCTATACTACGGCGTTGGAATCTTTTAAAATGGAGAGATAGAAGTTGGCGTATCAGCTGCTGACTCACGCCGTGTTGATTGGGTTGATTTTACTCCGTAAAGAGCATTGACTATACAGTTTGTATCTGGATGTTCTCTCACAGTACACGACCAAGAGGGATATCCGCTGAGGCTGCCTCGTAGGTACATATAGACCAAACCCATCACACTGTACGACATTATGGATACATACCGTGCTGGAAGACTACGACTAATAACGCAGAAAGCGGGGGTGGTCATGCATTAGCGGCCGGCATATTTGGACTGGATCTCGTCGTAGGCTGCCCTTTTTGTTGGAGAGAGGATTCTGGCCTCCACTTTCTAGATTACTCCAAGACAGTCTAACCGGAAAGATATGCCAAGGACGGAGTATTGTTGTCTAGATCCGTAGACGATGAGTCTGTGATGAACTTACATGCAGCTCGTAAGCCGTCTGGATTTACGACGAAGTTTGGAGCAGTATGAATTAGTATATAGTATTGAAAGGTACAGACCATTCTTAGTAGATGGTCTCCGCATTTTTCTCTATATAATAGACATGAGAATCCCGCCTTGGTTCCACTGAAAGACAAGAAATCCTTGTGCCCCTCAAGAACATTTCAAAATGGCCTCTTTTGACCTCACATCGTACAAAGCCCTTTCATTCGACATATATGCAACTCTAATTGACTGGGAATCTGGAATCTTTACGCAGTTTCTCCCATTGCTGGGGAAACTCCCCAAGCATCATCCACTATGGAACAAAAGCATGGTTGATCTCCGAGCCCATCTGCTCACGCAATATTCGATTCATGAGCATAAGCTAGAAGTTCAGTATCCAGACGAAAAATATTCAGCCTTGCTGAGCAAGGTTTATGAAAATGTCGCTGCAGAGATTGGAGTATCTGTTACCCGCGATGAAGCGGAAGCATTTGGTGGAGCCATCGGGCAATGGCCAGCTTTCGCAGACACCGTGGCAGCCATGCAGAAGCTGGGCAAATATTACAAATTAATTGCTCTAAGCAATGTTGATAAAGTGTCATTTGGAAACACTTTGAAGAATGGCTTGAATGGGGTCCAGTTTGATGCCATCTATGTCGCTGAGGATATTGGTACCTATAAGCCAAACCCAAACAACTTCAATTATCTCGTCGAACATGCGCGCCAAGATTTCGGCATTGAGAAAAGCGACATCTGCCATACGGCCCAGAGCCTCACATTTGATCACATCCCAGTCGCATCTATGGGCTTTCGCCCCGCGGTTTGGATCTCACGTGGAGGTGGTAGCATGGGCATGGGGGACCTGGAAGCCGTAAAGGACAAAGTTAACATTGGGGCAACGTATGAAACCTTGGGCGATATGGCAGAAGCTGTAGAGGCAGCTTTTAGTAAAATAAAGAATTAAATTAGGTTGCGTATTTGAATATGAAATGCTATACAACCGCTTCACCATGAATCTCTATTGACAAAAGAAGAAGAACTCCGATTTACAAAAGTAAAAGATCAAAACCTAATCTTCGTTGAACAGTTTTCCAGTCTTTAATCACTTGATCCGGATCCAAACCATTGGCAGCTGCTTCTTCAGATCGTTCGTGCCATATTTGATGAAGAAGTTTTCTAGCTATCAATCGATTTTGCATTCCAAGTTGGCTCGATATCGCTAGCCACTGTTCGACCATCAATTGATCTTCCTCTTCGGTGGCTTCGGTGGCAGCAATGAAGATTGGCCACATGGATATCGAGCCTCCTCGCATGTGGATGAACGTCATAGCATCTTCAAGGACGGATTTGACATATTTCCGAACACCTCGCGGGGGAACTTTGAGAATAGCTTGGTGTAGATATATGAGTGCGGCGGTGCGAAAAAGGCGAAGATGTAGGCAGTCTAGAAATTTGTGCTGCTGCGTTTCTGGTAGTGACTCCAAAACACTCGCGCGCTCTGGTATATCGAGATCCATATCGAAGTTGCTATAATTGAGCGGGGATAACTCAACAAGGCACGACTGAATTAGAATACCGAGGTTATCAGGAATATCGCCGAGTGCGATTTTCTCAGCAAAAAGTCTTATTGATGAAATGGTTCTTAAAACATCGCAGCTTGCACCTATGGTGTACCCGAAATTGTGGCGCGACGCGACGCTGTCTAACAGAACATCTGTGATTGGCGATCGACCGTAGGGCTTGACATTGACTGTCTGTGATATTTCGAATGACAGCGCAAGGCTTTGGGATATTACCCAAGAGTGCGTGGATCGGGTCCATGGCTTTTGTTGAACAAAGTGGGTGACGAAGCCTCCGACACCGTCAAAGTGACTCCTCCAAGCCACTGAGCCACGTGCATTGCCCTGATTATCAAAATCAGTTGACGTTTTTTTATATCTTTGTAGGAGACTCACTTCGGATATCATAAGTGTGTATAAAGTAGCAGCGCAGGCGTCGTACTCCGTTTCCTTCGTGGCATTCAAGCTCTTACTCAGCTCTCTCAATGAGGCTCCATAATGCTTCAAGGCGACAGATTCTCTTTGACGGCGGGATTCCGGGTTGCCTTTTTGTAGATTGGATATATTAAAAGCTGACTGAGCTAATATTGCATGATACAAAGCGCGTGAAGCCGGAGAAGCATCCTGAAGCGCTGTGGAGGGATACACTGATTTCCAAGGATTCTCGGTGCTGTCCACAGGAATCATCAGGGGTGCTATCCACGTCACGTAGTGATAAAACATCATGGCTTCATCTTTCGGCATCGATAAAAACCCGGTGATGGTAGGTGTCAGTGATGGCGATAGAGAGTTGTCACTTTCAGTAAAAGGTGATGAGAACCTGTTCGATGGAGAAAATGGCGATAGGGACTCGACAGATCGAAAGCTCAACGACGATATGTCTGTAGTAGGGCTGTCCGATCCTGGGCGTTTATTTGATTGGGAAATTCTGAATACTGTGAATGGACTTGAGGACGACTTGCGCTGGGAAAATGCCGGATCAATGCCGTCCTTTTCGTCGATCAAGCGCTGCAGTTGCCCTTCGTTTAGGATTGGCCTACCACGCCATGTTTGTTCGAAATCCATGCTCCGGCGACAATATGGCGGATACGTGCCTGTTTTGGGATCTACCCAAACCAGTTCGATTCCGTAGCCTTCGCACTGAATCTTGTGCTTTTTGCACGGGTTACATGGCGGGCCAATGCCATTACACTTGACACGCCGCCGGCGACATGTCCAACAGGCGGAGAATGATCTGGTGACTTGCTTCCGGGTTCGTGTCATCGTAGATGTGGCAGTAGCATACTCTCGAATTCGATGGAGTTCTCTATACAAGCTTGAGAGACTTGGTGACGCGATGCCGAGTAGGTATTGAGGGCTCCTGAAGATGCCGGCTGATGTATGAGAGCGTGACAAGGAAGAAAGGGTAGAAATCGTCTTGAGACTGGCGGATTGCAACCCCCGCAGAGTATGCCCGCTAGATAGATAGGCACTGATGGTTAAGTATGTACGCCGTGCACAGTGCATTCGGCCAGTTCCATCTGCAGGGTGTCTGTACCCACCCAGCAAATTTGCATCGCGTGGCCCGTCTTCTATGCTCGTACAGTGGCTTTTATAGTGGGTGGATATAAGCCAGATGAGTCCAGCGGCGTCTGGTAGATTAATAAACTAAGAATTGGGACGGTGTGCTCGCTAGGCAGAGGTTCGGAATGGCCTTGGGGGTTCAATAGGAGACAAATCATGCGTAAGAAAAAAGAGGGAAGAAGTAAAGGATTCTCAATCAATTGAAAGACATGTGATATCGAACAATGAATCTTTAAACTAGCTACACGGGCAGAGAAACTGTGGTTGCGGGGCACTTATGTACAGTGAGTGGGATGAAGCTTACGCGAGTGTGGTAAAGTTTAGCATTGCTTGTCACGCTAGATATCCAGAAACAACCCTTCCTGCAGGCTGCTATCCGCTTGGATTTTGGCTGTTAATGCACTGATGAAAAGCTGGAGAAAAAGCAGGCGTTCAGCCGGCAATATGAACAGCTGGTTGCACGGAGTTGTGAGACATGAATTCGCTAGATGCGTAGCGTAACATTCGAATCGGCAGGCGGCTTTAGGCTCTGTATGGAGTGACTGGAGACAAAGTAAAGGTTAGTGAGCGATCTTAGTAACTTCTTGATCGACATGGTGGACCAGCCTGCAAATTTCCAATCCAACTTATCGGCACCTTTTCAGAGTAAGCTATGATCAAGATTGACTAGGCACCTCTAAATACGCTCAATGGCTTTTGTCTCGGATACCTTGGTATCTAAACTTACTGTTTCACTTCCGAAACTCTTTTTTGTCTCCACCAACACGATTACAGGCCAGTCATCATCCAGAAGTTATTGTGATCGATATTTTTACGCTTGAATTTGTCAACACTCGTATTACGTCTCATCCTTAGGGTATTACTGTGCTGATGGTTTCAATGCATACAGAGTGCCCTTAATGTTGGCATGGTCAGGATGATACCATTGTGACCAAATCCGAAACCATACAATCGTCGACTACGATCATGAAATTTTGAGGTCTGAAGCATAGGCTTTTCCCTTCGATAGAGTTCGCAAGTACTGAACACGGGTTTCAAAGCCTGCGAACATCGTCGGCTCTATATGAGAAAGATTTCAAATATGACAAAACAAGAACTACCCAGAGGTAACTGTTGGCCCGAAAAACCTACCCTGTGGTTTATTTACTATGACACCAGTGACAACCGTTGAAATGGCTCAAGGGATCATGGGGAGGATTACTGACACTGATACGAAATTTACGAGCTGACTTTCTTGACCTTTAGGATCAAGGTGACGTATTAAGAGCAGTAAGAGCTGACGATTCTGACAGTCATTATCTTTATCCTGTGCGGCTACAATCCTAACAGGAATTTATGCTCATCTATATTTGTTTGACAGATCCTATACATTATGTAATGATCAATGGATGGATGTTCGGAAGCTATAAAACCCTTGTTCTTGGAAGGCTGACTTCCGCCGCTGCCGATCTCTTTGTATTAGATCTAGCGCTTATCCCGAGCAGGGCGTAGACAATGCAACTAAGATTTAAGTATTCTATGATTGTTATGACTTTATATAGAAGGACGGCTCATATTGTCGGGCGATCGGCCGTTACTTAGTTGACAGCTCAGAATACCTACCTGCATCTTTGGATCCAAATTGGTATGCTTAGTGTAGATCATCATTGGCATTACACAACGTCAAAATGGTTGTTGTAATCATGTTACTTCGTTATGGTTGAGCTAAGGAAATGTTATCATAGTCTCGCCCTTCTTAGCTGCGGTAAAAGAGGCTATTAAAACTATCAACGTGTTCAAAACATCTCTGGCACCATAATATCTTTGCGTAGAGATCTCGACTTGAAAATATGACTTTATTATGAGAATTAGGCTGTGGGCTATTTATTGGCAGTTACATAACTGAGAAGCCCGTATGTACATACAGCCTTTCCAGCCAGAGACGTTCTATTGGTTACGCATGATACAAGTTGAATAATCAGCACACCTTGGAGCAAAGACTTCGCCATTTAATACGTTGCAGTGATTATGCCAAGGAATCCTAATACGTAATGCATGAAAATGACTCGGTCATAATTGTCTTTTGTTACCTGTTGTGACAAGAGAGCTCTCGTAGTCTGACTCTCAATGCTCTATTATTGGCATGTGAGCCCATCCATTGGGCACAATGACCAACATAACGCGGGCATTGATCAAACCAGAATGGAAATGATGTACAAGTCTATGGCAAGGTAAAAAGTATAAAGAGGCCCTGAGATCCGGTTGAAATCATTGTCAATCTTGGAATAACAACAGTCCTTTCAATAAGCTCAATCACCACACTTAAACTTAAACTAAACAAACTCCCCAACATCAACATGAAGTTCTTCGCCCTGGGTCTTCTCTTTGCCAGCTCTGCTATGGCCGGTCAAATTCTCTTTTGCAACCAGCAAGATTGTGGTGGCAGCTGCAGCTTCCAAAGCCCTGCTGGCGACGGAGCTTGCCACCAGCTTGGCGGCATTTCCAGTGCCAAGGCAACCCAAGTCGATGGTGGATGTAGCTGTAAGTCCATATGCTGAGATTGCCCATCGATTGTGTCTCTTGTGTCTAATGTGTTTAGTCTCTGTCTACACGGACCCCAACTGCAGCGACTTCGCCACCACTGTTGGTCTTGACAGCTGTGTTGCTGCGCCAATCTTGGGCTCCTTCTCCTACGACTGCTAAGCTAGAGCCAGTATCAACGGCTCTACTAAGATTATGCACTGCTTCAAATATGAGAGTTTGAGGGAATAAAGAGGCAAAGGGGCGGGGCTATATAGAGTTTACAGGACATAAATAGCTGCCAATACATCACTGTGCTTCAATCATAAATAACTTACGTGCTGTCAACCGGAAAACGTCACCGATCACCTTCAATGAAACAAGCCTCAGTTAAAGTGTTTCATTCTATCTTCTTAGGTTAGTTTACACGCCTTCATGTCCATGCTGAGAGGGCGGTGCTCCACGTGGGAAGTCGAGGATCCCCAACTGTGTGAAGGAACTTAGTTATATCATTACTCTCCATTTTTCAACGCTCAACAATACATTTTACTTTAATTCTTGATGTAGCGGTAAAGAAGTTAGAGATTAGTGGCTGGCAATTCTCCTAGTGTGCTATATGGTAAGGATGAAACCCAAACCGTGGCTCCATTAAGAGGGGTGGCCGTCAAGGTGGTCAGCGCCATCTCACGAGTGGTTCTACTACTGTGCTGAGTGATCCTCAGAGACCAAATCACGCCTTGGACGTAGCTTAAACCGCGTGTTTGCTCCCGAGTGTTGCGGTTCATACGACCTGAACATCGTGAATTGCGAAATGTAGCGGCTGCCCAGTAGCACAATTGAATGACTAGGTTTAGATGCTTGTTCTGGATGCTCTCAGTTAATTCTTGATGGCATGGGAGTGTTTTTTCACCTTTGAGTTGCTACCGTCGGGCTTCCTACTAGAATTTCATTATTTTTATTCTGATGCCTAGGCATTAGTATATCCCTTCATACCAGAGAGTGCGACCAATACTCGTCCGTTTTGTCATGACAATCACAACTCTGTATGAAGGGGTATCATGTGAGCCATTTTTCTGGGCAGACACCCAAATAAAGCCATCCGTAGGGATGAATATTTTAGAATTTCCCATCTACTCTTCTAGAATATCATTACGATTATCTTAAACATATTTCGTCATATGCAATTTGTTAAACTTCGTTCACTTCGAATTGTAGCTTGCCTTTGTCAGCCTCCTCCACTAATTCGTGCAGCCTATCGGCTTTTGGCAGAGTATTAGACATCCAAGGCTTAACTCCAGCAGCAAAAAGTTCGTCAATGTCTAGAAATGCATATTGTTAGCGTTCTGCCATAATATTTTACCGAAAATCATCATTCTTCAAGGAAATTTTCGTGGGATATCTCTAACCTTCAAGACTTCTCCTTTTGGTCTCCGGGAAGAAAAAGAACGCGTGTAGACATGCGACCACATTGAAAGTGCCGAAAATGATGAATGTCTTCCACTGGATATTCTGAAATGCCGGGGGAGTGTAGTAATTGTTGGCGAAACCCAAGATCCAGTTGGCTGACGTCGCGATAGAAACAGCCTTGCCTCTCAAGCGTATGGGATAAATCTCGGACGGATAGCACCACGAAATAGGGGCCCAGGTGAAGCTATATGTTGCAACAAGAAGATAAGTAAATGCGATGACGGCGGCCTTGGCTGATTTCGCGTCATCATTCATCGTCCAAGTCACCGCGCTTGACCCATCGAAGCCGCCGGGGACATAGTGACCATACTGTGCCATAACGCCAGCAGTAGAGTACAACCATATCATCATGAAAAATGCCCCTCCAATCAGTGCAGGACGCCGGCCAATTCGGTCGAGAAATAAAATGGCTGGTAGAGTGAAGACGACGTTGATGATATACTGAACACTGGATGCAATGAGTTTAACATTTCCAGTAAGGCCAGCCATCTGGAAGATGTAGACAATGTAGTATAGCAAGGCATTATTGCCACTCAGTTGCGTCCAGATATGGACAAATATTCCATTCGAAATGCGATGGATGTTGTCACGATGGATCAACTCAGCCCACTTCACCTCGCCCTGTGATTCTGAAACTGCCATTGATTCTCGAATTTCAGCATATTGCGCCTGTACAATTGGGGCTTGATGATTGCCTTGTCCATGTACGCTAGCAAGTACATCAAGCGCCTCCTCCCATCTGTCTTGAGAAGCGAGCCAGCGGGGTGATTCGGGTATGAAGAATAAAGCAGTAAACAGGACGAGAGCAGGAAACATTTGTACAGCCCACGGAACGCGGAATACCGCCTCAGTCTTTGTGTACGAGGTGCCGAAAGTGATGTAATACATGATGAGAGCCTATAATAATGAGCTTCTGTTTCGACTATTAGATACTCAAGAATTTCGGCCGGTTCCCACTTACTCCCCAAGTGATACTCCATTGTTGGAAACTCAAGATGCGACCTCTAGTCTCAGGGCGGGACAATTCGGCTAGGAATAACGGCCCTGTGGATGTGAACATGCCTACACCAAAGTCAGCCTCATTAGCATTGTATGGCAAAAACCAATAAACTTACCCACTGCTCCACCACATAGAAGCCTGCCGACGATTAACATGGCAATATCAACGCTAGCCGTACATATTACGGCACCGATGACAAATATAATGCATCCTGCCATCAAAGTATATCTGCGACCGAATCTATCGACTACAAACATATTGACAAGGCATCCTAAGAATGATCCGCCGGAAATGCTAGCAGTAATACCGCCCTGTTGATCAGCCGTTGGGCTGTCAAACTCTTCTTTGAATGGCTTGGTACTCAGGATCGCTGAAAGAGAGGATATGTCAAAACCTTGCAGCAGCCCCCCAATGACAAGGAAGGCCGTGATGACATAGATGTTGCTGATCTTGTAAGTCATCTTGAGGAGATTTACCAGTTGCAACTGGAGAGGTTGCACGCAGAGGTATGAAGGCCGTTAGGGTAATATTGCATACATTTAATGACAATGGGGGGGAAATGACAATATAAGAGAAATCGCAACCGCCGATATCGCCGCAATAACGAGCATGTGATATCTTTTCACGTTCAAAAGAAAAGCCAGGAAAGGGAAACTACAGCTAAAAGTTTGCAAAGGAGTCGTCAGTCAGTTACTTCTCGCTACAAACAGCCTGAATATACCGCTCTGGATACCGAAAGCTTGAATGACGTTCACCGTATCCTGCATGCCTAGCTTAACACACAAGCTTATACATATCCCATAATGAGCATGGGGTATATTAAAGCGGCGAGGTGTGGGGTTTCTCACTGTTAACGATATCTTCGGCACCAGGATTCCGTGAACACCGGGGTTATTCCCGCTCCGAGCTTGCTGGGATTGTCGCGACATATATACCATTTATCACGACATCTGTCGCCGTCTCACTATCTGGAGATTTTCAAGGCTCATTAACCCAAAGCGGGATTCGACAGCGACATCCGACATTTTCTTTCGGCCGAGGAGCGAATGACACTTGCGAGATCGAGCCTACAAGTCTTGGCAGCGCCAACCTGGCAGTCGTTCTGCTGCTAGCTAGATGTTTTAGCCCAAAAAAAGCTTGTTGACTCCATCATAACTACGCTAATTATCTGAGAAGACGGAACATCGCAAAACAAAAATTCCTTGGCAGCGGCTTTTCGGCACCAGGCAATTGCCCTGACTGTCAGAATAACTACGGACGTGATGCGGTGTATAGATGATTAGAACTGCGTTAACGCTGATACACTGCCTTCAGACTGGGATAGTTAGCGCAATTGAAATGATGCAATTCACGCCATGGACTCCGTATAGCCTTGATATCAAGGGGGGGTTTTAGGTTTTGGAAGTAGATACCAGATATCGGACATGACACTAGAAATAGGTTTTCATGATACACCAAGTCACCGGCTAGGGCGCTTATCGAAAATGCGGTAATTTAAATATATTGATAGGCAAAGCTCATTATAGCTTAATTACTTTCTCAGCAAAGGGGATCAGCTTAACAGGTGCTGCAAGGCCATATGGTTGGCCGCCGTAGCTACTTGCGTACTGCGATTGCTCCCATGATTCTGTGACATTGACTTGAAGTAACCTGTTTCTGAGGGTAGATGAAACCTCGATTTTCACATCGTTAAGGCCCAATTTCAAGAATGGCGTGATATCGACAACTGCATCTGTGATATCAATAGGGCCAGTCCAGTGACTATTGACCCAAAGCCGGATAGTATTGAATACTGGCCCCAAGTCTAACAAAGCACCGTTGATTTTGCCATCAGGATTCCAGGTAAACCGAGTTTTATAAGTACCAATGCCAGATGTACTGCCGAGTCCTGAGATGTTGTACCAGGGAATAAGCTCATCCAACTGAAGATTATGATATTGGTATACAGACGTATAGTTGTTAAAGTTGTCTGGGTTAGGAAGCCAATCCTGGATAGTGACATTCCATGGACCAAGTGCTGCTGGATTAGATTGCTGATCGAGGCCGCTCAAAGTAAAAGCTCGGCCATCACTCAGCGATATCTTTTTGCTCCCCTTTGAGGTAGACCGAGCGATAATAGAGTGGCTACTAGCCGAATAGTTAAGATATTCAACATCTGTTTTAGTAACATGTATATCCGGAACTTGAACGTGAGAGAAGAATCCATGGGGAGCAAACGCCAAGATTGTAGATTGATTTGATCGAAGCTCGACCCAGATATTGAATCTATCCCCAGATGTCGTGTAATTGACAATGGGCGTGATGACACCTGTCCAAGCGTCTAGTGTATACGGAATACCGCTGCCTCTGATGGAAGCCTCGGTGGCATGATCTTCGTATATATCTGAGTTATACACCCAATAGTAATCAACACGATTATCCTCGTCGACTCTATGGACGTATAAGATGGGAGTCGGAGAGAGATTCTTTGCTGCAGGTTGTACACCGAGTGCTGCCAAAGCGCCCACAACTTCGCTCTCTAGCTGAAGGACTTTGACCGAGGGATATTTGGTCAGCTTTTGTATCTCCTGTTTAACATGCTGGTCGCATGAATCACAATAGTAGGGGGTTGTCTCGGGAACCCCGCCCACGAAAAGGATGGGAAACCCATGGCTGGCGTACTCCAAAAATCGATCGACAGCTTCAGACGTGATGTTGGTTGAATTGTCTACGATAAAGGCAGAGAAACCGGGGCCATTCTCCGCCAACAATCCGTTTGAAATCACTGCGTTATCCTTTTTGTCATTGTTAGATTTTTGTAGGTAAAAATGGACTCGGGGAAAACGTACCAGTTTCAGTAGTGAAGGGCTCACAGAAACGTAGGAGTACCCAGCATCCTGGAGCGATTGATCCCAGAATATGTTCTCTCCCATATTGTAATGTTTTATATCAACCGAGAGATACTTGTGGCGATATATGCCAATATCTATCCTCGGCACACCAGTTTGGAGAATAAGTTGAGTCCTAGCAATCCAATCTCCCATCTCCTTGACATATGACCAACTGGGCTGTCGTGGTCCCCACATCTCAGAGTATAACCATTCAAATGTTGTCAGTCCAGGCCACTCGACCTGTGGTCGAAGCCCAGAGTACGGGAAGCCATGAGAAACGATTCGGTTAACTCCACCAGCATAGTTGATCTTGCAATCATTAAGGATAATTGGCCATGTGACAGCGTATGAGAAGTAACGGTGCGCCCCAAGTTCGCTGGAAAAGATCTGTTTTTTGCCCATCATGGCTCCGCCGCCCATTGCACGAAAGGCATCGATAACTCCGTCAAAGTAATTGGACTCTGTTTCGGGAGCGTCAATGTGCGCAGCTGCCGAGTTCATATCCCAAGGCGGCGCCGCGTTCGGTGCAGTGGCATATGGCTGTAGGCTTCCTTGAAGACCCCATTTGCTTGTCCATTTCGAGAGACCATCAAGGTGATACTGCTCGTACATCTCTTGGAGACACTGATAGTAGTCATTCCGTAGCTTCCAGCTGATATCTGTTCCATTTTCGTGGCTATTAAAAGCATAGTAGAAATAACCGTTTGCCAATGTGCTTGGCGGAAGGCCATTCGTGCCGAACAGAGCCGGCAGGGCGGTTGTAATATCATATCCACGTGTTTTACGGAAGTATGACCTCAACTCATCTGTCCAAAACAATGTAGCACGGAACTCGGCTGAGTCTTCCCATGCATACAAACCGAGTTGTCTGAGGAGATCACCATTCTCACCATTCATGACGTACTGTTCTGTAAAGCTAGTCCAAATATCCGTCCCTTCTTGGCTGAAATGATCAACGACATAAGCAAACCAAGAAGCTGGATTTTTCGGGTCGGTGGCATTATTGAACGCTCCTTGTGCAGCTAAATAGCCAGTACGACGCTGATAGAATGCAAACAAGACGTATTCACTTCCATCAGTTGGCGCAGTGTAAGTCAATTTGCCATCTTCGATTAAGTGCGTGATATCATCAACACTATCAAAGTCAAGTTGAGTTACTCGTACATCATCAGAAGAGACTTTTATATAGGGAAAGAGCAATTAGCAAACAATTCTGAATATGAAAGGTCCAGTTGGTAAATGCCACACAAACCTTTGCTTTTACGTGCAACAACAGCTGCAACAAATTTGTTTGTATAGTTGGTGAAGGGCGCATCGAAATCCGGCTTGTTGGCATATCCCGCATTTGTGCGGCCGGGTGGTGGGAGATCTCCGCTGAAGGCTTGACCTGA
This sequence comes from Trichoderma aggressivum f. europaeum, assembly GCF_033847375.1. Lineage (NCBI taxonomy): Eukaryota > Fungi > Ascomycota > Sordariomycetes > Hypocreales > Hypocreaceae > Trichoderma > Trichoderma aggressivum. Next base: position 197,044 of record NW_026946410.1, on the reverse strand, counting down.
ATTCAAATTGACAGTGCCATATGCCAGCTCGGTATTCATTCCCGGAGAGTCAGGATCTAAAATTGGGATGGAAGCGCCCTGTGTTGGTCCTAAAGCAAAGTCCACGAGGAGATCCAAGTCTTTGGAAGCACGCAGCATGGTGTTGAACTTTTGTCGCCATTTATCCCCCCCATAGCCATAAACTGCTGGATCTACCACAGCCAATTCAATGCCATAGTTTTCTAAACAGATGACTTCAACTCCGCCCCATCCTGCTTGCTTGATCTGTTGTAGATCTGCGTACAGGACAGCATCTTCCACGTCTGCATCCGGAACCCAGTATCGAAAGGCTGGCCGAGCCAGCCCTTTGGGATTAGAAAAATATTGAGGGACATCGTATTTGATCCACGGGGCTGGCCGACTACCGAACCCCCCGCTCTTCTCGACAGCCGCAGAAGTGCTGAAAACAGTAATTCCGGATAATAACAATAATGACACCTTCATCGTAACCTTATCGCTCCTACAACAAGTAGGAGGTCAGGAAAGCTATTGTTTGGCACATGGGCATGGAACGAATGGGCAGGTGTTGGCTGGTATGTAAGTTAATTCGTGGTAACAACATCTACAACTACGACCCTACTCAAGGCAACATCACCACGTGGGTTGCCAGAAGCAGATGGGTCAATCCATCGGCGAACTTCATCGCATCATCGTAGCCCTGTATCATCTCTTCGTCGATAGTCCGGGAGTTTGGTAGTATTCACCGTCTCGCTGCCGGGTCAAAGTACGGGTTAAAGCATACCGAAGGCAGAAATGTGAGATCATCTCCACCCCGAACAAGGTTAAGCGGAGGCGACTTTGTCTTGCCGCTTTATGCTGACCTATAACCTCCCCTGCCGTAGATGGCGGCGATGATGAAATTGAGTGATAAAAGCCTTAGACAAGGGAAACCTGGGCTCATCATTATGACTTTGCACGTCGGTGAGAATGCATGGGGGCTCAATAGAAGGTTCCGATTTGCCAATCTCCAGAAGCTACACTCGTAGTCGCTTAACTTGGCCCAGTCTACTCCATTTTCTCATTGATGTAAACGTGATAGCGTCATTCATTGTTCAGTTTGCAAAAGTCTCGATGACCTTCCTTTTAGCCAAAAACATGGTCCTTTCAGAATTCTGAGAGAGAAACAATGCCGACGGGCCGATGAGAAGCTCCACCACCATCTCCGCTGTAGCGTGCATTCAGAAACGCCATCATTACGCTGATGGCGAAGGTAATGCAAGATGAAGCAATCTCCGATGATCGGTGAGCAAGTGGTAGAAGCTGGATGAATGCCTGAATCTCAGGGTGATGATTAGTCAAATACCAAGTTCCGTCCACATTAAATAACACGGGCAATTAGCAGTCGTCACTAACAGAGTAAGATCAACATATTCGTCAAGTTCCATTGTGACGGCCATCATGAAGCTTCTTCGCCCTGTCTTATGGGCATTTACGAGCGCATTTGTGGCCAATGCGCACAGTCTCCCATCACCGCAACATACTTGTGTAATTCCTGCCTCGAAGGATGGACGTGACGATGCTCCTGCGATCCGCGAGGCGTTTAGCAAATGTGGAAATAACGGAAAGGTTGTCTTTCAAAAGGACACCACGTACAGTATTCAGACGGCTCTTCAATTGCACAACTTGAAGAACGTCCAAGTTGACCTGTTTGGAACACTTGAGGTATGGAAACCTGCCATTTCTTGGTACTCCAGTGTTGTTGACAAACGCAGTATTCAACGGATGTGCGGTATTGGATTCTGCATGGATCGTATTACTACTTCCAAAATATTTCCATTGCAATGGAATTTTCAGGCGAATACATCACGATTGATGGGCATGGATCCGGTACGATTGACGGACAAGGACAAGTGTGGTATGATCTGGCACTGGGAGTTGGTGGATTATATGGGCGCCCCATTCCGTTTTGCTTGCGAAACGTCAAGAATGCGGTGGCCAAGAATTTCCAAATTGTTCAATCTGGCAAATGGCAAGTCTTTTGGTCGCATAACTCTCTTGAACAGTTTATACTAATCTCAGCATAGGAATTTTGTGATGTTGGAATCTCAAAACATTCTTGTGGACAATATCACACTATCATCCACTTCGGACGATTTTCAGGTACATTTGATACTGTTCAAGTTGCTCCAGTGAACAAATCTAATGGCGAAATAAAGGCAAATCCAGGTAATCTCGGCAACACGGATGGCTTCGACACCATCAACAGTAACAACATTACTATCCAGGTCGGAAACTAACATCCCCATCATTCTACTATGTAAATCACGACTAATAATTCCTATAGAATAGCTGGGCAAATGTTGGAGACGATTGTGTTAGCTTTAAACCCGGCTCGACAAACATTCATGTCAAGAATTTGACATGCTACAACAGCGCAGGCATCGCAATCGGCAGTCTTGGACAGTATGAGGGAGTGAGAGACGTAGTTGAGAATATCACGGCAGAAGATGTTTCTGTAATGCTTACCACACCACTATCATAAGCCCACGTTGCAAACTTGCTAACCATGTATCGCACAGTTATACGGAAGTCGCAATGGCGCTTACATCAAAACTTACGTTGGCAAGCGAACATATTGGCCTCCGCAAGGTGGCGGCGGCGGCAATGGCTATGTCCGCAATGTCGGTACGTTTATCTGCCCAATCTATTCGTGGATATAGATCTGATATGCTGATATATTCACCAGTTTTCAAGAACTTTCACATCGAAAACATTACCGCTTCGCCCGTTCTAATCCAGCAGTGTACCCATTGGGCAGGATATAATGTGCCAGCATGTGCTGATACACCTCCCACGGGTTTCTTTTCGAATATTTCTTGGTCCAATTTCACAGGATATATGAACGAAAAAGTAGGGACGAAGGCGATCAGCTGGACTTGTTCCCCTCTTGCAACATGTGAAGGCTTTTCTTTCAAGGATATTAATGTCAAGTCGTCAACCGGGGCAAATGGCACTCATTCTTGCACCAATGTGATAGGCTATGACTCAACTTGCCAGAAAACCAATTAGATATACCTAGATAGATATAGTTGGAGTATCTTGCCAAGTTCACCATATCCGTTTCCATCCATTTGGCTGCTTCTTAAGCCTTTGGGAGGACATAGCCCTCTTCCAGCTCCTCCCGCCTAATGCATTGTTAGAGTAGCAACACGACCAGGGATGAAGTAGGTTGACTTACAAAAACACACCAAACTCAGCCACATATGCCAACCAATACTTAATCAGTTCATCCAAAATTTCCGGCTCTTCCTCCGCTAAATCGTGAATTTCGCCCATGTCTTTGTCCATGTTGTACAATTGCCATTTCTCCGGGCCTTTCGGCTTTGGAATGAATACAGCCTTCCATTTACCCTTGCGGATGGCTTGATGAAAGAATAATTCCCAGCCAGTTACGTGATCTTCATCATGAACATGGGGAGATATCCTCAGCAGGTGTGGGATCCAGGATTTGCCCTTTACCGGTACAACTTGACGCCCTCGAAAGCTCGGGCCCGGCAGCTGAATCCCCGCAAGGTCCAATATCGTTGGCAGGATATCCATAACAGTAGTGAACGAATCAGTAATATGCCCGTTTGAGGTTTCTGCGAATCCTGGGTAATGGATAATAGCCGGACAGCGGATACCACCTTCTGTGACATACCCCTTATGCATCCTACTAGGCGCCGTAGAGGCTTGCGCCCATTGAGGACCATACCAAATGAATGAATCCCGGTTGCCAAGGTTCTCATAGTCGTTGTTGTAATGTTTATTAATCGACTTTTTGATCACATCTCCAGTCATGGGAATCGCCTCAACAATCGCTCCTTCGGCACCATTGTCGGACATGAAAATGACAAAAGTGTTGTCCCACTCACCGGTCTCCTTGATTTTGTTGATAACTTTGCCGATATTCTCATCCATTCTATCGACCATACCAGCGAATACCTCCATTGTTTTCGCCGACCACGCTTTCTCCTCCGCTGACATGTCATCCCAGTCTTTAGTTGAGGAAATGACCGGATGCGCCTCTACATCCGCAGGCAAGAGACCGAGTTCAATTTGTCGTTTTAGCCTTCTGTCTCGCAGAACATCTGGACCATCGTCATATTTTCCCTTGTACTTCTGAATGTTTGACTCCGGTGCTTGCAGAGGCCAATGCGGGGCCGTAAATGGCAGAAATGCGAAAAATGGCTTCTCCTTGACGGAAGCGTTGGTCTCTCTTTCACTCAAAAAGTCGACGAGCTTTTTTGAAAAGTGATCTGAGGAGTAAAAGTCTTTCGGAAAGTCTTTCGTTTCAACTCTTTGGTCATCTTCATAGTACAGACTGGCCCAATGCGCAAAAACAGGGGTTCCATCCGGTTTTTTGGGTTCGTACGCATAATGGCTCGAGCCTCCCGGCAAAAGAGCAAATGAGCGATCAAAGCCTCGAGCATGTGGTGTGCGCTCCTTTGTGAGGCCCAAATGCCACTTGCCACTCATACAAGTATAATATCCCGCGTCCTGGAGAATCTCTGGTAGAGCAGCCACGCGGGAATTCAGGTAGCCCTCATATCCAGGTCGTTCAGACCATGGAACTGGTGGGTCTCGTCCACGGCCCCAAAACTCCATCTGGCCGAGGCCGGCAATGTGATTATCAGTGCCCGAGAGAAGCATAGATCGTGTGGGTGAACACATGGAAGCCGTATGGAAGTTGGTCATGCGCACTCCTGAGGGTGCGTAAGCCAAATGATCGAGATTGGGTGTTTGAATCTCGCCGCCAAAGGCACCAACGTCTGAGAACCCAAGGTCATCGGCGACGATGAGAAGGAAATTGGGTCGCTTGGTTGTAGCCATGATCACGAGTTGTAGGTATTGATCGCGATGTCAATTATCGACCGTATGCAATATTGGACACACGAAGTGGTGAGCTGGGCGACGATGGGCGGCATCCTAATGGGAACGAATGAATTGACCATGTATATATATATATATTGGCACTTGCGCAATGATGCGATTATGTGGGCTGGATATGATATTAGTTGCGGCTTAAAGCAGCATGAGGATGCCGTGATACGCTAATTCAAAACTGGGAATGCCGGCTATTATAACCCTCTCGCTCTATCACGCGGAATTATTACTTCGATCTGATATCTACAGAATTATAGTGCGTAATGTTTCTCCACCGCGGAAAGAAGACCACCAAGAGGCAGCTCCCATATGTTCTTTCAAGCGCGATATTCCATTTATGCGCATCGGCCTTGCTATGTCATGAGGAATCAACGTAGGTTCAGAAACCCATATTTTCATGCCCCAGAAGGAAATAAGAAATAAAACATTAAAAGATGAAACCACTTAACAGAACTTGTGTTCCAATTCTCCTGATGGGATACATTGTGATCAACTGATTACTCGTATTATAACATCGTCTATCCTGTTGTACAAAGATCAGTCAGTGTATGATAGGATGGTTTTTGTTTTATATCACATTCTCAAATACTTATAGGTTCTTATTCAGCTGGCAGTCACCTCTAATTTTTATCTTCTTCGTAAAGTACAATATCGACTCTCAAACCCATCTCAATCCAATATTGATAATGGGTTCCGCTAAATCACCCGAAATAAAGCTCCAATCCTTCTAACTCTGCCGCTTCTCTCAACGATCCCCTTTTCCCCATCTTCTTGACTAAATTGATGAGGTGCGGGAAGGTCTCTTGCAGATTTGGAATTCCAATTCTCACTGACCAATACCAAAACATTAGAAGAATGAAGTCAATCACAGTCTCATTGACACCAACCGGATGCACGTTTCCGTCCAGATTCTGCTCAATTCTTCGCAGCCCTTTTAACACTGCTACTTTTCCCTTCGAACAAACTACTTCGTATTGAGATGAGTCCTCTGTGAATCGCTCAGGCCGAAAGTACATAGAAGCGCCCTGGGCATGAACAGTGCCAGAGAGCCAAGCCATCCATTCGATTACCTTGGCGCGCTCAATTTTGCCGTCACCAAGAAGGTTAGTTTTATCGGTTGATGATGATGCTATGTACGTCATTATCGCAGGAAGTTGTGTGATGATTGCGCCTTCAACTTGCAATGCTGGAACATATCCTTGGGGGTGGATATTGCGATAGCTGGCGTTATCGAGGTTGCCGTCAGCAGCTTTTACCCATAGGGTTCTGATTGTATAATCACTGAGGTAAAAGGAATCATCAATTGCTTTAAAATAACATGAGGAACAAAAGAGCTAACGCCATTGGCGCGATATAGAGTGAGGGTAGGCATCTCTTTCACTTTCTGCTTCAAAGGTGAGGTGTATGAAGAGGAAAAAGAGCGGTTGTTGTGTGAATCAACTATGCTTTCTCATTCAATCTAGAATCTGTGGTTTTACACAGCTGCAAAATTAATACTCGGATTCGATGGTCAAGCTTTATTAGTAACTACTTTTCGCGACCTTTTCCTTTCTTACTTGCAATATACCTAATATTTTTATATATAGAAGAAAAAAGAAAGAACAGTCACCAGATTCACATGTGTTCGCACGGCCAAGGAGGGAACAACCAAAACAAAAATGACTATATGATAAAAATAAGTATTGTCGCTCAAGCAGGTTTTGTCAACCTTATCTGAACAGATTTTAAGGAAAGTCAGAAACCGCCTATCTCAGCAGGCGTTCCGTGACGACGCGCGGAAAATCTCAAAGCACTCCAAGATCGTTTAAACTCCAGCTATAAGCCCCATAATGAGACATTCACCAGGCCAGAGGAGGAGAATTGAAATCTCCGAATGCAGCTTGGTGAAGTCCAAACGCAATTGTCTCGATTTGCTGTCAACACCCAACTACGCAATGCTTCGGCATCTCGTGCATTGAGTCCTAATTCATCCAGCTATGATGTTGCCACCAGAGACGTGCAATCTCATCTTAGAATCATCTTAGAGAGCCCTAGTGATGATAGTTATAATCTTTGATGAACCGTTAAACTTTTCTTTAGTTAGAAGCGCTATACCTTTTCACACGGAAGCGCTAGTCTTAGGTATTCATTAGTATCCTACAGAGCTTGCCAGAAACAACAATTCAGTAGCGGATGCGCTGCATGCGTCCCGAGAACTACCGACCGGCCTGTTCCCGTCACCAGGCGTAGAAAACTGCCAGTGCTGCGGTGCCTCGAATATTTGTCAATTCCTAAGCTGCATATTCCAAAAAACGTGGGCGAAATCAAACTCTACATTTTCAGGCCATTTGGAGGTACTTCATCAGTTTTTCAAGTCAAATTCTATATCAGAGAAAGTACACGTGGAACGGTAGGCTGGGAATGGAGAGCTTGCTCTTACTCTCAACTTGATTCTGTTGTACTTGGATTCTCAAACATGATCTTCTCTCATCCTCGCAGCACTTTAGGAGAATATTATGAATCAGCAGTTTTGACACACCAGAAAACGCATGCTCATACATGGCCGTTCAGTTTACATCCAATCTCAAGGAAGCATCCGAGCTTCGAATGTTATAACTACGTTAATTCTTAAGCAGACACAAAAGACAATACCTTCTACCCCAGCTGTCCAAGCTTCGTAATCATGCACAATCCCAGTCTCAGAACTCGACTAATGACATTTTACCGTGACAGCCGGTCAGCGGCATGAGACTAGCGCCCGATACGAGGTGATATTGGGGTAAATCGCCTATGATTCCCGAACTCCCCTTGCTCCCTAGTCTAAACACTATTGATACGCTGTCACTGTCTTCGGGTATGCAACAATCCCCGATCTTGCCGAGCTTCTCGTAATTTCTTGTCATTTTTATCGGATGATCTCTCGAGGAGGTTGCTAGTTGCTGTAACTGTAGAGATCAATCAGGCATGAATTACGCCCGCTTTTCCTGCAAGTTTCCTCCTTTACCTCACCCATCGCAATCAAAAGTGGATTTGCACACGCAGAGATGGATTTTAATGCCAAAAATAAGAGCCTCGTAAACGTGATGCTACCTCGTATTTCGATCGGCATCGTGTCACATATTCTGCCAAAATATCCGCTGCTTATATCACTAGACGCGTCCAGCTCCCACCTGCACCATATCATATATAAATGAGAGCGAACGGGGTTTGATTTTCTCTGGGGGCTTGTTTCTTAAGCCACAAGACATTAAGTTGTCTTGCTTGCAACTTAGTTTCACTTGATTGGATTTCCCTGAGCCTCCTATCGGCCTTGAACAATGAAGGTCAAGGCCGCCTTTAGCCTGCTGGCCGTAACTGGCAGCGCGGCATCGCTCTCGACTGTGCAACCGGCACAGAAGCCGAATATCACCATTGTTCCCAATGCATACATTATCGAGTTTGAGCCAGATTTCCACCCCTCTTTGCAACCTCAGCAACGCTTTGCCCAAACTCCTGTAGGCATCCAAGCGGGCTACCAACTTCGCCATGAGTTCAATTCCTTGGATATCTTCTCAGGAATTTCAGTCTCCTTTCACACAGACGTCGACCTTGAGTCTGTCAGGAAGGCCAATGGAGTAAAGAACGCCTGGCATGTGACGATTGTCCCTCCACCTGAGCCATATTATAGAAACGGCAGTCCAAAAGCCAAGTCGACCAGCGGCAGTAGCCAATCGACCACTGGCAACAGCAATACGACCTTGCCCAACCTACGAGGTGTTAGCGGCGTGAACCAGCCCCTACTTTCTGTCAACATTCAGAAGCTCCACGACGAAGGCATCAGAGGCAAAGGAGTCCAGATCGGCATCATTGACTCTGGCGTCGATTATCGTCACCCCGCACTTGGCGGAGGCTTCGGACCTGGCTACAAAATTGCTTTCGGTTATGATTTCGTAGGCGATGATTACGACGGCACTAATAGTCCCATGCCTAGCCCTGATCCGTTGGCAACATGTCCCAGCGGTGGGCATGGCACGCACACCCTTGGTAAGTATTGGAGACAAGTAATGGATTTCTGAACTATATCGGCATTAGCACTAACGCCAGGGCAGGAATTCTGGCTATGGAAGATCCCGACGATGTAGGCTTTGGCGTTGTTGGAGGGGCTCCTGATGCGACAATAGGAGCTTACAGAGTCTTGAGCTGTCCAGGCTTTGGCACACCCAACGACATTATCATAAGCGCAATGCTTCGAGCCGCTGAAGACGGCGCAGATGTGCTATCCATATCGCTTGGAATCATCGGCGAATTATGGGAAGCTCTCAACCCTTTCGACCCGGTGGTCACCCAGCTCGCACAGAAGGGAGTAGCGGTTGTGGCAGCCGCTGGCAACTTTGGCCCTTCGATCTATAGTGCGTCGATTCCTGGTATTTGCCAAGACGCGCTCAGCGTAGGGGCCGTGGAGAATGCGGTATATCCGACTCATTTCCAAGCTCGCGATGAGAAAGACAGATTGCTAGATTATATATCGGTACTCCCTTTTCCGGAACAGAGCAAGCAGGACATCTTCGTGCTTGGAACTGGGCTTGGAATACCGATCAATGATACTGTCGCCAGTGGCTGTTACCAGCCAGCTTGGGATGCAGCGGCTAATGCAACGGTAGATTGGAATACAACTATATTGTTGGTGTCCTTCACGGATACTTGTGGCAATGGCTGGTTCCAAGCTCAGGATTTGGGCGTTACAACTATTATGGCTTACCTCACAGGCGAAGATCAGCTCATCGAGCTAGATGAACCTGAAAACGACGGCTCCCCCGAAACACTATGGTTGACCTACAATAGCTCAAAAGCAATTGTGGAAAATATTAAAGGCCTATCACCTAACGAGACTTATAGTCTGGAATTCATTTCAACAGGTTCACAATCTCAACAGCTCATCGTTGATCCACTAGGAAACTTTGTCGACTCATTCTCGAGCCTTGGCCCTACCATCGAGATGACATTGCATCCCAAAGTCGCTTCACCCGGAGGCACAATTCTATCAACATGGCCGCTTGCCGCGGGTGGCTATGCCGTTGTATCGGGAACATCCATGGCAACGCCGCTCGCAGCTGCGAGTTATGCGCTTCTCAAGAGCCAATTCCCTCATCTAACTGTTGCACAACTCTTTGATCGTCTCAAGACTGCTGCGTCTCCGCTCCCAGAATACAACTCTACGATACCATTCACTTCCACGCTTCGCCAAGGCGCTGGATTGCTGGACGTTTATGCTGCTGTCAAAGCTGACTCAACAATAAGTCCTTCGGAATTCAGCTTGAGGGACTCTGCGAATCCGTCACCGCAGAATATAACCATAACAAACGATTCAAAGAAACCAAATCACTACACTTTTAGCCACGATCCGGCTGCATTTCTTCGAGCCCATGAAAATTACTTGGCTGGCGAACCAAACTTTGACACCATTAGCGCCTATACTCCGCATTCTGTTCCTGCGTCTGCTCAGTTCTCAACGACTAAGCTGACCCTTCAGCCCGGCGAGTCAACCACTATTACAGTGCATATCACACCACAACCGGACAAATATCCGTACTCAACGCCTGTCTATAGCGGATTCATTAAGATTTCTAGCGATAATAACGTCTACTCGATTCCCTATATGGGCTTGCCATACAGCAGGTACGCTGTTGGCCCGATAACTCAGAATGCCACGACGACAATACCTTACGCTAGTCCGCAAGTCTTGTCTATTCCGGGTGATCAGCAAAACGTCTTCTCAGCTCAGGCAACTACACCCAACATCGACACTTATTATTGGAAAGCAAATGCCTCGGACTCGATTATCCCATTGTTAAGAATTGATGTCGGCTTGCCGACGACACATATCCTCTACGAACTCGTCCCCGCTAACACCACTTTTGTCCCAACCATCTATGGTTTTGATCCTTCCGTCAAGATTGACTACCGGGACACGCCGCAGCCCATCTTGCCTGGCTTCCTTGGCGTATCAACGTATGGAACAATTCAAGAGTATAATCTGACTAACCTTGAAGGGTCTCCTGCAACCGGCTTCTTTTATATCTTTAACTCTCCGACGCTATCGAACAATGGCGTAACTTACAACATCACGTCTGGAGATTATCGACCTCTTGCCCGCGCGTTGAAGTGGAATGGCAATGAGACTAATCCTAACGACTACGAGTCGTATCTCGGACCAGTTATAAGGGCAAAAATTCCCGCGGATGTATTTCCTACTCGCTGAAGTTGAGTAATTGTGTCCTATGCTGGTCGTAACGGTTTATCGGACAAGAGGACGCAATCGAATGTATTTAAATAAGCCATATATATAGTGTCATGGGAAAATGCACTCATATTTATTGTTCAGTCCTCAGGGTACAGTTCTATTCATAAATAGTATGTCGCTACCGAAAAAGACTATGTTCTGCTAAGAGCAGCAGTGATCAAGATCTTGGTCACGCGAAACGGATCTACATTTGACGCTGGCCGTGTGTCCTCAAAGTAGCCAAAAACTCTGGTTGCTGTTTCTCTGGGGATCCGAATAGACCTACTTCGATCAGCGACTCCCCAGCCAAACACGTCGATGTGACCTGTCTCATGACGACCAGTAACGCGTTTGTCGTTATCGTCGCCATATTCTTTGATACACTGCGAGTAGTAAGGCCCCAGCCTATCCATTGCTTGTTCAATAAGTTTTATCCCCCCTGAAGCCCCCCCATAATCCGACCCGGCCGTTCGTCTCTTCTCAAGCCCCATGCCGCCTTTTCGATGCCAAACTCTACCAGATTAATTTCCCTAATTGCGACTATTCCGTTGAGTTTGGCATTTTCCATCTGATATCGGCAGTTTCCGTCTATCCGAAACCAGTTGCATCAATACGGACATTGAGATACGGTTCGCACTAATATCGCGTTCATTCATTCCGATTGGTGGACAATATTTGCTCAACAATAGTTACATATTGATTCTGTCTTCTTATGGTTGAAGGACCAGAAATGGCATTCTAGTAGCATTGAAAGGGTTGAAGTATGTATAGAATGAGCAGCCAGGATCGAATTTACGATGCAAACCGCGTCACAGTCGACAAAATTACTTCATCAAGACATTGCCGTACAGCACATAGCCAAGCGGCAACTTACCATTCAAGAGTATTTGTTAATTGCATCTCAATACTTTGAATGGTTAGTATGCTGCAATCTCACCAGATTCTTACTATGAAGGAGGCTCTCTTTGCCGAAAACACGATATCTTCTCAGTTTCTTGGGTACGCAAATGCGCTCTAGGGAGTATTCACAAACTAAGCGGTGATGAAGTGTGATTGCAGCAGAAAGGTAGTCTGACTGAGAGACTCTTGAAGAATGGGTGTGGTGTTCACATCTTCCTGTTGAGGGGTAAAATTCCCACAAGTCAGCGCTGAGCGGTGGGCAACTGTTCCTATGAAATCACTAATCTCCTTTCAAGAATGCAACCCACTCGCCACATATTCTTAGAAGAGAGCAACGCTAATGGGCAACTTGTTCACGCCTACCATCCTTCAGGCCACGGCTATATGTTGGGACACCAATCACTTCCACGTAATTATCTGCCGAGTAGGCAAACCCCACATGGTGGTGACTACCTATACATGTTCGTAAGCAGTGGGTATCACTCGTCAGGTCATCATCATATACCTCTGGTCTACTCCGTAGTTGGCTCATTTTTGTCAGCCGCGGGGTTGGCGATGGTTGGTTTGTCTGAGTTTACGTTTTGAAGATTATGACTCGAAGTCACCGTCTTGGACGTGCTGGGTCACATTATGTATTTCAAATGAATAAAACTCTCATATGGAGTGTTTATTTAATCAACTTAATACACATCGATGATTTTACACTTATTGTTTCGGATGCGTTGGATAGACGAAGTTCAAGAGATGGGGGTTGAAGTGGCTAATGTGTTCGTGTCAGTATAGTCTTGAACTAAGAGTATAATTAGCTCAAAGAAACCATCACTACTCAGCTGATACATATCAACTACTTCAGTGGGTATTAACCTAAGACATATGGTAGAAGCCATGAAATAGTCGGGCGAGAGGACTGTGTAGCAACGGAAGCCAAATTCCCCAGTAGAGTAGTTAAGGCAGCCTACTAGGCCTATATCCGAAACCACGGGACCCCATCAGACAACTTCATACAATCTGAACTCAATAGAGCACAATGATCCGTTGTACAAAGGCTATCGAAACAAGCAAATGAGACTGTATGTTTTATAGCTGGTACATGAAGTAACAAACTATACATCCTATCTTCCATAGTAAGCGTAATATATTTCGGCACATTATTCTCAATATGGTGTATAGGCCGATGCATAAGCTACATGAATCCAACCCAACCGCCCGACCCAACCGTAGAATCGTGGAGGGCGGCCGCAACACTGCAGAAGTTAAAGAGCGCCCCTCTTCGAGTACCGCTACCCAGTAATAAAGATTAATCACTCATATGTAATAATCGAAGAACTATTTGTATTGTTCAGTATATATATAACATCTGATCAGAGCAGCTTTCTCTGTTTTGGACCGTGCCATGTCGCTCTACCATAACACCACATAACTCTGTTTTCTCCCAATTAAGAACCGATATCACAGCTTCTCCTTTTTTGATCAATATTTAACATGATTGGATTTAGCTTAACCGATAAACAAAAGGCTCTACGAGAGGAAGCTGCCAAATTCGGCAAAGAGATTCTCTTACCTGCTCGAGAAATATACTCTCAATACAGCGACCAAGAATCCCGATTCCAAGCCACTCTGCCATTTTACCAAAAGCTTGTGAAAGCCGGCTTTGTAAAGGCTCAGGTTCCAACTGGACTCGGTGGGAGCAATGAGTCGTTTATAGATGGCGCAATTGTTGCAGAAGAGCTCTATGCAATCGATTCGAGCATTATGCTTCATGTGCTAGGCACTGGACTTGGGTTAATGCCCCTGATTCTAGGCGGCACGCCAGAGCAGCAAAAGAAATTCCTTGCTCCTTTTCTCACTTGCGAAGGCGAACCACTTGCTAGTTTGGCCCATTCCGAACCAGGTGGCACTGCCAACTGGCTTGAAAAGGGTGGCAAAGGATTGGAAACTACTGCGCGGAAAGAAGGCGACTACTACGTTGTAAATGGCGACAAAGTAAGAAACTCCAACCGCGTTCATCAAATTAAATAGTACATGCTTTCGTTAATGCTTTGCAACTACACGCAGTTATGGACTACTAATAGCGCTGGTTGGGATGGAAAGGGTGCTGCGCTCGCGTGTCTCTGTTGTCGGTTGTCCGAGGATGGTGGACCTCAAGACCCAAACGATGATCCCGCGTCAAACATCACTGTCTTGATAGTTACAAGAGATACGATAGCTCAGAATGAGCCCAAGGCGTATCAAAAGATTGCAGAACCGAATCTTATGGGCCATACCGCGGCCTCTGGGCCACTGACCAGGTACACTAACTTCAAAGTTCCGGTCGCAGACGTATTAGGAGCTCCAGGGAGCGGAGCATCCATCATCCAGCGGGCATTCAGCATGTCCGCTGCGTTAGCGGGTGCCATGGCAGTTGGCACGATGCGGGCAGCCTTTGAAGCAGCCCTGAAGTTTGCGAAAGAAGACAGCCGCAGAGGGACGGTGCTCGTCATAGAGAGGCAAAGCCCAGCCGACCTGTTGATCAACGCCAAGATCAAGATCGATACATCCCGTCTCCTCGCGTGGAAGGCTCTCGATGGCGTTGAAAAAGGAACTGGGGACGACAGCAGCCGATATGAAGCCTGTTTGCAGGCCAAAATTTATTGCAGCGATCAGGCCGTCAGTGCTGTCTGGGACACGATGCAGTTGGTGGGAATGTGAGTTATTCCCGGGGGAGGGAAGAAATCTAAATTTCTCCAACCCATTAACCCCTCCGATGAGTTGAGTAGGCTGACGCACATATACTTGTAGAACATCTTACCAAACTGATACAGTGTTCCCGAGACTATTGAATGATGCGACGGTGTTTTCACTGTTTGATGGTGGTAATATTGGAGTTCGGAGGAGGCAGCTTCAACAGCTGATGCAGGCTAAAGACTACCAACCATGGGCGAGTTTGTGGTGAAATGGAAGGTTGATGGTAGAGTTACACCTCAATAAGGTTTGGAGAACGATAACTTCTACAAAGATTTAATAGCTCTGGAGGATTAAATGAAATGCGTGCGAAAAGTGGTTGTCCTTGGCCGGTTTCGAGGAGTCGGTATTTGTTGAAATATAAACCTCAATAGCCTCTGGGCACTTAACTTTTTTGCTTTTCAACAGTATTTAACCTGTGGAAGTCACCGAATATGGACAAAACAAAAGAGTTACCACATCAAAGTCCATTCTATAAGCTATAAAAGTATCACAATCCCCCAACACGACTTCGCATCCCCATATCCTCTCAACTCTGCTACACTACAATAAAACCAGTCCGTAATTGGTGCCATATCAAGAACAAATATCTCTCTAGCCGATGTCTTGTTCTATCTATGATATCACATTTACTGATCCACTGCTGACTCTGAATCGGTACAAACCTCCAGAGGCAAGCATCTTCGAACGGGTGCCACTGGCTCCGAATCGGGACAAAACTCTAGAGGTCCACACCTTCGAACGGGTGCAGGTTCTTGCGCCGCTGACGGAGATGAGCAATTGATCAGCTGAATTCAACCATATGGTAACGATCGTCTCACCTGTCAGTTTTGAGTCAGAGCATACCTCAAGAGGTCCACATCGTCGAAAAACTGCGTGGCTTTCAGCCACTGGGGGAGCTGCGATTTGAAGCGTGTTGTGTTAGAAAAGTGATGCACTGCAAAAGTTGGAAACATACCTGGATACGCCACAGCGACACCCGCCAACGCGATGAGACAAGCAATCAGGCTCGAGGTAACCATTGTGATGTATATGTTAAGTGGGATATTGATTTATTGAAAGAGTTGCCAGTGAAAGCTTGTTCAGTGGTTTGAATCTGAAATTAACGATGGGTTGTGCTCATATTTATACCTGAGTCATCACAAACTATTCGCAATTGAGACTTGATCTTCTTACTCTTGAGTTTGAAGTCAGATATTTTCCAACATGGTCAGGTATCCTGACAGTGACCGTTAATCCATGCATTATTTTGGCCGGAACCCGGAACGAGGTTATCGTGGAGGAAGATGTTCGGAATCCGGAAGTCGTCTTCTTCGGAGCCCGGAAGTAGCTTATCTAGAATCCATTCACATTTAACTGCCATGTCTATAATCTTATCAAAACAGTTGATTCTCGTAGATACCAGAAGAACCAAATTCACAATCATTCATCATACAGGCGCGCGGTGAGTTTCGCTGTCCGGAAGTCTTCCGCGATCTCGCCAATGCAGTAAGACGGTGTCATCGTGTTACTCAGAATATCTTACGGGGTATAAATCACAAGATTAAATAAGGAATTATCTTGGTGTAATTGTTTTCCAAGTTTTAAACTTCAAATTGAATCAGTTCGTCTCACGTCGTGCATACATGCATTCTTGCTAGCTTTGATAGCAAGGCAGCTATATGACATGCGATGACCCGACGGGTAAGAGTCATTCTCATAGATCATGGAATACTTTATTACAATAGTGTTTCAGTTGGAAAATTATCTTCTCGCTTAGTGAATCGTTGAACTGTGGCTTCTCTGAATACCAAGTATTTAAATGGCCTGTTTCACTTCACACCGTTGTTCACCATATAGAGATAAGTTTGTGTAATGGATGGCAGCGATTGGCCATATTTGCAAAGTAGAATTGAAGAAAATAACAACAGAGCCGGAATTTGTAGCCTGATTATACTAACTGTGATTCTATTCGAACTAACTGAAAAATTTTGGTATCGTATATCGTAACTCTCCAGTACCTGAAAATGTCTTCCGCATGGATTGTTCACTATGCCATGATGCGAAATCGGTACCAGATGCACTAAAATCATTTTCTTGATATAACGCCGGGAGTTGTTTCTCAAATGTTGAGTCATTGTCGAAAGAGGAGAGGGTTGCCCCAGAGTTGCCAGCTTGCAAACTCACCAGTGCCTGCGGCTGCGGGAGAATAGCCACTGCAGCTGTCATCCCATGGCCCACATTCTGTCTTGCATGCTACTTCCTCCGATGGAACAGTTCCAGACTCAAAATAGTCAGCCACAATGCTTTTAGTGCAATCACTCGGGGCAGTGCCAATAACACAATGACCCATGGACTCTTGAACGACGACTGCCGCGCCAGGGTGGTTGGCAGCCATTGCGCGGGCCGAGTTCAGTGGCGTGACTGGGTCAAGACGGGGACTCAGAAACAACAGAGGAGCGGCCGGGTGGCCCGCAACTAGATTGGGAAACGCTTTGGGGGTTGTAAAGGGGCCCTTGAACGATAGGTTGGGGCGAAACGGCCAACTGGAGCAGCTGAAGCGAATATTGGACCAATAGCTTCCAAACAGCTTCGACTTGCTCACTTGACGCTGGACATACTTGAGCCACCAGCCAGCATCTTTGTCAGTGATATCATCACCGTCACCGCAGATGACAGCAGACTGAGACTCGGGGCGAATACCAGCTGGTTTGGTGCTGTTATTATCGGAGCAGACGGTGTCCAGATTCGGCATATGGCCAAACTTCATCAAGCTACTAACGAGCTCGGTCGTATTGCCCTTCATGGCCTCGTGAAGCGTCGTCGCCAGAAGCTTGAAGGTCCGAATAGGATTGTAGAAGGAAGAGCCAACAAGTTTACGGATATCGTCGCCAGTGATGACGACTATAGTGCCTGAAGAAGACAGCGCGGGTATCGGCATGTCGTCGAGATCGGCCACCCAAGACCAGAATCTCGTTTTGATATCAGAAGGTGAGGTGTCTGAATCAGAGGCGAGGGTGCAGACAGATGGACCAGCTTGGTGACAGCCTCGCCAGAATTCCTCCAAGATTTCATCAGTGTCGTGAAGATTCGTAAGCCAGCCCTGAATCGGTTAGTTTGATGTATGAGCTTGAGAGATGGCGGTTGATCGAATTCCGCAGCTCGGGAAATATATCGTGACGGACTTACAGCACCATTTGCATAATCATCGGCATGAACCACTCCATCGAGCACCATCCTCCCAACACGGCCTGGATATAAACTTGCAAAGTAATTGCCAAGGGCTGTACCATAGGAAAATCCAATATACTGCAGCCGCGGTACATCATCTTCCTCGGTCCGTTTCCTGAGCTCTTGACGGGCGTCATCTTGTGCTTTGCTGTCGCCCTCGCGTTTTCTCAACTCATCGATTTTATCCAGCATCTCGACCATATCTCGAGCCACGCTAGGAGTATTCACAAACGCCATTCCATCTCCCCACTGCTTCTCCGAATCCTTGCATCGCTGAGACAAGGCTTTTGACATTGCGAGGCCATATCTGATGGAGTCAAGGCCCTTGTCGAGCCCGCCATTTCCACGAGCCTCAAGCTGCCACGCACTGCGAGACACGACATCGGAGCGGAAGCAATCGGAGCTCGGAGTCGTGCGGCCGATACCACGGGGATCCCATGAGAAAATCTCGTAGTGGCGGCGACCAGGCTTATCGACGTACCGCTGCAAATCATGCCCATCTGAGAGAACAAAAGAAACACCCGAAGCTCCTGGCCCCCCCGGATTCACAAAGATGCTTCCGCCAAAACTAGGGTCATCGTCAGAGACTACAGCAGGCAGTTTGGCAATGGCAATGATGGCAGTGCGAGTGTCGGTGTTATTGGTCCAGTCAAGAGGCACTTCTAGGCGCGCACATTGATATCCATCGTAACAGTCGTGATATTTCAAGACACG
The DNA here is from genome assembly GCF_033847375.1 of Trichoderma aggressivum f. europaeum. Classification (NCBI taxonomy): domain Eukaryota; kingdom Fungi; phylum Ascomycota; class Sordariomycetes; order Hypocreales; family Hypocreaceae; genus Trichoderma; species Trichoderma aggressivum. The sequence continues at coordinate 178,356 of NW_026946410.1, read as the reverse complement.
ACTGGATTCTATGGTGCTCCAATCCAGGTGAGGAGCTGAAGTTGCTGCGTCGGCCAAAGCAAAGGACAAGGAAATCAAGGCTGATTGAGATACAAGATGCATGCTTCCAGTGCAATCCTCTTCCTGCAAGAAGTGGCACAAATAAAACCAGAAGAGGAAACGAACTGGCGGACCGTATAACGAACGACGAGATCGCGACGGCTTGTGAGTCGTGAAGGTTGCGGGGTGAGATGGAAGGATCCAAAGGCTCATCAACCTCCAGGCTTCCATTGACAGCAGCTGATTCGAGTTACAGCGCAGATGGCCCGCTTTTGATAGCGCACTACAGGGGACGGCACACCCTGTACTTACCTATAGTAGTACTTGGGTCCACGCTTTATGATAGCACCCAGGGTACCTTAGACTTACTGGTAAGGTAGTGATGTTTTGCGCCGCCAAGTTGCTTCCACATGTCAATTGTATTATTCAATGACCATCAATCTTTACTCCGTACTCCGTAGATCAGGTACATTATGATTCCTTTTTTGACTAACCCCTTCCTCTCTTCTGCTTTCAGTTGGGTCCATCTCGTTGCACCTCGCTTCACAAAAGTACCCCGCTGCCACTTTTTCTAGTGCGGTACATATGCAGGTACCTGTGCACACGGTCAGGTACTTTTGTGTGGCGAATCATTGCATTCATCAATGTTCAATATATGACCTTTATACGCGCAATGCCTCTTGGATTATTCCAGACCGTGCCTAGGCAATAGACAAGAGCGTGCCAAATGCTCGTTTTCGTCCGAGTCAAGCTTGTGATAACCACCCGACGTTGCATTTCTGCGGTCCATATGGTGCCAAATGATTTGGCGGCCCTTGTCAACATTGAATCCAGTGCTTTCGGCCCGTGGCACAAACGCCAATGGCCTGAGCCGACTCTGCATTTGGCGCTTCCTTGACGCTGGGCCGCCATACATCCATACCTTGTCCGTATGCCCCTGTTGGAGCATGTCAGATCCGACCTGATTGATCCGATTGGCATCTCGAGCTTGAGATGTTGGTCAATTTCGAGTGGGGCACCAAGAATTTCGGACTCCGAAATCGATGCTGGCGCTTTCATCGACGAGTACGAGTACGAGTACTGCCAGGCCCATGGCTCCGTCGTGCGGGACAATGGAGTTTGCTCGTGGTGAGATTCGGTCTGTCGGCGGAGATTTTGTTAGATGCTCTTTATTATAAAAAGAGTTATTTGAACTGTTGGGGCTCGGATGATCAATCGTCGGTTGGTCGGGATTCTTTAGTCAGAAACAGGTGAATTGGTCTGACTGAGTACAGAGTATCGCGATAGCTTAGATAGGCAGAGGTAGACCTACTGGGCGTGGGCAGAATGAAAAGGATATCCCGAATTGAAGCTGCGCCAGGGGATTTAGAAAGTCTAAAGGGACGTTTTATTTTCCCTTTTCCGCGGCTTTTGATGCCGGTCCAGGATTCTAAACACATTCTGCTAGTAAGGGAATCTGCAGGTACAAGTACATGCCAACCACCGTATCCAACCTTGAATCTATCAGCCTACCAGATGTGCAAGTAGAGTCGAGTAATCTGTATTGGTAGGATACTGTGACATGTACAACGCCGATGCCATCTCCGTCTAGCTGGCGCAATTCCTCCTATTCTGTCATGCGTGGCATGTAGCTAGGCTTGCCCTTTTGTCTCATCTTGAACATCTTGCATGTGCCATATCTCTGTATCACCTGTGGCCTCCCTCCCTTCTCACAGCCCAGTTGCATCTCTATTGCGGGGAGAGGGTTCTTATCGCTAGCCAAACAGCAAGCCGGCCATGCCTCATACGAGGTGGCCTCAGCCATATCGGGGCCGATCCCGCTGTATGGCCATCATAGGAGCCACATAGGGACAGGTCGTCGTCGGAGAGAAGGGAAGGCACAAGCGTATTGCAATCTCAAGTGGCAAAGGCGTAGACGCTTTTCGGAGCTGCACGGGTTGATTCAAGTCATTAGCTACTAGGTAAAGGTGACCATTTACACGACATTTGGCTTCCTTTGCAGGTCCCTGTTCTCAATGACGCACGTTGATCGAGTGCACAGAGAAATGCCTGGAGGCGCAGCGTTCGGGAACTAATGAACTTTGAAGCTAGGGGTTCGTTCCACTTTACCTTACCAGCAACTCGGAGGAGAGTCTCCACTAGATGTGATTGGCTCAACCTAGTGAATGAGGCGTGCACGGCTTTAGGTGACGTACGAGTACAGAATTGATGGTAATTACCTTATGATTCTGAGAAACAAGGTTCTGTGAAGCAGGCTTACTTCTAGTCTCTGACGACACAACATGGCGAAACTGCCGACGTTTAGAAAAACTTATAAAACCAGAAACCGACACGTCATGTCAACTGCCTTGCTTTGGATGATCCGTAAACAATCCATAATCTCCCACATCAGTACATCTTAGAGCTGTCACGTCCAAAATAATTCCCATCGGCTCGATGGAGTGGGCTAAGAAGACATACAACGAGCAATATGAGTCGTGGGTGCCGTGGCTAGAGGATATCTATCTTCGATGGTTTACGAAAGACAATAAAGCCAGCTACACGACCAAGAGTGAGTTGGATTCTGCAAACCCTACATCTAACAGCACATGGATCCCACGCCAATGTTGATGTCTGCTCAGGCAACTTGGATCAGGCCAAAGTTACGAACATTGAGCAAGTTGATTCCCTACAAGACGGCGTTAACGACCTTGCGGCTTCCCAGATTGGCCAGGGTGGTCTCTTGCAATCGGCTGGAGACATGGTATCACAACATGGTCTGACTCGCGCTGAGCGTCAAGGAAAGGACGAACAGGGCGGGTACGTAAATTGATGTGTTCCTGGAGTCAAGTTGATTGCCAGGACTGCCGAAGGGTTAGCCTGGCCGCCACCAAAGGCAGTCAGCTACGTTGGTAACCTTCTAGGATTAAGAGAGTAAGAGGTGTGCTTGAAAAGGAGCAAATAAGGAATCTCGACAAGATTGAACAACATCCTTTCAAGGAGCACGGAATGAATGAAATTGGCCTATCTTAATGTTTCTTGATCTTTGCATTAATAGTTTGTTACGCTAGCTATGCCAAAGGCTATCCTGCCTCAGATGATATGTACATATTTTGCTACTGCTTTGCAGACCCAAACTATATTCTGCCAAAGGAATTAACCAACCCAGTATGTCCTACCTAGGTATGCACCAAATTGCTCAAGATATACAGATATACAAGAGAAAGCGATGAAGAAGGGTATCCCTCTTTACCATGAGGCATATTTGCGACTAGGAGAGGCAAAGGTACGGTGCCTTGTTGCGGGTAGTAGACAATGGTATGAAGACACATACCTACTAGGTATGTAACATCTCCTCAGAAGTAGACGTCCTTTGTGCATATCTCTGCCTGGATGCACCTTGGCAGTGTGTACCAACCGTTGAATATGATCCTCTTCACCCATAGAACACCATCGCAGCTAATCACGCCCGCGCGACAATCGTGATTTCGCCCTGTGGTGATGAATTCTTCAAGCTGGAGTCCCGGCTTGCCTTTAGCGCCCGAAGTAGTTGTCCGGGGGTCAATAACGACAGAGGAAAACGACCGACATGGCAGTCAAGGGTGGCTCGTTTTTAAGAGAGCGATAAACGAGAGGGACAGTGCCTCGTTCAGGCACAGGAGCATTATAGGGCGGGCAGGGCGAAGTAGCTGTAGGATCAGCTTCTTCGCTACTCCGCACAGAACACTAATACGTAGTGATGCTAAATGATGACGTCGGTTGTTAGGTCCATCGGCCTTGATTAAAGCTCTTACTCCATTGCGTACTCTCAACACGCGGTTCATCGAGGGAAAAGCCACCCCCGCTTTATTATCGTTGCATCCCGGTAGGAACCATTCCCCCATTCTCCCATACCCCAAGCACCTTTGCAAAGGAAAAGGAAAATAACCCCCATGGCAACCCACGTCATCCAAGGTCAGGGTTATAACTAGAAACTTACTCGCACACGTTAGACTGACTGTTAGTACTACAATAAGATGGAGGAAAAATACGGAGACCGCACGTTGTTACAGGATACAGACCAGGCAGCGCAGCCGCGAGCTGATAAAGCTGGAGAGAGGGGGGGGAGCGTTGGCAGAGAAGAGAGCGATCCTGGAGGCTCCAATCGCAATGTAGGATCCAAGGATTTGAGCCCTGATGAAGATGAGGAGAAGAATCAGGACGAGCCTGAGATCTCTGGCCAAGCTAAGTCAGCATTGCCTCAGACCACCAAGAGTCGGTCCACTGGGCTAGCGTGGGGGAAGAAACAGAGATCCCATGATAGCATCTTGACCGAAGAGGATAAACCTGGGGCAAAGATGGCCTTGAGCCAGCAAGAGATTCCGCCTCCACGGCGGCGGCGACGGCAGCAGTTACGGCAGCAGCATGACGAGCAGCCGGAGCCAAAGAAGGGCGATGACAACAGTGCACTAAGGTTGCGGCTGGACCTAAACCTCGATATAGAGATTGAACTCAAGGCGAAGATCCACGGAGATATCACTCTGACCCTACTGTAAGTATCTTCTTCTGTGAATAAGCTATCCAACTGTGCTAATATGTCATGAATATGGCTCAGAAATTAGGGATAATTTATATTTTTTCAGAATCCGGGTTGTACATATTATACATTTCAAGTGATTTAATACTCCGCCCTTGATTATTTACATGTATGCATTACCACATTCTCCTGTGAGGTCAGTACAAGTACGTAATGTTGCTCCCATATTTTGGGGACTTGGTAAAGTACTGCTGTGCAGCAAATTTAGCTTACTATTAGACCTTTATACGCAATGCCTCCCAGGTTATTCTAGGTTGTGCCTAAGAACTTGGAACTCCGAAATTGATATGGTGGCGAGATTCGGTCGAGTGTGACCGCCAAGGCTTGGATGATCGTTGGGTTAATGCGACTGAACGGAATGTCGCATCTTGGAACAGTCCCGACCTCAGCTGAAATGGCTACTCATTATGACAACGGACATCTCAGGGCTTTTGGAAGATCCGTAGGCTGCGAAGCACTAAGCGGGAGGTCACCGCGGTCTATCATTTCACCCTGTGTTGATACGTTGGAACTACCCGGTACCTGCCTGCATCTTACGTACAGCACACATGTGCAGCGCCGGTTATCATTAGATTCCTATGCGTAGAAAACGTAGTCAGCAGATTGATGACACTATAAACCGTAATAATATCGTACGATTCACTTCTACTAAATAGAGGCAAGTAATGATGCTGCAAAGGGAAGCGAGTTGGGGCGTTGAAGATATGAGGTATCTCGATACATTAAATCACAGAGGTCTTGGTCGATCTTAGCAGTAATCGCAATAATCAAGGCATAAAAACAACTTGATGAATGGATAAATATTGGTATGTTAGACACACACGACTCTACTACTCACTTGAAATAACTATTACTGGAAATAGTGCGTATGCCAGGTACCGATACAATTCCCTTATATTCCATCCGACTCCGGCGTCACAAAGAAATTGGCCACCATTGAAGTCTACGAGGTTAGTTCCGATATTCACGTCCTATGTGTCTTATTAGTACTTGGTATGGGCGCTGACTCCGCGCGCCGCGACAAAGGGTCGAGACAGCCCTAGCCAGGGTGTAGAGGAGATTGGGGATGATACGAAAAGAGGGAAGCGGTTGACATCACGCGCCACCACTATATATCAAGATGGGGTGACCCAGAGGGAAAGGGAACTCTACTGACTCAACGCGCATAAGCCAGAGATCTACATAGGGTTGCCAAGGGGTCACAGGTGAGGATGTGAAAGGTAAGAGAGAAAAATGGCATCACACACCACGACTTTATGTCGGGATAGTGTGAGCCAGGAGCCAGCGAAGATAGGAAGGGGGGCACAAGGGCAGAAGTAGGAAATAGATAATCAGGAGGGGGAGGATGAAGTGAAAGGGAGCGAGGGAGTGGGAATTAAATTTGGGTATTTCGAGACTAGACTATATGTCAGTCACCCGCCAAAGACGAAGAATGGCCGACTTACACAAGCTTCTAAATGCCCCCCAAATCCCATCTTCTTCCTGGTCGGAGGTCTCCTGGCTTTGGACTGTAAGCATCACTACACCTCAAGGGGGCGGGGGCAAACTTACTAGGTAAGAGCCAAATGGAATGAAGATTCGTTGCTATTGTCGCTATCTAGGCTGTCGTTGGCGGTGTGGAAAGATTGTTGGCTGGCGTTGTCGTCGTCGCCATTGTCGATGAAATCCAGGTCCATGTTGGCAATATGGCCGCATTAGAAGGCCTATAACAGACTACTTAGTCTTAAGCGGCCTTGAATCATGGACAGGTTGACAAGCAGAGAATAAAACAACCGAGACTGAGGAAATTATAAATAACTACGCGTTGAAACATACGTCTGTTCTTCAGGTATCTGCTACTATATTTATATCTCTGTTATATCTGCTACTACACCTATATTTCTCTAATATCTGCTCCTGTGTTTATACTTTTCTTGTATTTACTACTATATCTATATTTCTCCAATATTTGCTACAATATCCATTTCTCTAGTACCTGCTACAATATCTATATTTCGCTACTACCTGCTATCACATTAATATTTTTATAATAAATGCTACTATAAATAATGGGTAAAATTCAGGGTGCTGGCTGAATAGGCGCTCCCTTTCAAATTACCATCTACTTGATGAGCTAACCTTTTCTGACCTCCGCTTGGTTGGATACATACATCGCGAATGAGTTGGGCGAATACTTCCTGCTTCTTTACCACCCTGAGGCATCCATTGGGCCAGAACATGGAAATGCCGATTTTTAGGTCTGTATGGTCACCACCACTTGGTCTCCCCTCCCCCTCCCAGAAAAGGTCGTAAGGGTGTTTGTCTTTATCGTACCATAGGGTGTAGTTTCGAAGGCGGACTATCCAGTCCTCTGCTCCCATGGTGAGAGTGAAAGACCAATTGACAGATTTAGTCATTTTTTTTTACTATAGTGATAGTTAATTCTCTGCGGCATGTCAATTGGGGACGGGTAGCACTTGTTGAGATTATCCCCGATAGTAGGCGGCTCAAATATATACTTATTCTCCGAAACCACCACCATCTACCTCGTATCAAACAGGAGTGACATGCACAACATCAGCAAGGTATCACGCCTACGCACATAATGCATAAGTAGCAGAGAAGTACAGTCAAGGGTCGAGAGCGGCCAAGGGTATACGAGGGAAGCGGACAAACATTCTGCAATATTAATCGTGAAACACTATAGACATGATTGTTAATACGGCCGCGCCAAGCAAAAACCCCACCGCTTGTATAACCGGCCAAAGGGCCACAGCCACCTCTCGTCCGGTTCCTTCTTCCTCTTCCTCTTCTTCTTCTTCTTCTCCTTGGGCTGCTGCTTCTGTTGCTGCTGCTTCTGCCGCGGCCTCGGCCAGAATCTGAGCCTGTGCCTCTGCCTCTGCCTCTGCCTGTGCTTGTGTCTGAGGCTGCGGTTGTGGTTGTGGTTGCGCTTGTGCCTGGGCCTGGGCCTGGGCTTCTTCTCGGGCCCGGCGGATCTGCTTTCGCTAGCGCATATTAGGCTGCCATCTGTTAGTTGACATCCCAATCACCATCAGCTAAGACTGAAAGCTCTTACCCGATGTTTTCTGGCCGAAGCCACAGAAGACGGGGGGCGGGGGAGCAGAGATGGTGACGCTGGAGGGAGAGGCATCGTTGTATGATGGCGACTGTGTCCAATTAGTTGGAGTTGACGCGGCGATTGGAACAGCCAATGAACCTACAATCCTCACGAAGATGCTTGCTTGAAGATTCTTAACAGAGTAGAGGATGCCTAGGTACTTGCCCACTACTAAGGTAGATGTGAGGCGGTTCACACCTGAGGTAGCTAAAATCTAGAGGTATCTAGGTACCCATTACATGTCAATCGCTGTTATCAAGTAGCAGCCATCTAGGCGTGCACTTAGAATTCAGGTATCTCTATATCTAGGGTACTAAGACGCTATGCTGCGACCTGTATCAAGAACATCGTTCGGTGAAGAAATTCTGCCCCGTCGCAAATGTCAAGTCCCAAGTCCGCGCACAATTTTCGCAAAGGTTTTTTTTTCCCCTCTCCCAAGCCATCATCACATTTTGTGCGTACCTTTTGTTTCTTTATGCTTTGTTCAGTGTCGCTACTCGATGACAGCCAGACTCCAAATATCTACCTCTTCCGACAGCCCTTTCCCCCCTTCGAAAAGTCAATTCCACCATATGTACGTTTGACGCACCCCACATGCACATGGTCGGCCCATTCCTTCAAATCGCTCCCGATCCTTGTTCCTGGATTAGCGACAGCCCCTCCGATCTTGCACCTGTTTTTGTCCAATCAATGTCTGGTTCCTGGCTGATTTTTGTCTTAGCTCGTGCCGCTGCTGTTGCTCCCGCCCCTCGTCCCCGCCGCCTCCCTGCCGTATGTCGAATGCCATCCCACCTTGCCCACGTACCCAGCACTTGTACGCCACAAAAGCACACGCTGCCAATGGGTCGCCCTGACCCTGATGTTTGGGGGCTTCCTGGTCTTTTTGGCCTGACTCTGCCAGGCGTTTTTCGACTACCGCGTCCGGCTTCGTGCCGTTACTGGCGTTTCCATGCCCCCGGCCCCGGCCCCGGCCCCCGCCAATGTTGCCATCACCGATGGCGCTTTCGCGGAGCGCCTGTGTTGAGGCTAGTTTTCTGGGGGTTTTCTGGTTCCGGTGCTACCATACGTATACTCGTATGTGGAAGAGCTTATCTATTTTGGTATCTACCACTGTCTGACTGACTACCTACTACCTAGTGTGTGTGTGCCTTGCCTGCCCACGCGCAAATTTCTTCGTCTGTCCGTAGGCTTCTCGCCCAAGATACCGCCGCCGCTGCCAATGCCGAGAATGGACTCCCCGCGGCCATCAATGCTTTTGCCGGCGTGGGGCTCCCTCTGGCCCAGCACCAGATGAGGCTGGATGGCCTCGTCAATTTCATCTTCCCAGGGGCTAACCCCTTGGTGGTGTTTGGGGTATGTACTCACTGCATTTTCATTCGTATTAGGTTCCTTTGTATTTATAGTTACTATTTCATAGGCCCAAGCTTTTTATGCGTTGTTGTATAGGAGGGGCTAATGCCAAAGAGCATTGCTTGTCGGTGTGAGCTGGGTGGGAGTTTTTTTTTTTTTTTCGTGGTAATACGTTGCTCTGTCTGGCATGGTGAAGACGAATAGACCGGGAGCGATAATATCAGTATATGCGGTGCTATTAAGAGAGTGACGATAGTAGCATATACTACATTAAATCACCGCTAGTAGCGGGTACTGGGAGATTATATTAATACCTAAGTAGCAGACACTAGAATATACTACCAGCAGTAGCAGATACTAAAGTATAATACCAATAGTAGCGGATACTGGAACATAATAACAGTAGTAGCAGATGTTTAAATATAATATTAATTGTAAAAGAGTAATAGTAGCAGTATATAGGTACTAGGTACTTAAAAATCACCGGGTATCAACTACCTTAGTACCTAGTTATGTACTTACAAGATAGGTACTAAGTAGGTATTCAGGTAGTAAATAAGAGGCCTCCGTTTACGTTCTGTGCCGATTATCATCTGTAGGCTTCGGCGCTGGTTCCAGATGGCCGACTGATATCACTGGGTGGATGTGCCAGTGTCGTGGGATGTCCAGCTTGTATGCTGACCTTCCGATGCGTTCAAGTATCTGAAATGGGCCGGCGTGTCGGCGAGGCAAAAATGTCCGGCTCCTGCATCGCCAGTCTCCGGTCTGAGTATGGGTTTCCCAACTCGTAGAGGAGGCTCACGCCCGGAGGCAGGTTTGGGTAAAACCTCACGCAGTCGCCGGGTGCTGGATAGCCAACTTTAGATGCTGAATAGCATTCTCTCTCTCTCTCTCTTTACGTTGTTGTGTATCGCTTTATCTGTTCTGGTCTTGATCCGTCGAGTTTCTCCTTATATACTTGTATAACGTGACCAAAATCACATGTCGTGATCGCTGTAGTCCCTCCAGCTTGAATGGTAGCGCCGGTGGGCCAAAGTACAATTTCGGACTCCGAAATCAGGCGCCACCATAATATTTTTAGATGCGTTCATTCGCAATCTGTTCTGCGCCTTTTATCTTCTATACCTCATGTATCCGCAATTCGTGTGCGTAAACCGGTAGGCGAATATGCAATTAGATAATACGTTCAGATAGAATTTCGGACTCCGAACTTAAATACTACGGAAGTGCTGTCAAAGGCCTTAATTCAGGCTCTGTTCCGCACTCTTCTACGCCTTATATGACCGTCCTTCATTTGCAACATCAGATAGATAGACATGTAATTGATTTGGGGTCGACTCTTTGTAACACTTCGGCTGCATCAGTCGAGATATGGACCTAATAACAGCGACCTGTCCAAGAGGCGCCGACGCCTCTTTCGGTCCACGGGTGAACGCTGCCTGTCGCGGTTTCGACTTTACGATACAATTTGAAGATCTCTTACTAGCTTGCTTACCATCATCATTATTCTTGCTTCTACTTCCATTGCCTGCATGGCAGTTATGGAAGGCGCATCGTTGTGTCAAAAGATCTGCATTATTGTTCATCAAGCTCGTATGTTTATCTAGTAACTCTTAAATTTACATCCTCTGCTCTTGAAATTACGGTTCCGTTTCGCTGTGACTTATCAATTCATTTGTGCTCAGGTAACCATCGGATGTTTTTTAGCCTGCCAAATCGCCTTCCTCATCCTGAGGGCATCAGGTTCTCATCATGACCGAGCCCCTGCCTCACTCGCAGCAGATATTCTACAGATTCTTACTGTATTCAGCGCCCTTGTCTTGTCCTACATAAATCACTGCCGTTCAATCCGCCCTTCAACGATACTGGTTCTGTATTTATCGGCCCGCGCCATAGCAGACATAGTTCGTGTAAGAACATTATGGCTGATCCCGGAAGCGACAAAATCAAGCATCGTTCTCACGCTGAGCCTTGTTGTTACTCTGGCCGCATTAGTCTCAGAGTCAATAGAAAAAGACGATATACTTATAGGATCAGTCAAAAAGCCAGGCACTCCGGAGCCATTCAGCGGGTTCTGGAAACAAGCCACCTTTGCATGGCTTGCTACAACCTTTCGCCGCGGATATACTCAAGTCCTCTCCGTAGAAGACCTTCCAGACTTGGATCCAAAACTCGATAGTGGCGTTATCGGGAGGGAGTTGACAAAAACTTGGGTCAAAACCAGTATGTCGAAAGACTCCGTATTTGTTATGTCATGAAGGCATGATGAACATAATCGCTGACGCATATAATGTCTAGGAGACAAATCTGCGAAATATGCACTCTTTCGAGTGTGCTTAAATGCATACCTTGGCGCTTTCCTATCCGGAATGTTGCCACGCCTCTGTCTCACTGCTTTCACCTTCTGCCAGCCCTTTCTCATAAACTCAATTGTCACTTGGGTTGGCTCTACGGACGCCCCCATGGCCTTTGGTAAGGGCCTAATAGGAGCTACCGCTCTCACTTACATTGGCATGGCTGTAAGCTATCACAAGGAGGAATACGGAGTCATCGGGATTAAAACTGACCAGCCCTCAGGTATCGACAGCCTTGTATGAGTATCGAACGATCCGTTTTGTAATTCGTCTGCGTGGTGGGCTAATCTCTCTCATCCACGGCCAAACCGCCCGCGCCAGGAGCGTGGATCTTGGTAATATCACGGCAATCGCTTTAATGGGGACCGATGTAGAGCGTATCACAATTGCTTTCAGGTATATCCATGAAGTCTGGGCTTGCTGCATCGATATCGCCATAGCAGTCTATCTTCTAGAGAGGCAGGTCGGTGTGGCTTGCGTCATGCCCGTTGTTATCATCTTGGGTAAGTAGATACTGCGAAAGCTGTGAGAATTTCCAGAAGATGTAACTAATCTTGCGTTTCTGCATCATACAGTTTTCATCGGGGCCACTCTTCCCCTCTCTGCCTCTACTAGCACCGCGCAGCGACTATGGGTGGAAAAAGTGGAAGACCGGCTGCGCCTAACCTCGCATGTTTTGGAGAATATCAAGGCTGTCAAGATGCTGGGGCTTTCCGAAAAGTTATCGTCTATAATTCAAAGCCTCCGTCACGCCGAAATAGTGGCCTCTGCTGCTTTTCGCAAGCTGTTAATTTGGAGAATTGTGCTCTGTAAGCATTTGCCCATCATCCCCATCTAGTAAAGATGGTGAACCCCATCGTCACGTAAACGTGTAATAACTGACCGTAATTAGCCCAAGCGCCCACTGATCTTGCTCCAATAGCGACTTTCACTCTATATGTAGTCATCGCGTTGATCCGGAAAGACAATTCTCTACTCGCTGCCCAGGCTTTTACATCGTTGTCATTGGTGTCTCTGCTAACGACACCTGTTTTGACTCTTATCCAGTCAATACCCGCCGTAATACAGTGTATGGGATGCTTCGACAGGATGCAAGAATATTGCAGTGTCCCATACGCATCCGATATTTCTGATTCACAGGCAAATAGCACCGAGTCTTTCGGCGGACCCTCTGTGGAACTCGAGAAGGTATCTATAGGATCACACCCACATGGAAATCTTGTGGAGTTTGACAACCAAAGCTTTGGATGGAAAGAAGCTAAATATCCTGTTTTGCGCGATATCAATCTTGCTATCAAACAAGGAGCTTTTACTGCCATCGTCGGTCCTGTTGGCAGCGGAAAGTCAACTCTTTTGGAGAGTATTCTTGGAGAGTCTTTGGCTACCGAAGGTTCCACAAAGAGGAATTTTGCCACAATTGGCTACTGTTCGCAGGCACCATGGCTTCAGAGCCATACAGTCCGTGAGAATATTATTGGCAACATGGATTTTGACAAAGATTGGTACAAAACAGTGATCTGGGCATGCGGAATTGAAGAGGATCTATCACGGCTCGCCCAGGGTGATAAAACACCTGTCGGCAGCAACGGGTTAAAGTTGAGTGGTGGGCAGAAACAAAGGATTGTAAGTGAAGAACCGGTGTCTGACTATGTATTCTTGGATTCGGACACTAAATTGAAGCTGAACAGAGCTTGGCGCGGGCTTTATACTCACGATGCAGAGTCGTTATTCTTGACGACGTCTTCAGTGGGGTTGATGCTGTAGCCACGGAGAAGATCACTTCGCGTCTATTTGAAGCAAACGGACTCTTTCGAAATATGAGAACCACCGTTGTTTTTACAACACACTCAAGTAAGGAATACTTTATATACAAAATGCAGTACACGTGTTTAATCTCTAATGACTCGCTCTTTCTGCTAGGCCTTCTCCTTCCATACGCAGATCAAATCGTCGTCTTGGCTGACGGTCGGATTTCCGAGAAAGGTGCTCTGAAGGATCTAATAGCTAGCAGTTCTTACATCCAATCCATGAACGTTAAATCATCCTCTGCAAACACCGAAGAGATGGTGGCGCCGGACGAGAAAGCCTCGACCCGTGGCTTCTCTCATATTATTGGCGTCGAAGAAGAAGAAGAGAGTGTTCCGGACTCGGCTGAATCAACGCTGAATGAGGTATCAGAGGACGATACTACTCGTCAAAAGGGTGATTTTTCTGACTACGTGTACTATCTGAGGGCGACAGGCTTTCCTGTGGTTGCTGCCTTCTTAGCAACGGTTGCTTTCTGGGCCTTCTGTCGCCAGTTCCCAAGTACGTCTAGTAGTGACGCGGTTTCTGTTACTTGTGATTTGAGTCATGCTAACTTCACGCGTAGCTGTATGGGTAGATTGGTGGACAGCAGCAAATGAACGAAATCCCGAGGCTGGAGTCGGTATGTACCTCGGCATATACGCATTTCTCGGGGTTATTGGTGTAGTATTCATGACTTGTGCTTGCTGGTTCGTTATTCTCTTACTCAATTTTCACATCGCATGCATCAACCTGACTGATTACCAACATAGGCTCATGTTTATTAACATGGTATCAAAATCCTCACTACGGCTACATGAGGACGTTTTAAATGCGACATTGAAGTAGGCTGTCCTCTGCATACACTCACAACAATATGCTTCTTGCAGCTTATATCTAGCATGGCCAGCTAACATAAGACATAGAGCACCTTTTCAGTTTTTCCAACTCGTTGACATTGGCAATATTACCAATAGGTAAGGCAGTTTAACAATCCCATTTTTCTCCGTTAATAGTTACCCTATCCATAGAGCCTGAGCTGCTTCCATTTTATTGGTCTTTGCAAATTTCTGACGTTGGATCTTTGGATAATTCAGGTTTAGCCGTGATATGGACCTGGTTGATATGGATCTGCCCATGCAGGCATTAAATTTCATTGCTGGTACGTCTTCTTTTTCGGTAGTATATCTAATGTCAGGTCTAACTGTGCGGTGGGATAGCAACTGGTACCTGTACAGCTCAGATCGTCATCTTGGCTGTATATGCCAAATATTTGGCAATTACCATTCCTTTTGTCGCCGGCCTTGTCTACATAACGCAAAAGTTCTATCTTAGGACTTCACGACAATTGCGTCTTCTCGATATCGAAGCAAAAGCGCCTCTATATACTCACTTCTTAGAACTAGTGAGCGGGGCGGTGACAGTTCGAGCCTTCGGCTGGCAGGCCGCTTTCGACGATGCATGCGTATCACTGCTCAACTTCTCTCAGAGACCCGTCTATCTGCTTAACTGCATACAGCAATGCCTCCAATTCTTCCTAGACATGATGGTTGCAGTTGTGACTATTTCCCTAATGGCTATGGTTGTTTTTATGCGCGATTCATTCGATCCGGGGTCTGTCGGTGTTGCGTTGGTTATGGTCATGACGTTTAACAGCAACTTGATGCTTCTTATCCGGTTTTGGACTCTTATGGAGACTTCAATAGGTGCAATTTCGCGGATCAAGAGCTATGTGGCCACCACGAGGCCAGAAGAGATTGCTGCAGACATGCAACAATTGCCTGCCGAATGGCCTTCCACTGGATCGATTAAACTTTCCCACCTTGAAGCGGGCCACTCGTAAGTTCATTCAGTATATCTTATTCAGATGGGATGGTCTAGGAGGCGGCAGACCCAATGGTTTATTGGCCAGCATGCTAATCTATGTCGCACAGAATGACTTCGGCCCCCGTCCTGAAAAATCTCACAATGTCCATCAACCCCGGAGAAAAAATTGCTATATGTGGTCCATCAGGTAGTGGGAAAACAACATTAGCTCTTTCTCTTCTACGAATGGTCGAGACTCAGCAAGGGAGCATCGAGATTGACGGGGTCAACTTGTCAATGCATAGCCGCTCCGAGATCCGGCAGAGACTGAACGTTGTCACGCAGGAACCGTTCATTATGCCCCGAGACGTCCGTTTCAACATCGACCCGCTCCAAAACGCATCAGATGAGTCCATGATTGCAGCATTGCAAAGACTGGGGCTTTGGGACTCGATGAAAAGCGAAGGCGGCCTCGATATGCCATTGAAGACTACTTCCTGGTCTGCTGGCCAGAGGCAGCTTCTATGCTTGGCGCGTGCCATGGTGCGGAGGGGAAAAGTACTTATACTTGATGAAGCTACTAGCAGGTAAGGTCTTCTTCACCACATACGCGAAGGCAGCGTGCTCTTTCCAGGCATCGGGCGGCAGCCTACTCCATTGAACCCATTATTGAGAAACAATTTCTAACTGCTCTATACGGATTTACAGTGTTGATAACGCTACCGAAGAAACAATACAAGATATCATAGAGTCGGAGTTTGCAACTCATACAGTGTTGTCAGTTTTACATCGGCTACGATACATTCACCGCTATGATCGAGTGGCCGTGTTGGATGCCGGTGTCTTGGTTGAATTCGATACTCCAACAGCCTTATTATCTCGAAATTCGAGGTTCGCGGAACTGTATCATTCGGGAAATCACACATAGAGACTAGGTGGATAGCTAGTGGTATAGAAAATAGAGTCACTTGTCCCTTCGTTTTCGAGTCACGCGCAATTAGATTAGTACGATAATTCAGTATTAGGGCAGTCAAAGATGATGCGCGCCAGAGAATAGAGTGCATACATATATTAGTGTGTTAGAAATAGACAACCATTAACTTTCTTCGTATTTCCCCCTCCACTCATACTCCACAAATCACGGCTGGAATACTGCCAGGATAGGGATCAATAGCTCTTCTTATTTTTTTTTATATATATACCAACAAGATGCAGCCATACGCCTTCATTCAATTGCGCTCACCTTAGTGACTCGTTACTCTAACATCTTGTATGAGCCAAGATGGAGAATTTGCATTGCCTACCTAATAAAGACAGTGTTTCCCTTACGTCGCCTATAAATCTCAAGTAGTTTCTATCCCTCCTGTATGACTACTAGTAGGAGTCATATGTGGTGGTTTATTCTGGCGTTTGACAGAAAATCTTCTTGGCCAAAGACCTTTATGAGATTGGGTCTGGCGGCTAATTTGACAATCCCAGTGTAGCCATGGTTTTGTTTAAAAATTTGCCACCAGGCTGATGTTGGAACAATTACCTCTGACTGTGAAAGAATAGGTCAGGGCCTGTTATGTTTCTGCGCCACAGCTAATGCAGAACGTATTGCTCCCTCTCCCTCTCGAGCAATCGCTTGGTAAAAGTGGCTATCTTGCTGGCGTAGCAGGTCTTCCGGTGTGCCACTTTCAACAACCCGTCCAGCATCCACTGTGATGATGCGGTCCATCCATGCAAGTGTGGCAGCACGATGAGCAACGGATACCACAGTTGTCTCGGCAGGCAACGCTTCCAGCGCGTCCTGAAGGGCTGCCTCAGCCGTGAAATCAACGTTTGCCGAAGCTATTCCAAGAAATTTTATGTCAGCGTCGCATGTCTAGGGTCTATTCATCTCTGCTCACGGATGGAGAATGGACGGTAATAGAGGGGGCAGGAGATTTTGACGTAATTACTCACCTTCATCAACCAGCAAGATCCGAGGCTCCATTAAAAGCACACGAGCTGCGCAAAGAAGTTGGCGCTGTCCAGCTGAAATATCTGATGCCTCAGAGGTGAGCTCCTTTGATAAATCTTCTGTTGAGCCGATCAATGATGGACTCAGCTGGCATATCTTCAGTGTCTCGAGAAGTTTCTCGTCACTGTAGCGGCCAGCGGGGTCCAAGTTCTCGCGAAAAGTGCCCTTGAATAATAGAGGTTGCTGTGATAGGGTACACACAAGATCCGTTCTCAGCTTTTGGGGGTCCATTTCCGAGATGTTGGCACCGCCTATCAAAATACTACCGCTGGTTACGTCGACAAGCCGTGCCAATGTAGATATCAGCGTCGACTTTCCACTGCCTGTTCGGCCAATGATGCCCACCCTTTCGCCTCGAGACAGCACCAGGTTGACGCTATCTAGAGCAGGACTTTGTCGTCTTTTGTAAATAACAGAGACGTTTTTGTACTCAATCGAGTTGAAGTCGACTGGAGGCTTGGGGGCTGCATCATTGGAGTGGTTTGACTCGCGCGGAATAGCTTCATGATACGTCTTCAGCCGTTCGATGGAGTTCATTTCAATCTGCAGTTCAGTAATGGACCAGGTGAAGAGATAAATGCTTTGAGAAATGGCTGTAGCATTACTGAGAGCCAAGCCTGCCTGCGTACCAGAGAGGCCCACGTTACTGTCTTGGTCGGTGTAAACGACAAGCATAGCCGTAACCAAGAGAAGAAGTATTGTCGACAACTCGGCGCGAAAGGTTACCCACGTGTCAAGAGATTTTCGACAAATCACAGCCGACATGTAAGTATCAAGCGCTTTGTCATGTTTTTTGCTCATGAAGTCGCGTGCTCCAAAAGCCCGGACGGAGCTCATACCTCGAAGGGCTTCACTGACGATACTAAGCACTGGTGAATGTAAGATGGAAGCCGATCGTTGCACCTCTCTCGCAGCACTATTATATATCTGTTAGCAAGGAGGAAAGTAAAAACGCGAATTCATGGAGAGAATAGGTAAGGCAATAGACATACACAGCAAATTGTAGCTGATACCAGCCTGCGATCAACACAGACGGAATGGCGGCAGCCAGAGTGATCGGGGCAGCAGCTGCCACAAGGGCAATGGCTGCAATTAATGCACTTCCGGCGGCAATGATACCATCAACAGAGTTCATGATGAACACGTCCATCGACATAACGTCATGCGTAAACCTATTCAAGATTCTGCCAACAGGTTGACGAGAAAAATAGGCAATCGGAGCGCTGAGGACGTTGTCTACAATGGTGCTGTGGATGGTGTCGCTCGCACGAAGACTCGAAAAGACCAATACGATACCAAGAAGAGCTGAAGGCTCGTTAGCTTAAGTTGAGGGACCTGAAAACCTGGTAGTACTAGTAGTACAGTTACTTACCCGCAATGAAACCAGGAGAGACAGTCAACCCTATAAAAGCACCGAGATATTGGCTTCCTTGTAGATGGAATGCATCGTCGATCCACCAGACGAACCAATACGACGACATTGTCTTAGCACCCGTCAAGAGGCAGACCAATGCGCCAATTGCTATAATGTCGAGAAGACCACCAGCACAGGCAGCATAGAATTTGAGTGCAGCGAAACTCACTGTACCCTGGGCCCGATCTTCTTCGTCAAACACGTCCTCGTCTGTAGCAGATGATTCGCCGACGCTCGTTACTACTACCTCAGGCGGCGCCTTATCATCAGTGTCAACACTCTCCTCGCTTTGGTCACTGAAATCGGACGCGCTATCGGCTGTATCAGCGGACCGGAGATATTTCTCACAGAGCTCGGTAGTAGCTGCAAATTCGGTACTCGTGCCAGCCCAGGCGATCTTACTACCTTCAATAACAACAACATTGTCGCATCTGGGAATCAAGGAATGATGTAAGGTCACCAGGACCACAGTTTTTTCGAGGGCCCGGATAGTGTTGAATAGCAATGCCCGTGTTTTGGCATCGACAGCGGCAAAAGGATCATCAAGCAGCAAAATGTCAGATTCTGAATAGAGGGCCCTTGCTAATGCGATTCGCGCACGTTGACCACCGCTGAGGTTGTTTCCTGACTCGCCAATAGATGTATTGTCTCTTGGGAAATCCTGATACAAACCGCAGGCACTCATGACGGCGTGGTAGCGCGCAGCATCAAAGGGAGCCGAAAACACGATGTTTTCCCGCAGAGTACCGGAGAAAACCCAGGCATCTTGGGAAGAATACGACACAGATCCGTGAACGCTGCATGATCCCGACGTCGTGGTGACATCCCCAAGAATAGCCCGCAAAAACGTTGACTTTCCAGATCCAGTAGGCCCCACGACGATGGTCAGTTTGCGGGAAGGAAGATTGAGGTTTCCTACTTCGAGACCAGCGCTGGTTGATGAGGAGTTGGGATCAGAAACTGGGTGCGAGAAGGATGCCTCTTTAAAGCTAACCAGTGCTTCCTGTTCACTATTTGTGTCCTCAGTCAACTCCGATTCGTCTGCCTTGAGGAATACTTGTACCCTGTTAAAGCTTGGCCAAGTAGCGAACTGTCTTGTAAAAGCTAAAGAGGCGTTGGATATCGGTTGATACAACATTCCAAAGTACGTCAATGCAGGGAACACGACTGCTGCCGTCAGCTCGTGGCCCATGAGGTAGTAGGCTAGAAACGCCACGCCAGCAGCAAAGCCACTCACAGCTTGGTTAACAGCTGTGAAGTACCCGAAGCAAAGAACGAGATACTAAGAGTCGGACGAGTCAGTAAAGTCCGGCCTTTAATAACGGTCACCAAAGCGAAGAGAGAATCTTGAACTTACGTTCCGCAGCGCTCCAGCCTGTTTGGCCCGGAACTGGCTAATTCGCTTCCTGAATACCATTTCATAACCAAGGGCCTTGACGCTGCCGATGCCATAGAGAAGTTCTCGCAACGCACCAAGACGTCCGTCATTGGTCATAATATAAGCCCTTTGAGAATTTCTCATCCCTTTGTTTGCCCAAGACTGAGATATAAATACGACCAGCACAAGTGCAAATCCTAAGTTAAACAGGATTTAGTCAAGTACGCACAACAGGAAGCTCGTCAATGAGCGAGGAATGAATCATGACTTACCAAAAAGTGCAGTTGGTCCCATGATGGTCACAGTGAGGGCCCCAATACCAACGATTTGCAAGGGCGCACTCCATACGTCATGAACCTTTAGCATATAATTTGCCAAGTTGTCTGCATCAACGGAGCTCATATTAATGATGCGCTCAGGAGGATACTCAACGCGGGCTTCTGGGCATAACTTGATGCTCTTTTCGAATATAGCCGCACGGAGCATCAGTTCCATCCACGCGTAATGAACCCTGCACAATTGATCTTTTGCACGGCCAAATACCGTGGCAGCCAAGGTCACAAGTACTAGACCCCAGGCGAGCGGCGCATCATGAGGCTTCTCTAAGAGCTTGTGAAGCAGCAGAGGCGAGCCTATGGTAGCCGCTGCAGATAATGCCTGGATGTGATGACATTAGTGACTGGAATTCCTCAAGCGGGGTTTGGGGTTACCAAAATCAGGTGTGTACAAGACAAGACAAGACAAACCTCCAAAATTGCTCCGCAGAAGAGCATGCCACCTGTCTCTTTTTGCATCAAGAAGCTCAATGCTGCGCCTGGGCGCTTCGCATATAGCGGCGCAGCTACACCGCGTAGATGAGCCGAAGCGCAAGAGAAGACGGGAAGCCATCCATCCTCCAGGGTTTTTGCCTTGCACACTCGCGATACCAATCGACCGATCCACAGCTGGACAGGGGAGATGCTGTAAAGCAGCGGATCCGTAGCGACACTCTCGCCAGGTGCAGGACCTTGGACATCCAAGTCGTCTCTCTTAGGCGCTCGGCCTTGAGTCGCCATGATGAGAAACTTGTGCCAAAATCTGGTGTTTACAGAGCGTCAACGATGTGGACGGCACGAGAGAAGGCAAAAGGCGCTAACCAGCTGATGTTTCATGAAACTGGTTAAAAGGCTCGATCTTGAATATTACTTTGTTTGAGGGGAGAATGAATCCTACGGCTAAAAACAGGATCCAGAGGAAAGACACCCTGGGAGTACTTTGTGTTACAGCACTGGCACTCA
This sequence comes from Trichoderma aggressivum f. europaeum, assembly GCF_033847375.1. NCBI lineage: Eukaryota > Fungi > Ascomycota > Sordariomycetes > Hypocreales > Hypocreaceae > Trichoderma > Trichoderma aggressivum. Next base: position 157,296 of record NW_026946410.1, on the reverse strand, counting down.
AATCTATCTTGAACCAACCAACACGAACCGACGAACCAACACATCAACAAAGCTTCAAGGTTGTCCTCGGAGTGGGCCGCATCGGAATCCGTAAAATTGGGGCGAGTTTACTACAAAAGGACCTACCAGGATCACCCCTGAATAGGGAGACGCCACACTAAACACACGCCGACTACGAGTATGCTTATCCTGGGTCGCTCGCAGCAGAACGCCTAAGGACAGCTTACCCTGCATGTAGCTTTTGTTTTATACATGTGAACTTGTGAAGTATCTAGAATGTAGAAAACCTTCTATGGTTAGATTTTGTTATTTGTTTATCCATCAATTGATTTTCTTTCAATTTCAATTACAAGAAAGAACAAAGAAACCCTTTCAGAAGAAGGATATGATGTTGCCCGTAGTTTTCTAACACTACAGAATAGTAAGCACATTTTCTCTAAATGCACATTGTCATCCTAACCTCGGGCTACGGACTCCTTTCGCAACATGATACAGAATCCCACCACTCAAGGAGATGAAGATTTGGAAGGATCACCGGCAACCACTTTTATATAGCTACACTAGGAAGCCTTGCTTTGGAGCTGACAGAGTTCTTTATCCTTGCACCCTACGCTGCATGCTGTATGCGGTGTAAGCAGCGTTGGGCCATCCACAGTGTCCGTCAGTGGGTGAGCTGCCACACCTGTGATACTTGGGAATAGATCCGGATCGAATCTAGGGCTTCTTTTATGGAGTCGAATCTTATGTAGTATTGTTTATGGAGAGTATAAACAGGGATGCCATCGGAAGAAAAGAGTAGATTAATGCACCAACTTAAAGGTGGCGTGGGCACGACTCTTCCAAGCCGGACTCCGGAGCCCTGAACGCGGAGCCAAAGGAGTAGTAGTTGGTTAGCCGGTACCAAACAATGCTTGTACTAATGCGGACGACTATAAGCTCCGGAGCAGCCCATATATGTGTCCGGTGCTTTATCAGATATGATGGGCATTTCCTAGTTTTCAAACAGGCCCAACTACTAACCAAAGCTATTATGGAGCCCGGCATCCAGCATGGTAAATCCGTTCACTTTCTATTGCTCCATTCAAATAAGAAAAGGCGCGGACCGAACTCAGAAACGTTCCCGGGGCTCCGGAGGAGGTGTCTTTCGGGTGGATCGAAGCGTAGACAGCTCCGGTGTCCAATATTAGTAACTTTCCCATGAAGAATGCCTATACAGATCCTTCAGGATCAGGTCATTAGAACATTGATCACTTTTAAATGTAAAATAATCCCTGTGCCATCTCTTTAGATGACAACTTGTGTAGCCACGACCAAAGCATTGCGAAATTTCCCTCGCCGATCTTTGACCTGCACCAAAAGTTGACAAAAGCGCACATATCTGTGGTTTGAGAAAACGATTCAACCAGAATGTATTCAACAATAACAGACAAAAATGCGGCTTTGACGTCCGACCTCTGCATCAACAGTCTTTTCACTGTCGTTGCATCGCAATATGGCAACAGCCTTGCCATTAACTTCGAAAATGTGGATAGACTGACTTATAGACAGGTAAGTCAATATGTTAGCCTCCTTGCTGACGATCTCAAATATCATATTTCGCATGGACAACTCGTCGCCGTCCTTCTTCCGCGATCACCGGCCCAAGTAATTGCCATCCTGGCCATCCTCAAACTGGGTGCTGTTTATGTTCCAATCAATCCAGAGCTACCCACAGCCCGGGTTGGGAGCTTGATATCCTCGGTGCCTATTGAAATTTCCATTTGCCTTGCGGAAACTGAACATCAATTGCCGCACAAAGTACTGCCATTGACGCTCAGCGGCAAATATGGACACGAATCCAGGCTGAAGTTCCCCAGCAGCCACCGGGACACAAAGAATCGGCTGCGAATTACATCAGACGACCTTGCCACGGTTCTCTTTACTTCGGGCAGCACAGGGCAGCCCAAGGCCGTCAAGCTGACACACAAGAATTTGATTCCACAAGCTAAATTCTTGGCGAGAGAGTTGGGTTTGGATAGTTCAAGATCTGTATTTCAATTCTCATCTTGCTCTTTTGACGTTCATCTGCTTGACATTCTGTCGGCTCTCCTCTCAGGAGCGGAACTTCACCAAGCGTCTCAGAGCGCTATTTTAACAGATCTTGAAGGACAAATTATGAGCTTCAACTCAGACACTATTCAATTAACCCCGAGTGTTATCTCGACATTGCAGCCACACAACATTCCATCCCTCAGATACATGGTTACTTGTGGAGAGGCATGTACGGAAGAGATTGTCAACACCTGGGGTAACCGAACAGTACTCTTAAATATATACGGTATTTTCTTAGCTTAACTCCACCAATTTAGATGTATTTGACTCTTGAGCTAATACAGTGTTTTCTCAAAAGGCCCTTGTGAAGCTCCTACGACGAGCGTAAAAAGGCTACGGCCTGGAACATCGCCTAGTTGTGTTGGAAAACCTCCGTCATATGCAAATATTGCCGTGGTCAACGAGAGAGGACAATCTCTTCCCTCAGGCCATGTTGGTGAAGTCCTGGCATATGGCGAGACTGTCTCCCAAGGATACTTCAATGGCGAAGTGCAGGAGAAATTTATGCGCACAGTACAGTCTACTACGGGCGCGACACCATCAAGTGGATGGTATGCAACTGGGGATTTTGGGCTTATCGATGATATTGGAGAGCTGCACCTGCGTGGAAGAGCCGATGATCAAATTAAAATTAGTGGACAGGTAAGAAAAGTCATCACGGAACCTATCTCGCTATAGGTACATCTATCACTGGCTTCTGTCGCCTTCTTATAACCCTCTCTTTGGCCTCTCATGGGAGAAGCATAATGCTAACGAATAATTCATCAATCAAGCGTATCGAACTTGGAGACATTCATCAGGTCATCCAGGGAATCCCCGGCTGCGGACGTTGTGTGGTACTTGCTCATACTATTAACCAGCGTGCTGGTCTCTATGCAGTAGTATCCACCGATCCTGCATTTGGCCAGCCAGGAAACAAGATTGTGATAGCAGATGGACATGGCAGCCTCAGAAAGGAGATCTTCGCTTCTTGCAGAGCCAACTTACCTGCTTATATGGTCCCACAAGTCATAACTGTCAAGTCGCTCCCCCGAAATGTCAACGGTAAGGTCGACGTTAGCCAAATTCGGACCTTCTTGAGCTCTCGTCATACTTTGGATGAAATGAGGCTTGACAAGTCGGAGCAACTGTCAGAGTATGGCCACCAAGTCGCCAGTATCATCCGGAAGCGACTGCAACAGCTTGTTCCCTCAAAAGACGACCTCCTAGAATGGGGATTTAATTCTATGGACGCTGTCTGGGTTATCAAGGAGTTGCATGAAAAGACTGGCCACCGAGTCTCTATCACCGAGTTGCTGAGCCACCCCACGATTGAGTCAATTGCAAACCAGATGGAATCAGTTTCTGGGGTCTGCACCTCTCACGCCAGTGAGCCTATGCCAACAAATGTGTATGTTGCTTCACCGGGACAGCATAGTTTATTCCGAGCGACAAAGGTGTTCGGGAACAAGGTGTACACCTGCAAAGTTGCCCATGAGATTGTGGGAGGCTTAGACCCGAGCCGATTTTTGGATTGCCTTGCGGAAAAATATGCTCAACATGCGATATTCAACACGTCTTTTGTTGAAGACGAAACAGGGTTCAAAGAAGGAAATATCATTGCTCGAGTGAAGCAAGATACTTGCAACAAACCTCGTGTGTCATTCTTTCCCTTCGAGCAGTCGCGCCGTGCTCATTCTTCCGCCACATCGACTGGCGTTTCTTTGCTGGAGGCTGTATATGACTGGGAAATGAGCCAAGAAACAGACTTGGACATTGAAGAAGGACCCATTGCAAGCGCTGCTCTTTATCAGACTGATAGAGATGCCAATCAATGGCTTGTAATACTTACATTTCACCATATGGTGATTGATGAGTATTCGAGCAATACTTTCTGGTCTGAACTTATAGATCTGTACCAAGCAAAAGAACCGACAGCCATGGTAACTCCGACCAAACGATTGGACTATAGCCAATACGCCACTTTTTACCGAGCCATACTCGAGTCGCGTGGGACTTCCGACGGCGAGTGGTGGCGTGACGCGTTTCGAGGCTACAGGCCACAGCCGCTGTTTCAAGATGCCATTGGAAACCACAGCGAACGTTTATCCGGATACGATGTCGCAGCAGATATTTATTGGAAAACACTACCTAAAATGGAAGCAACTAGACTGGCAGCGCGAAGGGGGAACACCGCCAATACTTTTGGTGCCTGGCTGTCACTTGCGCAGCTATTTCTATCTCGGGTCACAGGAAAAACGGAATACTTGCTCGGTGTCCCAACATCAACTCGGTCCGTTGATCCTCGCTTTGTTAGTGTTATGGGCTATTGTATGACACTTGCGGTTCTCCCCGTCTCTCTCGATTTGGACCAAGAGAGTTTGACATTCGAGGCAGCCACGCTGGAAAAGTACCGCCAATGCGTCGCCCATGACCAGCGAGTTGAAGATATCTTGAGTTGGTTTGCCGAGGAGAATCAGACAGAAAATACAGCCAACATAGACGCACTGTTCGTTTATCACGACCCGTTGGATTCCTCTCTTGACTTGGGAAATTCAGGTCTTGACTACAAGAAACTTGCCGATGCAACCGGTGGGAGCCACTATCGTCTTATCCTGCATTTGGACAATTCAGGGCCCTCTATCAAGGTCGGCTTTGAATACCAAACAGAGGCATTCGGCGTAAAGTTTATTGAAGCTTTGGCACAGGCCTTTACAGAGTTGGTGGTTGAGTTGTCGTGCTGCGATGAGCGGCGCTCAGTCGGGGAAATCGTCTCAACAGCGCCGTCTCAGGCTCTTCAGTTTGCAGTGGAAGCTTCAACAAGACAAGCTGGGCTAGTGCTACAAAAGCTCAGGAGACGAGGCGAGAATCTCAACATCTTAGACCATATTTACATGACTGCGTCAGTAAACCAAAGTGCAATTGCAATTGCGACGGCTGAGCGGAATGTGACTTATCGGCAACTTCTTGAGTGGGTATCGGGAGTTGCAAATAAGCTGCGCAGAGAAGGAGTCAAGACTGGCGACATTGTTGTCTTATTTATGGATAAAAGTGTCGAATACTTGGTTTCCATACTCGCTCTTATTCATGTCGGTGCTTGCTTTGTACCCCTCGATATTACAAGCACACTGGCCGTGAATAACTCGAAGCTAGCTATTCTTACCCCTACACTGATACTTACTCGTCGACATGTAAATGGTGCTGTTTACGAAGACGAGGTTTATTATCGAAAACTCGACGCGTCATCAATTAGGCGCATCGCCATATCAGCGCCTCCTCAGGTTGACCAGCCTCATCGCCATGTCCACGAAGCAAAGACATCCACAGCAGAGCTGTCAGCTGATGCATACATTGCTTTTACTTCTGGCTCTACAGCTGAACCAAAATGCTTTCGCATATCACATCGTGCCCTGGTATCCTCTATATGTAGCCAGATTGAGGCTCTCAACATCTCAACCGGACATAGGGTGGCCATGCTCACCAGCCTTGCGTTCGATGTTTCTTTAATGGAGATATTCTGTACCTTTGTTGCAGGTTCGACACTGGTTGTGGCTCCTCACGATCAATTTATTACTTCACTCGCAGTTACTTTGAGGAATATGGCCGTAACTCACGCTATCGCTACGCCCACGATGATTACTGCTATTGATTTACCATCAGAGGTACCCTCGTTGCAGTCTATAATCCTTGGAGGAGAACCGATCCCAAGTGTTCTGTACGAACGATGGTGGGGGACTGTGGACATCCGAATCTCGTATGGACCGGCTGAAACAACGATTGCCACCCACGACTTCATCGTTACGACGAAACCGACGACCAATTCTTGCAATATCGGCAGGCCGTCCCCATCCGTGCGGGCCTTTGTTTTGGATGCGCAATACAACCCTGTTCTCCCTGGAATTCCAGGACGTTTATTTGTTGGGGCAGCGGAAGACGGTAAATATGATCAGCTAACGTCTGGTTATATCTCGCCGCCCTCTGCTAATAAGCGTCTGGTGAACCATCCAACTTTGGGCAGACTCTATGACACTGGCGACATTGTACGATACGACCTCCAAGGGATATTCACCCTAATCGGTCGTACTGATGACCAGGTTAAGATATCAGGAGTTCGATTCAATATCGGCGATGTTGAAAAGACCATCGATGTGTTCGTGGGTGCTCGACGGAGATGTGCAGTGGTCATCTCTGAGACTCAGCCTGGCAATAGAGCTCTAACATGTTTCATCGAGTTTTCTGACACAAATGATTCGATTACAATCCCATCGGAGCGCCACGCTACAATAACCTCTAATATCCTGTTTCTCAACAATACTCGATGCGAAGAATTGGCCGCGCTGCGTGATCGGGTGTCTGAAGCGCTCCCGGCTGCCATGATCCCCAAATACTGGATCCCAGTCAAGGAATTGCCCGTGTCTCGTACGGGAAAGATTGATAGGCGTCGATTAAATGAGGAAATGGCATCCGCTCATGGCCAGGACACAAACATCGAAGCATATAGCAGCCTCATAACCCAAATTTCTCATCTTCAAGAAGCTAGAGATGACGGGGAAGTCATTAAGAGCTCCCAAAGCCTGCAATGCTCAGCCAGCGGACCTGGTTCATCTTACAGAGAGAGACTGAACGATGAATTAATGCAATCTCTCATCATCGCCTGGACGGAGATTTTACCCATCGATGAGACACAAGTTGACATTCATAGGTCATTCTTCAAGACGGGCGGTGACAGCGTATCAGCTATTCGTTTCTGCGCCCGAGCGCGGAAATTAGGCATTCGAGGCTGTACTGTGGCGAAGATGCGATCCAATCCCAGCCTCTCACAACTTCACGATGTCCTTGCTTATGATAACTCTTCTCTGCTGTCAAATATGCCATCATCGGATGACGAACCGACGGATGAAGCTTCCGGTCTCACACCGCCCTCTTCGATGCCCTCTACTCCAGCAAGTTCAGGATACTCATTTGTGAAATTGCCTGGAGCTACAGATTTCACTGCTCTCAGTATATCCGGACAATCTACCCCCACTACTGGTGTTGACGATGAGGAATTTACTGGCATGTTTCGGCATGTCGAATCCTTTATGGATACTTCAGAGCTCGCACAACAAATTGCAGCAGCAGGTATCAACGAGAGCGAGGTGGACGTTGTATATCCGCCCACTGCCATGCAGTCGTCCATGGTTCAGCAGTCTTTATTAGACTCCAATTCAGGCGTTTATCATAGTCAACCTATCCTCCACCTCGAAGGATCACTACAAGAGAGCAAATTGAAAAAAGCGTGGAGTGCGGTATGCAATGCCAATCCTTCACTCCGCACCATTTTTGTGCCCTTGGAACGTGGCCATGTACCAGGAGTGGCATATTTGGCGGTGGAGTTTAAGCAAAACGCATGCACTCCTTTATTCGAAAGCCATCGGCTTCTCCTCCCGTCGCCGGAAATGCTTGAGGACCTATTGGATCATGATAGAGAGGTGGGAATCGGAGCCACTACCAACGTTCACAAAATGACCCTAGTTGAGAGAGGCCCCTCCGAGTATACGCTCATCTTTACATGCCATCACGCCGTTTTCGATGGTTGGAGCACAACTACCCTGTTGAAGCAACTTGGCAAGGCCTATTCGGGAACTTTGCCGCTGAAAACCAGCAAATCCAATGCTGAATACTTCACACAGCAACTGACGCGTGATAGGGGCGCGTTAGAGGGCCTATGGAGACAATACCTTGCAGGGGTTCAGTTGCCGCAACTTCTACCGCGAGAACATGTTATCGAAAGGCCATCACACAAACGAATAGAAGCAACTCTTCAAACTGCTCTTTTGAGCAGCGATTTTCAAGCACGCGCTGAAGCTTTTGGTGTGACCCCTTTTACTATCGTACAATTGGCTTTTGCGCTTGCTCTTGAAAGCTCTTGGATTGACCACAAGTCGCCTACCCGTGTCGGATTTTGGACCGTTACCAGCGGAAGGGCACATATGGTAGACGACATCAATGCGATTGGAAATTTCTTGAACACAATTCCATGCGTTGTGGCTCTTTCTTCGACTACTAGCCTTCACAAATGCCTCCAAAATACGTATAAGATGTTTACCAAAATGTCAGAGCACGACTGTGTTTCTACACCGGACATTTTGCGCTGTTTTGAGAAGCCCGGATGCGACATCGATGGGCTTCTGGTGTTTGAGAATCATCCGGATGCTAGCGAGCCACAACTCCATTTTGGCAGCAACATTCGGCTTAATTCAGTAGATGGACGAGAAGTATCAAGTCTTCCATTCGTTGTTGTTGTCGAGCCTGGACAGGCTGAAGTCAAGATTATTGCCAAGTTTGATGAGGCGCGGCATCACTCTGGCTCCGTTAGACGGGTTCTTGATCGATTCTCCACCATATTGAGCAACATTGTTTCACAGCCAACTCTCGATGAATGCAGCCTGTCTAGTATAAGCTGCGATTATCATCATTCAGAGAAACAAGCGGCCTTGCAACAAGCAGCGGATTTGAGCCAGCAGTCTACACCACAAGAGACTCTGGTGTCACTTTTTCGCCAGTGTGTCGCTAAACACGGGCAACGCAAAGCATTAGCAACTAACTCGTCGTGGTTGACTTTTGCCGAGTTGGATGTTCTTACTGACAAGCTGGCTATCTACCTCTCGGCTCAAGACAAAAGCAATTCCAAAGTTGTCCCGATTGTTCTTGAGAAGACCCCATGGATGGTCATTGCCATGCTTGCGGTCTTGAAGAGTGGGCGTGCCTACTGCCCGCTTGAGTTCGACGCACCAAGCCACAGGATATCTTTTGCGATCAAGAGGCTCGGCGCAGGCTTGATCATCACAAATGAGAACGGATTCCCAAAATTGGCGAGCCTAGCCACCTGGGGTCATCCACAAATTCTCGTGATTGACAACATCCAAACTCTGCTGGCTAACGCTGAGACTCGCACTTGTAGAGATGCGGTATCTTTGCTGCCTACATTACATCCCGATATGGCATGTTACGTAATGTTCACATCTGGAAGCACCAGTAGCCCAAAGGCGTGTACACTCACACACGGTGCTGTTGCTAGCGCAGTTCAAGCGGTTCAGCGGCTGTATAACTTTGAACCATCGTCTCGCATCTTGCTATTTGCAAACTATGTCTTTGATGCGAGCGCGATAGATATCTGGGGCTCTCTCTCTTCGGGTTCTTGCCTCTTTCTCCTCCACGACGATGAACTGAAATCCGACCTTGTTGGGCACATGGACCGTCTCCAGATTAATTGGATTCATCTCACCCCAACAGTCCTCCGAACTATATCGCCGGATCAAGTACCAAGCCTCAAGACTATCATTGTTGGAGGAGAAATGATGGTTCCAGATCTCCTCAACACCTGGGCGAAGCAAGTTGAGATTGTTGCTGCATACGGTCCAACAGAAGCGGCAATTCAAGTCCTTACTTTCCTCCCGAGTCGTTACCCTATCGACGAAATTTCTTATACAGCCCTCCCAGGGAATTTGGTGGTGGTTGTCAACGAACGCCGCGAAATCTGCCACATGAATGAGCCTGGTGAGATTGTGATTGCTGGGAAACAGCTTTTCGCCGGGTATGAAGGCAATGGCCTCGCCACCCAGGCGGCTCTTACGACGATCCATGGGTTTGGTGACTTTAAGTTCTACAAAACAGGAGATCGCGCGTATTATTCTCACATGGGAGAAGACGGGAAGCCACATATACGCATCCTTGGCCGCATAGACCATCAAATGAAGGTTTCGGGCATGAGAATAGCGCCTGAAGAAATTGAGGAAGTTCTGCACGCAGACCCGGATGTTGTATGTTCTGCTGTTGTCACAGGCCATGGAAGGTCTATAGACGCGCTGGTCGTTGGCCGGGACACCAATCTCAATATGAGCCGGCTCATGGCCTTGTGTCGAGAGAGACTTCCCGAGCGGTTGCGCCCGGTAATCCACCAAGTGAAAGAGATTCCTCTCCTAGCAAGCCGCAAAGTTGATCGAAAAGGACTGTCAACTCTTCTGAACAACATTATTGCATCGAAGCCTGGCGGCCATAACTCAAGCAATGTGTCTCAAAATGATTCAGCAACGATATCCGCGGTTAGTGCCATCATTGAAAATGTGCTTGGGACAAAGGTGCTCGATGTAAATGCGCCATTGGCAAATTTGGGATTGGATTCACTCGGTTTCATGCGACTTAAGCATTTACTATGCACCAAGTTTCATCTTCCTGATTTAACATATCGTCAGCTACGCAGCACCGCCACGGCAGCCGGAATTGCCAATCTAGTTGGCGTAGATTCACCGTTGGCCGTCTCATCTGACCACGAAGTTGTCAGTATGACCACAGACGAGGAAAACGTATCGCCGACCCGGGCCTTGAATGAAAAGTCTATGACAACGTTCAATAAGCGTACTGGCAGATTTTTAGCCCTTCCGAGTCAATTGGCTATGTGGGTAGCTCAGGAGCGCTTACAAGATACGACCTACAATGTTCAGCGGGTATGGCGATTCGAAGATGTCACTGCAGACTCCCTGTTATCTGGACTCCTGGATGTTGTAAACCGCCTTGAGATGTTCAGGACGACATTCGAGTTTGATCTCTCTGCAGGGAAGCTGTACCAGGCCGTTCGTGATGAGATTCTCGTTGCGGTACAAATTTCTCGGATTTCGCAGATCGACATGGATGACTTACGAGCAAGGTTTATACCACATAACTGTGCAACGATTGACCTAAGAAATGGTCCTCTGGCAGTATTCCATCTCATAGCGGATGGCAGGACAGTAGTCCTTCACTCAACAATACACCACATTATTGTGGATGAGTTTACTAGCATCCAGCTGTTTAATCTCATCAGACGCGCCAGTAGAGGCAGTTCCGACTCGTGCGCCTTTGAAGGAGCTTCTTCCATCGCTCTTTACGCTGCTGAACTCGCCAACCGTCACGACGAAAACCACCTTAACGAATGGAAGCAGCGAATGTCTGGAGCTGTAGGTATTGATACGGAACCTCGCTCTGAGGGCTCCTACGATCAGCTAAGGTATGCTCTGTCATTGCCGACGGCGGAAGGGCGGGAAGACAATGTGTCATTTGTACACCTTCTCAGCTGCTTTCACGCGATTCTCCACAGCTATACACAATCCGATGATGTTACCACCATAATCCCTATTTCAAGTCGTGGGATGTTGCCACCTCATCTCTGTCGGAACGTATTGAGCAATCTCACTCATACAGCATTCCTACGCAGTCGGCTAGGTAGTGAAGATTCCCTTGAGGACTTCACGAAGCAGATCCGCGAAGGAGTGGATTTTGCCTTGGAATCAGACATGGCTATCAACAGAGTGGCTTCTGCTTGTGGCCTGGACACAGCCAATTTCATGATTCAATTTATCATGCACGATGCTCAGTCATATGATGATATGTCATCTGATATGACTGATATGACTTTGGACCTCATCACTTCAGAAAAACCGATGTTTGACCTCATGTGGCATGTTTTTGCTCATAAAGATTGTTTGGATGTCTTGGTTGAATTCAATGAGCAGAAGTATGACAAAGACGATATTAAAGTTCTGGTACAGGCATGGGAGAAAGTCATCGACAAGCGTGATGGCACGGGTGGTCAATCTATATCTTCGATATTGTCCACCATAATCCCCGAGGACTCACTTTTCAAGAAAAATGTTTCCAACACAAAGTTGACAAAGCAATCATGCGAGCTTCAAGTTCCACCTGTTTCGGATCTTACGCCAAGCATCGAACACAGAACCACTTCAATGCCCGTCGACATCTCTGGTGGGCTCAATCAGCGCGCTATAGAGCTGCAGTCACTCGTCACGGATTCGCTATGTAGAGCTTTAGGCGTTGCAGTTGTCGACCGCGATCAAAACCTTCGCGAAATTGGCCTCGATTCATTCGCTGCAATGTCATTTATCGCCAATATACTTCGCGTCGAGCCAGAGTTGGAAATCAGCTTGCGCGACATCACCTCATGCCCATCGATTCGACTGCTAGTTGACACTCTCGCCCGAAAAGATGGCCTACAGTCAAAGTGTGATAAAGCCAAAGCGAGATTCGAGTCATTAATAAGAGAGTCTTTATGCAAATCTTTAGGCATCGCGTCGATTGACGACCAAAGCGGCTTGCGTGAGCTTGGCCTGGATTCTTTTTCATGTATGGCATTCATGGCCGATATGATAAGGCACGAGCCAGACATCAGTGTCAGCATGCGCGACGTTATGAGCTGCCCTACGATGGAATCACTTGTTGAGCATTTCGCTGATAGAGCTTTGTCAGAGACTTGCGACAATGAGTCTGACGACGGAAGCTATGTGGCATTGGGAAAAGAGATGCTCCAACGCCCACAACAAGGTTTGGCAAGCTCAATGCAAAAAAGATTCTATCTACTCCAAGAACAGCTCGGAGACTCAACTTACAGTCTGCCAAGTGCATATCGTGTTCATGGTGTCAGTCTATCTCGCGTTATTGCGGCTCTCCAAGATATTGTGACTGAGCACGACATTTTCAGAACACACTTTGACTTCACAGATGAAAGTGAGCTACTTCAAATTGTTGATGGATCAGAGCGCTTGGAATATACCATTCATGATCTTAGCAACCATAGCGATAAGACAGCCGCTGAAGAGGTTACCAGGATTAGTCGCGAAGAATGCATGCGGGAGTTCAATCTTGCCGAAGGTCATCTTGTGCGATGCACCGCTATTATTCTCCCCAACGGCGAACAGTATATAATCATCAATTTTCACCATTGCGTCGCTGATGAACAAACTATCACCGGCGTGTGGGAAGAGCTGTGTTCTGTTGTGACAGGCAAATCTTGTTCCAAGGAGACGGCCAACGTCGACGCTGGCTCGTACGTCGACTTTTCCACTCGACACCATGAGATGCTCAAATCCAACAAGCTTGCAGAAGCCCAAAAATTCTTTCAGAAATTGCTCGTTGATCCTGAGAAGTTGCATGGACTCTCTCTGAGACCAGGATCAGAATCAGAGAGCTATCCAGATGCTGTTACAATCAACCGAGGTGCGATTTTCGACTACGATCCAGTGCAGTGGGCTTACAAGTCCGGGTCGACTCCTTTTGCTGCTTATTTGTTTGCTTTCCAACTTCTTCTCAGTTTCAAGTCAGGCACCGAGGGGTCATCCGTTTTAATCCCCGCCACTTGCCGAGGACCTCGGGAGCAGAACTTGTACGGATGCTTCATCAACACGCTTCCAGTAAGATTCACAAAACTGGCGGGCACATGCTCCGTAGGCGAAACTCTGCAAGGCTTCCAGGATTGCCTTGCCAAGATTCTTGAATACTCCGATATCCCATTCGAAAGAGTTTTGGAGTCCATAGGCTGGGGAGCAAATGATTTCGATACGCTTTTCACGTATCATAATGTACCGGTCGGAGCACGAGAAAAGGCCAGAACAATTGAACCTTGCAAGGGAATTCTCCCGGAAGTACTACCTGGTATCTCTGCAAAATTCCCGTTGGCTTTCACTATCACAAGAGAAATGACAAAGAACGGGAGGTCAAAATTGGACATGAGCGTTGAGTTCAATCCAGCTCGCATTTCCGAAGTCGAAGTCTTGGAGATATGCAAGGAATACGAGTGTCTCTTGCGCCATATCCAAAAGCTCGGACCATATGCTTCCTTGAACGATATTGAAGGTACTTACACTGATCCAAATACCTTTACTCATCTGAGGGTTGCCACAGATGGGACGACTAGCGAGAGCGAATCCCACAAGGATACCAACGTGACTCAGAGAGACTCTCGGTCTGAACTGCAGTCTGTCTCAAAGGTCCCTTCTTGGTTCCATGGCACGCCTAATCCCATAGTGGAGACAACCCCGTTTGCCGACGTTCAGATCATTGACCAAGCTAGATCCCGGCCTTCCGCCACTGCTATGATTTTCGAGAACGAAACCTCGATAACATACAAGGAGATGGCAGATATGATATCGGGCTTGGCTAGCTTCCTATCGACGCGTATTGGCCCTCAGAACATGCTGAACCAGGCTATCTGTATTGTGGGCGATGCGTCTATTGAACGAATAATCACAATCTTGGCGATTATGACAGCTGGTGGTGCTTACGTACCCATCGAACTGAACAATCCAATTGACTGGAACCTCACCATCATAGCAGACTGTGAGCCAGCTGCTGTAGTATTTATCCCAGAAAAGGAACCCCTGGGTGTTGAACAAGCTTCTCAGCTGAGAGCTCAACTCAAGGCGAAGGGTATGCTCTGTGTTGATATCAGCACTCCGCTACCAATGGCGTCGAAGCCATTCAACTTGACCACAAAGCGGCTACCAGAACATTTAGCGTATGTTCTGTACACAAGCGGTTCCACAGGGAAACCAAAGGGAGTTGCCATTCAAAATCATGCACTTCGGAATGCTACAGTCTCGTTACGCCCATTATACCGTCTGGCTCCAAACAAGCGACTCTTACAGCTGGCACCTTGGACTTTTGATGTTTCAGTCATTGACATTTTCGGCACTCTCAGTGTTGGAGCCACTCTTTGTATTGGTCGCAAGTCATGGATGCTGGCAGACCTTCAGGACACTATGGCTATGCTGAGAATCACGCACATTGCTACTACCCCCACCATTGCGGGTGCTCTCGATGCAAATGAACTTCCAGACGTTGAGTGTCTAGATATTGGTGGAGAGCCCATGACGGAGCTGTGTCGAGATGTCTGGGCTTCCAAGGCCACGCTTTTCAATATATATGGCCCTACAGAAGCCACCGTCGATGTCCTTGGTCGACAATGCTTCCCCGATACAGATATATCAAACATTGGCCGGCCTTTGGAGAACGTTTTCGTCTACGTTCTCGACGACAAGCTCAAACAGGTCGGCGTAGGAGAGGTTGGCCAACTAGCCATAGGAGGCCATCAATTGGCACGCGGTTATCTCAAACCACCACCCGGTGCTGCGGCCTTTGTAGACACAAAGGATTATGGACGCATTTACCTAACTGGTGACTGTGCGCGTTTCGAATCGGACGGCAGCATAGTTTGTCTTGGCCGCATGGACACCATGGTCAATTTGCGAGGCCTGCGAGTGGAACTGGGAGCCATAGAGAGTGCCTTGAACAATGTGCTCGACCAGGGCAAAAGTGTTGTCATCATGATCAAGCGGCCATTAGGCGATTGCCTTGTAGCCATTTTTACAGATGCAAGTCTGCAAACGAAAGGCAGCTTGAAACCACTTTCGTTGGCTGGTCTCCACTCTCTTATTCTAAAGCTACAGGCATCAGTCAAGGCGAAATTGCCAGCATATTTCATGCCCTCTTTATGGGTTCCTGTGAACGACATCCCGATGAATAACAATGGCAAACTGGACAGGAAAATGATCAAGAGTCTGATCGGAGAACTACCAGAAGAAGCTCTCGATGGTTACCTTCCCCAAGCTGCAACGGATGAGAAGCTTGATAAAATTGATCACGCGGAAACGGTGGTAGACCGAAGTCCAGAATTGCCAAACTCATCACCTTTTCAACAATCGCGGATCGATGAGGGTGAACGCCCTCGAGACAACACGGTCGGGGTTCAAATTCAAGAAATTATAATGCAAACTCCGGAGAAAAGCGAGTGTGACCAGATCGGGATGGCTGTCCGCGCAGCGTTTCATACAGTTCTTGGCACCAAGTCCCTGGAAAATAACAGCAACTTCTTTTCTACGGGCGGTGACTCGATTTCTGTCATCAAGCTCCGTTCAGCCTTTACAAAAGCCGGGCTCAAGTGTAAGGTGAAAGATATCTACCAAAATCCAACGATTGGCGCCCTCACTCTATTCTTTGGCGGGACGATATTACATGAATCGCCTAATGGGATTGACGCTACAGCTACAGAGAGATCCGTTTCGAGTAGCACAGTAGCACAGATCCCTATAGAAGGGCCGCTTATTACAACACCAGCACCAACAGCCGGGACTCGGATACAAAGCGCTTTCAAGGAAATCCTCGGAGATCGGCAGTTCCCCAGGGATGCCAGTTTTTTCTCAATGGGCGGTGACTCTATATCTGTTATTAGGCTTCGATCAGTCCTCACAAAGGCTGGATTTACGCTTAAAGTAAAAGATATTTATCAGAACCCTACCATTATGACGCTCGCAGATTTTTTAGATCCAACTAGGTCTATCGGGAAGGATGCAGACAATGTCAATGTGTTGCAGAGCTCTGTACAGTCATTGCTGAAGACAGAGAGTCAGACGGTCAGCAATCTTGTCCCTCCCACGCCAATCATCGATTGGTTCTTTGCCTCCCAGAGAGCTAATGAAGATTGGTTTAATCAAGGTCACATCATTAAGCTGAACAAAAAGCACACATTCGAGGACTTCCAGAGGGCTTGGTCTAATATTGTCGAAGTCCACCCGATGTTACGTTTAGTGGTGTTGAAAAGTGCCACCCATGAGCATGGAAAACTCATCGGTATACCGAATGAGAACACCAATCATACCTACTTCTTGACAAGGCATTTATCGTCAGTGGAGGAGCTCCCCGAAGAGCTTTCAAAGCTACAGTCGTGCCTAAACATCTCCAGCGGGCGGATCTGCGCCGTTGGCGGGTTTCATATAGGTGACGAGCTCTACTGTGCGATATTTGCTCACCATTTGGCCGTTGACGTGGTTTCTTGGCAGGTCATCTGGAGCGATTTGGAGGATCTACTTCAGGGAGATTCCATTGAACCGGAGTTCTCATCCTTCCCTGAGTGGGCCGAATATTTGTCCAACAAGCGTCAAATCGCTGCGCATATTCCAGCTCGAATTTATGCTCGCGAATATAGCTCCTTTCTTACCATGGAACAGATGAAGCGTCTCCCAGAAAACACAGAGGAATCAGGCAACTTTATGAATGTCAAAGTAGATGTCTCTGCTCTGAACTTGAGACGTGAAGATACGGAGCCCGTTGACATGATGCTTGCCGGCCTAGTTCTAGCGCTCAGCACCTGGCAGAGACCGAGACCTCCCACGAATCAGATTGAGCTTCACTTTGAATCACATGGTCGCGACTTGGAACTGGAGGAGCTCGATCTAACCAGGACAGTTGGGTGGTTTACTCGCATCATTCCTATTGCATTCAATGTACCGTTACAAGGATCTGTGAACGACTTTACCACCATGGTCCAGCAGACCCGAAAACATGCAATGTCCAACGTCAATCTTGCCTCAGCAATTGAAACAGCTCCTGTAGATGCAATGATTACGTTCAATTATCTTGGACAGAGAGCGAGAACGTCGTCCTATACCTCCTTTGAGAATGTAGAGATGGATCTCGGCATGTACCAATCCCCCACAAATCAACGTTTTTCCATCTTGGACATTGAATGCAGTTTGACTCATGAGGGTCAGCTGGACATTGGCATCTTTTACAGCACCGCAATTCACACTGCCAACGAGATACGCCAGCTGCTAGATTCTTGGTCCTACTGCATACGCAGCATGGCTGCCGAGTCACAGCTTAATATTGCCGATATGAACAGAATCGCCATGGGCCGTGGCGCTTCCTGGTCGCCTACCGAGAGTCTTGGGACATCTATTGATCATAACTCCTACAGCATTCCCGAGTGCATGCAAGATCAAAAAGACGCTATCGAAGAAAGCATTGTAGCATGGAAGCTCAACATCCAAGACATTGAAAAAATGGCGCCTGCCACTGATGGACAGGCGGCGATGCTTCTGGCCAGTCTTGGATCTCGGTCATACATGCATTCGTATAACTACGAGGCGAGTGATACAGATACTAACATTCAATTATTGCAACATGCTTGGGGTGTCGTCTTGGGGCGACATTCCATCTTTCGTACAGTTTTTATGCCGCTCTCCCGACAGGCAACCCCCAATGAGAAAAGCCATCAAAGCGACATAGAGTTGGTGCAAGTCATTCTGAAGGAAAGCGCGCTGCCGAATCCTCTCGTCCAAATGGGCAAAAAATTGAAGTCAATGCAACCAGGCTTCGCAAAGCAGCTATGCAGACTTCACATTCACAAATCCCCAACCACACAGAAAGTTATCTGTACCTGGACTTGCCATCACGCTCTCATAGATGGCTTCTCTATGCGTCTGGTGTTAGCTGAGGTTCGCAGTGTCTACATTGGCCAGGCACTGGCGCCCCAGACTACTCAGTTCAGCGACATCGTCGTATCCAGGTATGAGAAAGGAGGCCAGTATACAAGGAGCAACGACTTCTGGCAATCGCAGATGCGTGATATTGAACCAAGCATTCTGGTTAATCCATTGAGAGCGAATCAGGCGCAAATGGAGATGCAAAAGGCGATCCATGAAACTCTCATTGGCCGCCACCAGCAATTCTGTTTCCCCGTAAGCCCCAAACACTTCAAGGATGCTGCCCACTACAATCATACGACGATTCCGATTTTATTTCACGCTGCCTGGGCTCTCACTCTATCCACTTATTTATCCACTCGAGACGTTGTGTTTGGTAGTGTCGTCTCTGGCCGTCGTGGAGAGGACATTGAGCGAATACAAAACGTCGTAGGGCCATGTCTCAACACCGTTCCGCTACGTGTTTGCGTTGACTGGGATCAAAACATGCGTCAATTTATCGAACTCGTTACGGATGCCTTCTTGGACATGGCCGAGCATGAAGATTTACTTTCGCTAAAGCAGATTCATGGCCTCTCTGGAAAGAAAACGCTCTTCAACTCAACATTGATTACTAACACCCCACTCCAGTCGGAAAACATGGTTCAGTCTGGATTTCATCTCACCCTCAAAGACATGGATGAGGTGACTGATGTTCCCTTGCTCCTGAATATGTCTTGTGAGGAGAGTACTATAATAGTCGATGCGCGTATGCACGGAGAAGACATTGATGAAGACCAGCTCTGTCGTATTATGGAAACGCTAGGCATTGTGCTCCAGCATGTTGCAGATGCCAGGCACGATACTATCCGGCCACTTCAAGCCATGAACCTGCTGGAAACCAATCATCACCGTACGATTGATGACCTAATCTCTGGTCCACGCTTTCCCATCCAATACGACGGTCTTACATGCTCGCAGCTACTTCAGAGCCGTGCGAGCAGATCTCCGGATCAATCGGCCATGGAGTTATATCGAAAGAAGGGACAGAAACCCATCGTCATGACTTACAAAACCTTGTCAACCATCGTTGAGCTAGGTGCTAAGAGACTCCAAGCTAGAGTTAATCTGGTGCCAAAGTCGCGAGTGGCAATCTTTCTGGATAAATCTACTGAACTCATTTGCGCTATCCATGCCATACACCGGGCCGACTGTGCCTACGTGGCACTGGACATAGACAACCCACCAGCTCGTACTAAACTGCTAGTTGAGCAGATTAGTCCATCTGCCATTATCTGCTCGAAGGAAACTCTAAAGTTGCTCCCCCAAATATTCTTGGAGAACGACAAATGCCCCTTCATAATAGCCGAACAACTCTTCAACCCAACCACGCAATCTTCAAACGACGGGTACTACTTGCCTCCATCCACGGCCACTTCAGATGATGTCGCAGCCATCCTTTTCACAAGTGGAACTACCGGGACCCCCAAGGCTGTGATAATGCCACACCGTCAAGTTGTTGGTTATGGTATAATGATGGCAGAAGCCATTGGATATGGCAGGGACGATCGAGTGTTCAATTTTGCGCGTCTCGTCTTTGATGTCTCGCAAAGTGACATATTCGGAGCCATCTATTCTGGTGCCACGCTGGTTCTCGCTCCCCAAGCAGAGACAGTATCTAGGCTTCCAGCGCTGCTACGAGAATCGGGTACCACAAGCCTAAACACAACACCTTCTATTGCTTCTCTCTTATACCCAGATAGCCTTCCTCACATTCGATCTCTCTGCCTAGCGGGCGAGATGGCTACAAAGGCTGTGTATGAGAGATGGACACCATTTGTCCGAGTTATCAACGCGTACGGTCCTACTGAGGCCGTTGTAATCTCGTGGAAACACGCCACCGCTTCGAGTGACCCACGATGCATAGGGCGCCCGAGTATTGGAACACAAATACACATCTTAGATGACCACATGCGCCGTGTTCCCATGGGCAGTATTGGGACAATTTGGTGCTCTGGACGACAACTATCAGATGGGTACTACGGTCGACCGGAAGAAACAACAAAGGCCTTCCAAGAGAACCCATATGGGTCTGGTCTCATATATAACACAGGTTAATACCACCAATTTGTTCCTCAATTTTATATCATTAACATTGGCTAATTCATAATGAGAGCATAGGAGATTTAGGAGCATACGACTCTAATGGGGAGATAGTGTACCATGCGCGAAAAGATCGCCAGATTAAGGTTAATGGTCGTCGTCTGGAGCTTTCAGAGATTGAGAAAACTCTTACAACTCGGAACCAAAGCGTGGTGGTGCTTCTACTTGATTCAAAACTTGTTGCTTTCTGCTGTAAACTGGAATCATCAAATAATGGGCTCACAGTCTCAGATGGTACAGCTGGACGCGGGCTCAATGACAACATGGCTCAGACACTCGCAAACCTGGAAGCCCAAGCCCACCAGATGCTACCAAATTTCATGATTCCAAAGTGTTTCATCCCTGTTTCGGCAATCCCATTGACGGGGAACAGCAAGGTAGATCAGCTCAAGCTGCATGAAATCTACACACAATGGAAAACACAACGCAACATTCTGTCTCATGATCCAACAGCTACGACATTACTACCCGCCGCCCAAGCACCAAAAAAATCAACATATGACCAACAGGTGCCGCCTCAACAACAGCGGTCACTAGATATTGATTGGTCACTGCGTGAGGATGATTGGAGCGACTACTTGCTTCCGTACTTCAACCCGAAGGCACCGGTAGGCACGAAGCCGCGGCGTCAACTCTTTGTGTTCTTCGCTATTACTGGCACGTCCAAGCAGCACAGCATCCTGGCGCCCTATTTGCCTGCATTCGACCTCATTGGAGTTGAGAACATCTTCTTTCACCAACCCGATCATTACAATTCATTGCAGGCCATGGCAGCGGAGCACTCTGCGCTCATACGGCGGCAACAGCCCACCGGGCCGTATTTGCTGGCCGGCTTCTCATTTGCAGGCCAGTTAGCGTATGAAGTGGCCAATGAGCTGCGCCAGTTAGGGGAGGACGATGTTCGCGTGGTCTTGATCGACTCGGCCGCAAGAGAGCGTGCCCCAACGAGGCCTGGTGGTGTGACCGATGCCGAATGCGAACAATTTTTCAAGGTTCCCACCACTCTCGAAGCGACAACGGCTGGGCCTGAAGTCATCGAGTATCGTAGTTGTCTCCTTAACCAAATCCGCCACAACATATCTCTGCACAACGAATATGTGCCACGCCCGTTCGACGGCGACGCACTCATTATTTCGCGCTTACCAAACCATGGCGAGGTCTGGGATGGTGACGAAACCAATGGTTACGGAGAATTCGTACCGCGGGCGCGTTTACAGGTACGGACCGTATCAGCAGCTGACCATTTCGCCGTCATGGAAGAAGAGCAGGCTTTGCGCAAGGTTGGACAATTTATTGAGGAGTTTATGACTGCTGTTTGATATTAGCGAGAAGATTGTGCACAATACGGTAGATAGAATGTGAAAGCTAGTAGATCTGAGGCTTGAAGATAACGTTTGATGGTATTCTTCGGTGATTAAGTCAAATTCATATTTTATGAACTATATAGACATCAAGTCATATTTTTTATCCTCAGTTTAATTCGAGGTGAAGAATTAATATTTCCCAAAGAGAGCGCATAATCTTTCCACAAAGTATTCTGATCAAGAGCAGAAATTACTTATAGACGTGTTCTACGTTATCCAACTAGATCGCTATAGTAGGAATCAGTAAGTATAAGGGCCCGGGTGCAAATATGAGCATAATGCATATTCATTTAATAGAGGCCATTTCCCTCAAACTATGGACACTTATTCAGTCTATAAGTAGCGAAAAACAGAGCATCGTTTTTGTCCTGAATTTTCTTTATACCCACAGGATGCCCTACTGGCACTACATTCATTGAGCGAAGCTATGTAATCCAAACAGTTAGATATTTTGAGCTTGCTAACTTAGTCGAACCACTCTCTTACCTTTACCACAGTCTGTTGTGAGGATCGACGACATTGGTCGATTCTTCACTGTCCTTCCAGAGCCTGTTGTGAGGATCGACGACATTGGTCGATTCTTCACTGTCTTTCCACAGTCTGTTGTGAGGATCCACAACGTTGACCGAGTCTTCACTGTCCTTCCACAGTCTGTTGTGGGGATCCACAACGTTGACCGAGTCTTCACTGTCTTTCCACAGTCTGTTGTGAGGATCCACAACGTTGACCGAGTCTTCGCTGTCCTTCCACAGTCTGTTGTGAGGATCAACAACGTTGACTGAGTCTTCGCTGTCCTTCCACAGTCTGTTGTGAGGATCGACGACATTGGTTGATTCTTCACTGTCCTTCCAGAGCCTGTTGTGGGGATCCACAACGTTGTTTGTCTGCTCTACTGGCGCGGCAGCAGCCAGAGCAGCAACGGCTAGGTACAAGGCGTTTCCAAATCTCATGTTGAGAGTATAAGTATAAGTAGTGCAATAATTGTGTTCTGAGTGGTTTATGAAGTGGTGCGTATATGAATAAAAGAAGGCGTGGTGTCACAGGGAGTTGAAACTGGAAGCCTGGGAGAACTTTATATATTTTGGAATACGGTATACTAGTCTATGTGAAAGCTTGCCTCGTTGATTGTCCCATGAAATCCCCATCTATCTATTTACTTAAACCACATTACGATTAGAAATACATCTAATGATGTTTTAAACAGAACCTTTATTATCCGCCCAGATAAGATATAATTTTATGAAACAAGTTTAATGTCCATTCCGTTTCTGTTATAGTCTTTAGGCATTATAGTAGACCATCTTATGAAGCATTTACCATGATCACATCGGAATTAGAACATGAACCTTGTGCAAAAGTTCCAAATGAAAAAACCGCTCGATCGTACTTATTGGGATCGTTGTCACGAACTTATGATAACCTAGGCTGTGATACGCCATGCGGAGCAACCATCACGCCAAAGACGTTTTTTCTTAGTTCGTAAAATAGATGGTCGTCTCTAGTCATCTTCGACCAAATAAATACGGATGTTGGTTTCTTATTAGTACAAAGTAGTAGCAACCCCTCACACCTTTTTCGGTTGTAAAAATGGGCCAGACCGGGCAAGTTGTCGCGATAGCACTGCAATCTCGCGGGGTAATTTTCACACACCTGCCGTTTGGAGTTACTGCTGACATAGAAATTCCGTAAAAGGGTCCATGGAGGTGGCTCTTTTAATTCGTTTTATCTCAGTCGTCCATTCTCAGTTACTGCTTATAGCGTATGAGTTCTAGTATGCTGCTTTGGAACCACTTTTGTGCTTTGCCTATCTTACACTAGAAATATCGTTCGTATACGAATAGCATTTCTCACTATACCCTTAAACTAGAGTGACACTTAGACGCATATGAACCACCTGCTCGACCACAGGAGGAAAGACTTTGCGAAGAGGGAGCCTTTTATATTTCCATATCGAATTCGGTAAGCTCAATTGGTTTGGATACTCAGTATCTACTGACGGTTCCCTTTTGTCGGACTCATCTTTTACATGTTGCTTCATTGCGTCTCATCGCCGGAATCTTCACCATGAATAAGCATTCATACGATCCTCTGTTGACCGGCGATGACGCAGAGGACACCATTATTGAAGATACTTCTCGTCATTCTCATGGGAGTACACGGCGCAACTTCCTATCGACATGTTTGATAACTGCTACCAAGATATTCCCCTGGATTCTGTCATTCATATTGGCGGCCATCATTATCTACGACAGAACTGATGGCTGGGATCGATTTCGCCAACATAAACTTTACGCTTCACAGCAAGCCTATTCTCCGGCTCAAACCGAGATTAGCTACAAATTGACAAAATACCATACTAATATTGTCGATGCCCCCAAAGAATTTCAAGGAGGCCCTTCTGAAACTTTGAACAGGGCATGGGATAATTTGTTTAATTGTCAGTCAACCATACATGATATCATATGCCAATATCACATGTTTGATGGCCTAACTTTAATACTTGATTAGTTGGTATCTCTACAATTCCTGAAGCTCAAGCAAGACTATTACCAAACTATACATCACCTGTACCGGGCCACGAAGACGAATACATCGTGGAGCTTGACGTATTTCACCAACTCCACTGCCTTGTACGTGCTCATATTATAGTTTGTGGATGAATTGCTGACACCTGACTTTTAGAATATCTTCCGCAAAGCTTTCACCCCTATTTACCTCTCAGATTGGGAATATGTTAAAGATGCAGAGGCCTCATTGAATTGGACAGTTCCCGAATCATATCCTTATGAGGCTTTTGAAGAAAATCGAGTCAAAAACAGTATCAACCCATGGCATATCGGTCACTGCCTCGAAAGTTTGCGCCAATCAATCATGTGTCACGCCGATATTACCCCAGCTGTTTGGCACTGGGACTATTCTATTCCCAACCCAATGAGAAACAAGCCTTGGCTCACTGTTCTACATACGTGTCGCGATTTCGACCGTATCCGTGAGTGGGCCAAGAAGCGCAAGATACGGTGGGATTTTAACGACGAGGTTGAAATACCGCAGCAGTTTGGTGTACCAACATATCCATGACATTCCAAAGTGTTACAAATATAGCGATTGTAACTTGATTTGTAATTCTAATAGAGGAATGAAGTGAACCTATAGCGTAAGGATCATAAAGTGGAACCCGAGAAAGGACATGGACCATTGGGAGTCTTCTACTAAGTTTAGAGATTCTTCTTGGGTGGATTACGCATTCAGGATTGAGGAGACGAACATTTATCACCAGTCTAGACTAACTGGCGGCATTGAAAAAGTGGTTTGTCGTTAAAAGGGTAGAGCCCGTGTCGACACTTCAGTACGATTTATATACAATCTCGGGGAGAAGGATACAGGTTCGTAATTTTGAGTCAGCTGCTAAGAGTATTGTGGAAATTTTATAAAATGAACAATATTAAGCTAGAATGAATTATATACTATTATCTTTTGTCCCAACCCTCGTATCATTTAGCCGCCAGATCGCTATATGAAGAGTTCTTTAAGATACTCAGCGCCAAACGCGAGATGGGCATTGGGCTGAGAATCTCGAATATGGACAAGCGGCTATCAAACTCCTTCAAGAACCAATTCCGCACCTCTGTAGCCTTCAGAGAATCAACTGTAAAATACCATTTAGTACATTTCATTGGCAGCATGGGTAACGAAACTATCTTCACTTACTTCCATAAGCTGTCACCGATTTATCCACGTCAATGTTGGATGCATCCGACGACATAGCGGCAGCGACATGCACACGAAGTGCATCTTCAATAATTAATCTTGCTTCTTCGGTTGTTTTAGCACTCTTGATGGCTTTTTCGTAGTTTACCTTTTGTTGTTTTTCGCCCGCAGTATCGGATTGTAGCTGTCGATCCAGTCGATGGACGAATTTAAGGTCAGTAGACCAGCTGCTGCCTCCATTGTCGTCAAGTTGGATAGAGCCCGAGATACCCACTACCACTTGGCTGGGTATTTGCAAACCGTTCAAGCCAATGCCGCGCATAGCAAGCTGCAACGCAGCCTTAACTTCTTTCTTGCTAACTAGAACGGATGCAAGATGCGGAAACTTCTTTACGAAGTCATCCACTGAACCGATGTTGCCCGTATCCATATTGACAAGTCCCAGATTCAGACTGGTGGCAGGGAAACCCTGATGGCGTCTGTGAGCAGCCAGTGCATCTTCAAACGTGTTGCCGGCACTGTAGTTAGCCTGGGCGCTGTTGCCGATGATTCCAGAAATAGATGAAAGCAGGATGAAGAAGTCGAGATCATTATGGCAGCCTAAAGCATGGTGCAAGTTCCAGGAACCCTGGACTTTCGGTGCTGTGGCTGTAGTCCATTGTTCTCCTGTCATAGACTCGAATGGAGAATCAGCAAGCACCATGGCAGCTTGTATGATACCACGAATACGCCAATTCTCCTTTTTGGCTTGAGATGCCACGTACTCTACATCAGTAGCCGAGATGATGTCGCAGCGTATCACATCACACCGACATCCCTGCTGAGAAAGACGACGGATTGCGGAGAGAGCTGAGTCGGTCGGTTTCCCAGAGCGTGATAGAAGAAGTATGTGGCGGGCCCCTTGTTCGCTTAGCCACTCTGCCATCTCAAGACCCAATGCACCCATGCCACCAGAAATGATGTATGTACCAGCGGGATCCAGCCTGCTCTGCAGAAGAGCAGAGTGCCCAGATACAAGCATTGGAACGAATGATTGAGGCCCTAGCGAAAAGATCATGGGTCTATGATCTTGTGCTTGATCTAAAAGTTGGCCAATCTCTGATATGGGCTTCTGGCTGGAGGGTGGTAGTGGCGGGAGAGTCAACGTCTTGCTGGAGAATAAAGCGAATACAGCTCTCATGGAAATCCGCATATTGGACATATCCATTGATGCAGTATCAAGACGCTCTAGCGTGACATCGAAACGAGGAGTAGCTGCTCTCAGGTTGTTCTCACGGTTAGTTGAAGGGTTGACTGCCACGAAGCGGCCGCCTGGCCCAAGACTAGCCATCAGATGTTTCACAGTTGCCGGATTCTGAAGCGATGACAACACAAGTCGTATACCCGAAACACCAGTTTTGTTTCGCATCATCCTGCTACATGAGCGGGTCATCTGATGCAGGATGGTACAACCATTGAGCTCCTCCTCATCGACCTGTTCACCCTCGGGTACTACGACAAACACATTTAGGCCAAGCCAATGTGCGGTTTGTCCCAGAGCAGCTCTCAAAGCCGAATCTTCCACATCTATCAGGACACCGCCGGTATCTGCATGTTGTCGCTCTGGGAGTTCTGGTGTTGAACTCCGGAGAGGCGAGTGGCCTGCACTGTCTGGAGGTGTAAGATTTGGCTGTAGTTTCTTGCTCAGATGAGAAGTCAGTTGACTCATCATCTTAGGATTGGACAGCAATCCGTAAGAAGCTGATGAAGTTGATTGCTGCTGGTTAATAAGGACTTGGTGCGCCACAATAAATGGCGTAATCCAGTATGCCAATTGTGTAGCCGAGATATTTTCGGGAACTTTGAAGAGATCGGAAGTGCTGGTAATGAAGCTAGTTTTCACATCAAGGTCCATGGAGACGTCGAGGGGTAGAACGAAGTCGCCCACGCGATAATCGGACACGCGGGCCCCTACCTTTCGGACGATGCCGACAACGGCCCACGGCATGGCGGCCGTTTCCAAAGTCGAGCCAGCAACATATCTGGTCTCTACCAAAACCTTGCCAGCGCCTACGGAGCTGTGTGGCTCGCACGGCGTCCATTGTACAGACCCTTCCATGGATAACCTCAAAGGTTGGGGGCACTCGTTCAACCGGATGTTAATCGACGTAGTGTTGGATGCCAACAATTCGATTTCAGCATCCATAGCTGCATTACGAACGAGGCGGGGAATGAAGATTTTGTTGTCCAGCTCAGCATACTCGGTCTCTACAAGGACCTCAGAGTCAATGCCAGGCAAGGTCATACTCAGAATCTTGGTCACAATAGACGCCATGTCTTCGCAAAGACTCGAGCTGTTTGGCGAAATGTCCAGATGCGGCAGCACCAGCTGGGGGTATTCCGCACGAACCGTACGCAACAACCCTTGAGTAAGGCTATACTTCAGGCCGTCTTCATTAGGAGTCATCAAACCGCCGGTGGTCAACCAAAGCACGTAGCGTGCGCTGGCCACCATGCTTTGGAACTGGATCAAATCCTCCCCGCTCCAATCGTACACAAGGCTTTGGCCATATTCCACCAGCGAGATGATGTACGAATTGGTGGTTTCAATAGGAGTTTGACCCTAGAAATCGAATATCACTATTAGTGAATATCCAAAATAACACATTTGTTGGGAATAAGAGGATAAGGATCAGAGGATCGGGTTGATCGGCGATAATATTCATGTCACGAAACAAGGCAGCAATAGGGAAAAGTTCAGCTTGACGAACTTCTATCGCCCACACAGAACAGAAGTCACTTACCATGCACTGAATAGTCACTTGGGCCCCATATTGCCCTAGAATGTCGGTCAAACTATCGCGTAGCCGCAGAGCTTCCGGATTCTGGTCGTTGACACTGCGCTCGAGTATGATCACACGCTCTGGCATTAACGTGCTCAACAACGTTGACGATGGCTGTTTCGAGTTCGCCATGCCAGAGTGGCTAATTTCGCTGCCATCTACAGTAATACTCACCTCATCCCCCTTCTGCATACATATGCGGCCGTTGTCATCGAGCCTCACTATTTGGCCGCCGGGGTTAAGGAGGCGTGAAATGGAATGCAAAAAGAGACTGTTTCCTCGGCCTCCGTGAGCAACTAGTATGATTGCATCATAAGGGCCATTTGCAAGAGACTTCTGCATGTATGTAGGGAGTGTACTGTGGTCCTCACTTGCGTCCGACTGCGGCAATGAGCAGGAAAACATCTTCCCCCGGCCGCCAGCCCTCTGATGTGATGCAACTGTGCAGCGGAGAGTTTCTAGAAGATCCATGTCCTGCTCAGCTCCTGCAAATAAGACATTTGCGTTGGCATATTTGTGTAAGTAGCATTCGAGCCATGAGGTAAGCAGCGATAGGCCATCTTGGATATTAGTATGGAAAGGCAATTCCATCATGGCAATGTCCTCTTTCCATACTATGTCAGCTGTCCGCAGATTGCTGGCGACTGAATTTGTCGCATTGTATCCAGCGTCTTGAGTTGATGCCTCTCCCACGTCGCTCAGTCCCATCGATTCAATGACAATCTGCGGACCACGAACCTCCGTATCGGCAAAGAGGATGTCGGCGACAAGCGACGCTTTTCCGATGCGTTTGGTTGAGGCCATGCCGAGAAACGTTGAACCAGGGCTGGAAGGCAAATCAGCTGAGATGAAAACACGCTCAATCGAAACTGGTACTGCTGGGCGCAGCATTTCCTCCTGGGTCTCGAGTGCAGCAAAGGCCAAATGGAACGCAGAATCCAGCGTCGCAGGATGCAAGAGATGTGGAAACTCGTATTCCATGGGCATAATGGCCTTGGTGTCAGGCACCTTGAGAGTGCCGCAGGCAGCACCACCAGACGAGGCTCCATTCTCCGAGGAAACAGTATCAATGCTTTCTAGAGCCTGGAAGGTCGGGCCATATTCCAGACCAACGGATGCTAGTTTGGCATAGAACTCCTTAACATCAACAGGTTGTATGGCCAGGTTTTGTGTCTTCAGTAACTTGACTCTGGTCGCCTCCCACTCCTGTTTTTGTACTTCCAATTCAAACCCGTGGTCTCCTTCTTGATGTTGGCCTTCATAAATAGCAGCAACAGAGCCAACCACAAGGCGGCGTACAGGCTGGTCAAAAGAGTCAGAGTAAATGCTGAAACTATACACTGCATCCATAGCCGCATGCGGTTTGAGGGTTATAGAAATATCGGTAGCCGAGCCATCGTCTGGAAGCGCAAGTCCAGTTTCAAATGTCACGTCTGTAAGTTCAATACCTCGGAGTACTCGATCTTTCTGTACATCCTTTGCTGCCAACTTCAACACGGCTTCAATAGCCATGACAAGATATCCAGCAGCAGGAAACAAACAAGCCGAGGCCACACGATGATGCGCAAGCCATGGATTCTCGGCCACGCTGAGAATGTTGCGCCATCTAGGCTCGAAAGGATTCTGACCATCAACCGGCATCCCTAAAAGATCCGTTCTGGGCTCCTTCCGAGTACGGACAGCGTGGCTGGCTAGGTGCTCGTGCCAGAAGCTATTTTCATGGTTCCAGGGGTAACTGGGGAGGCGGGGGAGCATGCACAAGTCCAACTCGGATGCTGCTGAGATTCCGTTGACTTTTCTCAGGTCAATTGAATGTCCCGTTGACCAAAGGAATCCCGCAGCCTCGAGTGATGTCTTGCGCGCGTGGCTCCCAGCCACCAGCATGGAGCGATATGGCAGCTTCTTTGCGACTCGAGGGCTGATAGCAGAGAGAATCTGCTTGATGGGACCCTGAAGCGTTTTAGAAGGCCCTATCTCGATGATCGCGCTGTATTCAGTGTCTAGCAGTTCGTCGTCGTGGATATTCGCACCAGTTACAAGGTTGCGCAATGCTCCAGCAAATCGGACGGGACTCAACATATTCTCCATCCAGTAATCCCCGCCGAGTCTGCTGCCCTCAATGCGCTCCTCTGTCACAGAAGAGAACATCGGCACTCGCATTTGTCCCAGCCTATCCTCTAAGCCGGCTAGCAGGCGCTTGCTATCATCGGAAACGACCGCCATGTAATGAGAGTGGTAAGCCACCCCCGTCCGCAGCTGGCGCGAGAACTTGCCATCCTTTACCAAAGCATCGTGTACCTCTGCAACCGCACTGCTCTCACCAGAGAGTGTTACACTAGATGGGCTATTGATGCAGGCTATTGAGACCGAATCGTTGCCATCGATGTATTTGGCGGCCTCAGATTCCGATATTCCCGCGGCCAGCATGCTGCCCTGAATTCCTGCTCGTGACGAGACGACGCTGGAAAGTGTGCCACGGTAGTATGCCACGTACATAGCATCTTCATGAGATAGAACACCTGAAGAATAGGCGGCAGCTGGTTGGGTGTGAAAGGTGAGTTAGCCATATTAACAATGTTTGGGGGGGGAGGAGGACAGAAGGGGAGATGCATACCTATTTCGCCAGATGAATGGCCAACAACAGCAGCTGGCTGTACGTTCCAGGTAGATAGCATATCCACCAAGCCAATCTGGATAGCTGTACAAAGAGGCTGTGAGTAAAGCGGGTTTCCTAGCTCTTGTGCCGACCCCGTCATGAGCATCTGTTTTATATCCCAATCACCACCGCAGGCCGTCACTACCTTCTGACTGCGCCGAATGCTCTCGCTAAACACTGGGTCAGAGAACAACTCACGAGCCATACCGGCTCGCTGAGCACCTTGGCCGGTGAAAACGAAGATGGCTTTGTCTTTGGGAGATGAGCGCTCGCGGGGCAGTTGGTTTGCTTCAAGAGAGGCACTGAGATCGGCCAAGCTATGCGCCACAACAAAACTTCGGAAATCCAGTTTAGTACGCTTTTCTGAAAGAATGTGACTCAATGACTGCATGGTGGCAATGTTGTCTTTCTGAGGCTCATCTTTGAGAAATCCTGCGTAACCTGAAGCAATCTTGTCCAAGCTACCTTGGTCTTGGGCGGAGAAAACAAATAGATGGTCTTGCTGTTCTACATCCGGGGTATCTTCGCTGGCGGTGTCATCTGCAATGCCAGTAGAATTACCCTCGCTGTCGGAACAAGACAAAGAATCTGAGGAAGACGTTGCGGACGATGACGATGATCCATGCTCCAGGTCGTGGTTGATGGGCGAGTGGCCCAGGAGAGGAATTGGATGTGTGATATGGCGCCCATGAATCCCACGTGAGGAGAGATAATGCAATGCATCATCAAGAACCACATGAGCATTTGCGCCACCAAAGCCAAATGAATTCACGCTGGCTCGTCGAACACCTTCCTGGGGCCACGATACGTTTTCCATCGGCGCAATCAGATTCCAGTCTTCCATGTGGAGTTTGGGATTCAGCTTTTTCAAGCGAGTCACAGCAGGTATAATGCCAGCTTCCAGACACAATACTGCTTTGATGAGGCCGGCCAGACCAGCTGCACCCTCTGTATGGCCGACATTGGGTTTCACACTGCCGACGTAGAGAGGACCATTATCCGCGGCTTTTCGCTCGGCACCAATAGTTTTGGCGATAGCTTGCATCTCAATTGGATCCTACACAAGGATGAACATGGTTAGTTATTTATAAGCAGGAGATGAAGATGACAGTGCGTTTCACGTACACCTAGTGGCGTTCCAGTGCCGTGTGCCTCGAAATAACAAGTGTCGTTCATGGAAATTCCAGCTTTCTTGTACGTCTCACGAATCAATTCAGCTTGGGCATCTCCGCTCGGAACGGTCATACCCGTCGTTTTGCCATCGAAGTTTGCGCCAGTGGCACGAATAACAGCCCGAACCACATCTCCATCTCTAATGGCATCCTTGAGGGGTTTAACCATCACCGCTGCCACTCCTTCACCCCTACCGTATCCATTAGCCGACTCATCAAATGTGTGGCTAATTCCATCAGGGGTGATCATGTGCATCGCAGTGAACTGAGCCATGAGATTAGGATGGAGGATGAGATTCGTGCCAGTTACTAGTGCCTGGTCACATTCTCCAGCTAGCACTGCCTGGCAAGCAAGATGAAGACTGTAGAGAGCAGAAGAGCAAGCCGTGTCCAATGACAGGCTGGGGCCGCGAAGATCAAAGAACCATGATATACGGTTGGCCAAGATCGATTTCGCCGTTCCACTTCCAGGATGATCTCCAAGGGAAAATAAGTCACCTTCGGCGATTTCCTGATAGTCAGCAGTCATGACACCGCTGTAAACCGCAGTCCTGCTCCCTGACAGGTTTTGCATTGTAATACCCGCTATATTGAGTTGAGTCAGCGATGTAAAATCACCCCATGGAAGAGGATTAATCGTTACCGTTTTCAAACGTCTCATATGCCACCTCGAGCCCCAGCCTCTGCATCGGATCCATTGCTGCCGCCTCGGAAGAAGTGATGGAAAAGAAGGGAGCATCAAAATGTGAGACATCGTCAAGAAAGAATCCAGATTTGGTGATGACCTAATAAGGATCAAAGTGTCAATTACTATAACATCATTGAAAAGGAACTCGCAACATTGATCAATGTAGCATATAAATGGCAACTATTTGTTCTTTTGCAGGTAAAAGACACTTACCGCTCCACGTCGACCTCTTGATGGGTGATACCAGGCGTCAGCATCAAAACACCGCTCAGGTATTCTACCATGGCCGCTCCGACCCTTCTCAATCATATCCCAAAACTGGGTTGGAGATGCTACGTTGGCAAAGCGGCATGCCATGCCCACGATCGCAATGGATCCATCGTCCATGTTTGTACAGGTGTCTGGCTTTGAGTTGGCCTTAGTTTGTTCCATCTTAATTAACTGATAAATAGATGATTATGTAACTTGGGACGTTTTTTCTAACGAGGATTGAAGTTGTTGCGAATCGCTTCCGGCTCCGTAATTGTTGTCTAGGGTTGAAATGCGCCATGGCCGTGTGAGCGCTTCCCTGCATCTTATATGCTGATTCTCTGATCACCATAGAGGCCCCGTTAGCATCACAAGCAAAGTCCAGTAGCCACTTGGCTAGTAGACCCTTGACGCTCCAGGTGTTAACGCAATGCCGAAGATTATTGTATCGTTACTCCTTACTACATTTACTGTACAATAGGAGTGTTAGTGCCCCTATGCTGAACACGAGCCACAGGTACATGTCTTTGTCATAAGTGTTGTTGAAAACATTAGTATCGTCCCTCAATCTCAAAGTAAGGCACAACACTCCAACATCTCTGTGCTAACACTACGATAACATCAGCACGGTACCCAGAAAGTCTCATTGTGCACGATGATTCACCTCCCTCCTTCTCCTGCTGAAAGATGGTCATCAGAAACCTAGCAAGCAGAAGACAGTGGAGTAACCGTGGAATTCGATTGCTGTTCTCTTCAGTAATTCGGAAACCGAAGCCGGAGATTTCCTGATATTGTTTTGATGACTGATAATCCTCCCCGGAGCAATATGACCCCATTCATAGAATGATCTTGGAAAATTGTAGCCCTCTGGCAAGGATGTGCGTTGCTGTGTCACAGAAAGACGCGTCCGAGATCCAGTCCAAGGCAGGCTTCAGACGAGAAACATTCTAGGACCCTTAGTTATTTCCGAGGCTGACCGCACAAAGCCTTCAAATCGGTCACCGAATAATATTGTAGTAGCCTTGGAGTGATAATTCAAAGGCGGCAAAAGTCTTGTACCTACTCGAATTAGCAGTAAGCTGTCCAGGTCGATAATCAAGGGCTCTCTATTTTCGAAATGTTTCGCAGTAATGGGTTCTCTATACAACTGTTTCAAACAAATGGTTTGCAAATACAAGTAGCAGGACAATGCCTAGTAGTCACCCACCCACAAGAAACACATCTAACCGTTTGATTGATTTTTTTTATATTAGTGTCGATCACACAAGGGCTCTCCTGACTACTACCGACCAATAGGCACCCACACACTCTCCCGGGGAGGTTACCGGACGCTGCTCAACTCAGACATCAAGACTACCTAGCTAGCTAGGCTGCTTCCTTCGGAGTTCAAATTCTTTAAGCGCACCCCCCCGGCGTAGGCACCGGAAGTTACCTGACCCACGGCAGATCCACATCGGAGAGCGAAATCACAGCTAAGACCACTCCCTTGACAGAGCTCGACAGGGGTCCAGCCATGGGCGATTTCCCAATAGTCTGCGATTCCCACTCCAAAATCCCCAGATCGACCCTCAGAATCTCCATTTTTCGCTAGCGATTTCCTCACGGATCGCAGTTGTGGGTACCCAAAGAGGACCGAGATCACCACAACAACGCTTACGTCATGAAGCTTTGCGACGAATTGATTCAACTTCGGTCGTATTCTACTATAATGTGACTCTCTTTTTCGCTGAGGCGTGATTTTTGCCGTGGTCAACTTGCCCCACGGCCCCGGTGTGATATATCGGACTAATACAACCCGTGCTCACTCAGGGGCTACGTTTCTAAGAACCATACATATAGTCAACAGCTTATCCCATCTGTTTAAATGCCATCCAAAGTGTGTACTCCATAAACCTAATTCCAATTCATTAGAAACAGTCATACAAAAAATTCGCCAAGCTATCGTTGAGCTAATATATCCGCCTAGTCCGTCCTGCAAATAGCCATGGTTCCGCTTTAATGAAGTCCGTAGACCACCAACACCACCCTCTTGTATTGACTCCCGTACTCCGGACCAACCCACGCACTCCGGAGATCCGTTATTGGTTAGATCACTCTGATGCTTGATGCAAGAAACTCTCCGCGTCTCCCAATGCGGCGAACAAGTGGTGCTCCAGATCTCTTTGTAGCTGGTCGAAACCGGACACCGGAATTCCCATGGCCCCTGCTGATCCGGGAGGCTCCCCAACCCGCGTCGTTGATTTTCCAATCAAAGGTATTATCCGACGTAGCTCGTCCAGAAGAATCTGCACAGAGCCAATGACATGATTGTTTCCCAGCTGACTCCCCCCCAAAGTCGCCCTTGCGGCAGCCACTGCCTTGCCGTACCTGTCAATCATGTGGAAGCAGATCAAGGACACCACGACGGAGATTTGATAATCTGCCGCTAGGCATGCACACTCCATGATTCTCGACAACTGGCCCGTAGCCCTTCGGTTTGCGAAGATAACATCGCCCACTATGGTCTTCGCATCGACGTTGGCGGCAGCCCAATTCATGTCGGACGACGAGCTGTCATTCCGGATATCGACGAGGATGGCAGCCGCTTGCGCCAGGCAGCTGTGGACGCCCTCTGACGCGTCGGAGGCACCGCTAGAGCTGTTTTTCGGGCTGTTGGTGTTCATGGAGCTGGCGCCGTGGCTACTCACAGCCACAAGCTGAGGTATGTCTTCCAGGTTCCACTCCTCATAGTATGCTGCTGCCGAGAAGGCGTCCATCTCGCAGTGTGACGACGCCGGTACCCAGGAGTTGAAGTCCCACGTCGCACTGTCGGATGCATAATCGTTCATGGTCATGTCGCATCCATCTACCTGCGGACTCCGTAATGATGTTGCTTTCTGATTGCATGTCGATGCTGGGGGCCTGCCGTATCTGTTCGACGGAGCATATGAACACTCGAGTCCTCGCTCGACACATCTGGCACATTCAGGCCTTTTCGTGCTGCATTTTACTTTTGCATTGGCACAGTTGGTGCAGCTGCTGCGAAACTTTTGGCGCGTCTTTGGTTGTTCAGACATTGTTGATTACCGTCTTTGTTCAAACAGCTTCGAATACCGAGACTCAACAAGGCCGAAAATAAGGGCAAAGGCAGAAAGGAACGTCGGGTAGCTATTTAATAAGCAATCTCGGCTTGCATGCGCGCTGGCTGTTGGATGCGCTATCCAAATCCTACGGCATGCATGAGTCCTTGCACACAGCCTGAAGGAGACAGGACCCTTGAATTTTTGGAGATACGGCTCCAGGGCCACTGCACTAATTCAGTATATGCACGGAGTACGATTCCAATTTCTCCAGTCCAATGAAGGCATCTCATCCATTGCTCCGAGGTATGGGGGGTACCATCCCAACTAAAATACAAAGGGCAGCTAAGTACCTTGACAAAACCCCCCTAGCAGGACCTAATCATTATATTTATTCCCGTACGGCGCCTAAGGTAGTTTAGTAGGTGCGCGATACCTAGGTAGTAATCCAAAACAAAATTCGTAGCAGCGATCAATGACTTGGGATAGTTACTAATTAGTTCTCCTTCATTTCTAGTGTTGATTACGGCCTCTAAATTATTCAATTAATATAGGTAATCCGCCATAGGTAACAGAGGGAATGAACCCTCAGTAATCATGTTGACTATTTGGGAAGTTACTCCCAAAAATGCGGTAAAGTAGAGCAGGGTAGGGATGCCACCACGTGTAGGTACTCGTAGGTACTCTGCGGAGTACTTGCGGTGTTATCGTCTTGGCAGGAAAATCGAAGTGCTGATTTTCCAGTTATCGCCACTCGTATTATGTCTTGTGCAATATCACTTGCTGCGTGGCATGTCTCATTGCCTGCTAGGCCTAGTACTCTACCAGTATAGCGCAGCTCCAATAATTTGAATACCCCTCCCTCATTTAGCTCTACGAGGAATTGCATCCTTCATCAACCCAGGGCGCTTGTGAGACAAAATAAGCAACCGTGTCTGTAGCGTTATTCACGGGGCTCGCCAACCGGCATCTGATGCGCAGCTAGCAGCACATCTGGCAAACGAGAAGCGGAGTCGGTTGGTTGCGATGATGGCATCAGATGGAAGCTAAACATAAACATTAGTACGGCATGTGAATTCAACTGCACAAAGTTGAATTGAGCCTTGACTTGTGTATGTACAGCGCGATCCGAGTTGTGCAATGAGTTCGGAGGAACTCTTGTAGAGTAATAGTCGCCACCGTCAAATTGCAACCTACACATTTGAACATGTGCACGACAGATACTAAAGTACCACGGATCATAAGCACCCCCAGCACCTCGGTTGATGACCTACATGCGCTTAGCAAACGCACTCCGAATGGAGAAGCACCGAATCAGGGTTCTTGTGAAGGCTGTTGACCACCTACAACAGAAAACTTTTACGCCCAAATGGCTGTAGGGGATTTCTCTGGCAACGGTGCCTCTAGGATATGTCTGAATGTCGCAATTCAAGGTTTCCTTCACGACCAAGATGTTGGAATTTTTATTCTATTTGATTTTTTCTCGCTTCCTGATAAGGTAGAAACGCACAGAATCTCGTGATGTGCGAGTAGTTGGTGTTTGTGGCGCTGCTCCTGCAGCCTACCCTAGGTACGCTAGCAAGATTGCATGCGCGCTCTGTGGCGACATCTCATCCTCCATTCCGTATATACTTCATGTCCATACGACACTTCAAACGCGCAAACTGTGGTAGAATCTCAAGTACTATCATAGATGCTATTCATTTGAAGGTTTCTTACTATCGTGATTATTACACTCAGTGTGGAGTTCGAGCAATCCCCATTAGAATGTATCGAACTTTTTTGAGTAGGATTTCTATGGCTCACGGATAGCCTTTGATTTGCCGACCGCTTACTTGAATACTGTACTTTGGCCTTGGATCAAGGACCTACAATTACTCCGTAGACGTTTCCTACGAAGCTAGCTAATCTATCGAATCAGGGCCGCATATGTTGTTCGTCTCGTATTGAGCTCCACTAACTACAACACTACGTCTCACATACAATTGTTGAAAAAATTGCGAATATGCAGCAACTTCTCCTCGAGAGCGTTACTGGAAGAGTGCTTACTGGGTAAAGCACATCACGAAAAGCCGCGCTCCGACGGAATGAAAGAAAGTATAGAAAATCCCATATACTATGTTGTTGAAATAGACCGCTATGGCAAAAGTGAAGTAACTGCTTCATTCTACCATAGGGTGTACTAATACTTATAGCCCCTAGTTCCACCAACACACCCCTTCAGCTTTATAACCCTTATAAAGCTAGCCTATATTTTTATCTACTATAGTCTCTTTATTATAGGTATTAATCCTTTAAATATTACCACTTTTACTATGTAATTATCTAATTTACCTGCCTTTATTTACTTATTTATAAAGGGGTTAGGCCTAAGATTATAAGTAGTGAGTGCTTTTAAACTGGAGACCTCCTGCGTAAATAGCGCGTCTCCGGGCTTATAACTGTTAAAATAGACCGCTATGGCAAAAGTGAGGTGACCGCTTCATTCTTCCATACGGTGTACTAATACTTATAGCCCCTATTTCCACCAACATATGTGGAATCGTGATGACACGATGCGGCTAAAATTACACAATATTGGAAAAGCAGGAGATAAGAAATAATAATATTATAGTATGCAGAATAAGGTCGATAAGTTCGGACGGGCTCCTATGACAGCCTAAGTCGGTAATTCGGAATAATATCGATATTCACGAGTTCAGGGACATAATTCACAATTCCTAGTAGCGTGGAGTTTTCAAAATCGGGAGGCATCACTAAAAAGCCAACCTAAAAAAGCCAGCCTTGCTTGATATGGCAGGTGACTTGCCGTGTGCGTGCTATGTGGAGATGGAGCACGAGGTGTTTACCAGGGAGTCAGCCTCGGCCGCAGATTAAACAATCGCCGCTTTGGACCTTGGATTGTAAGAAAGGATAAAACAGTCAAAACAGCCGATTCGTAACATCTTGAATGTTTGAGCTCTCGTCGGCCAGCCGACATTTGTAGAGGCAGCGAGCACATACTGTACTCGTATTTCCCGTTGGATTCGGTGTCCGACGATAGCAGCGGGGGTTGCTAGGCGACGGCTCAACACCCGGTCTGGTGGCTTGGGTAGCCTCTGACGTGGTTGGCCAACGACTGTGGTCTTTTGCTCGGAGGATTGGCA
This sequence comes from Trichoderma aggressivum f. europaeum, assembly GCF_033847375.1. Taxonomy (NCBI): domain Eukaryota; kingdom Fungi; phylum Ascomycota; class Sordariomycetes; order Hypocreales; family Hypocreaceae; genus Trichoderma; species Trichoderma aggressivum. Next base: position 118,150 of record NW_026946410.1, on the reverse strand, counting down.
ATTCTCCACCACTGCCGCAAGCCAACATCTCACATGGCCTAGCTCTTATCTCGGCCATCCCGCCGCGCGGCCTATCACTAACGTTTAACTCGCGGGAACCTTGAAGGTCCATCGAAATGTCCGGAGCCTACCTATGTTGATGCTGATCAAGGGATATGATGTCCTAGTCGCTGCTTATTCCGCCTCGGCTGAGTTAGAGCCGTTTATGGGCCTGAAGCATGATGCTGTTAGGCCCACACTTTCGGACTCCAGTGCTGCTTGATCTCCCTAGATCTCGGTCGTACTTGTAGTTTTCGCTGACGCTAACCGCTATTGAGGATGCCAGATCCGGATTCCGGTTGATCAACCCCAGCTTGCCGTTTCTTCCTAGCAATTGCAGGGGATGCAGAATCCTATTTCCTAATCTATGGCATGCGTGCTCGTACGGAGTACGGCCTCCTGGTTAGACTAGTGAGCGTTAGGAATCTGAGAATTCACTTGCCAGTCTCATTAAACTGCTTAGCCACCAGATATCTTCCGAAAGCTGGATGCGATGGGCAGCAGATATATATCCAGATATTGATCGCACGTATTGCAAACCCAGCAGTTGGGTATTTATTATTTAAAACTAGTGTAGTTTGCTACTTCTTAGCCAAATTACGATATTTCTCCATCGTTAGCAGTGTATTATCACGCACAGCCTCGATATATACCAACGTTTGCTTTTCACAGTGAACGTTGCAACCAAATTCACCAACCATCTCTTAACACTCCAACAACCATGAGTGAAAACTTTGACACTGTGGCCATAGGCCGAATTGAAGAGGCAACGCCTATCATCTCCGGTAGCCTTCAAGGAATGGAGGCAAAAAGCGGCCTAGTCTCTGTTTCATCTCACGACACCACAGAGACGGATACCATGTCAGAAGGTATCACATCAGCAGACTCAACTTCAGAAGACCTTGAGCTCGGAAGCACTGATGTCAAAAATGCATTCATTGTCAAGTTTCCTCAATACTGCCTCGACGATATTGAAGATGTCTATCCCTGCACACCTCTTCAAGAGGGCATTTTGACGAGTCAGATGCAAGGCACCGAGGACTACATTATTCGTGCCACAATGACATTGCATTCAGTAAATGGCGCCACTTTTGATTTGGAGCGTCTCCAAAAATCTTGGGACAGTATCGTCCGACAGTCTACGGCTCTACGAACAGTCTTTGTTCAATCAACATCGGGAGATGGGTCATTTCATCAGATTATTTTGAGAAATGTGCCTACGGGAATTCAACAAACCCAAGCCGAGACTCTCAACGATATCGCCATGAGGGAGCCATCATGGGAAGATGGTCGTATTGCCCCTCACTGCTTAATATTCTGCAGGCCGTCAAACGGGCCAGACGGTCTTAGGATTGAACTACACCATGGCGTTTCTGACGCCATTTCTAGCATGAAAATCCTTCATGAGCTTATGCGTCTCTACGATGATCCAACTCGCCAACTTATGGGGGTTCCTTTCCGTAGCTTTGTGCAACACCTCCAGAGCAACTCTGAGGAAGAAAAGCTGAAATATTGGCAAACGTTTCTGGAGGGCTCCCAGCCATCCATGTTTCCCAAACTTCGCGTCAATAGTACGGATGGAGGACTGCCACAGCGATGTCGCCGACAAGTGAAGCTTAACCGCGATGGTATTCTGGATATGGTGAAAAGTTCAAAAGTTAGCTATTCCATGCTCTTCCATGCTGCCTGGTCAGTACTACTACGGGCCTATCTGGGAAGAGACGATGTAGCTTTTGGCTACATCTCCTCAGGCCGTCATAATGTGCCGTTGCCAGAAATCCAGGAGGCACTTGGCACGTATATCAGCATGATGGTAGCCCGAGCTCGAATGGACGAATCTACTACTCTGGTAGACCTTGCAAGCCAGCTCCGAAAGAACATTGCCAATTCTTTGCCTCATGAGCAATGCTCACTGGCATCAATTCAGCGCAGAATGCAAATCAACGGCGGATTCTTCAACACGTTGGTTGACGTCCAAAGGCGACCAAAGCTTCGGCGCACATCCGATGAGATTAGCTTGAATCTTACCCATGTGCACACCGTTGCCGAATACGACATTGTTGTCAACATCGAGGATACTGGCGACGACTTGCTTTTCGGGCTTGACTACAAATCCAATCTCCTTGGAGAAGCCGATGCCGAAAACCTCATCAGTTGCTTCACATCGATAATTGATCAAATTTTGCAGAACCCCCATCGCAGGATAACGGAATTGGATTTATTCACAGAGGACCACCGCAACCAACTCTTACAGTGGAACCAGGATCAACTTCCAGTAAGCGATGCATGTGCCCATGACCTCTTTGAGGCCGAGGCTGCTCTTCACCCCGAGAAAATTGCCGTCTGCTCGCTCGACATCAACTTTACCTACGCGCAGTTAAGTACACTGAGCACACGATTAGCCACGCACTTGAGATCTTTAGGCGCAGGCCCAGGTGTTATAATCCCGCTGTGCATGGAAAAGTCGGTTTGGGCAATTGTCTCCATGTTGAGTGTCTTGAAAGCTGGCGCCGCCTTCGTTCCCCTGGATCCTGCTTCACCCGCCAGTCGCATCGAAGGCATTCTTGAGGATACAAAAGCCAAGATTGTCATAACCTCCACTTCTACTTCACAAAAGATGAGCCAGATACAGGGAAACCAACATGTCGTCGTCGTCAACGAGGCATTTGTCGCAGCTCTTGAAAAGAACGGGGATGTCGCCAGCACAAGTCTCAGAACTCATCCATCCGCGCAATCTCAAGATACAGCATATGTTCTCTTTACTTCAGGATCTACAGGCAAGCCGAAAGGTGTCGTAGTTCCTCACCAATCCCTCTGTTGCAGTATGTATGCCCACGGACCGGCGACAGGCATCGACGAAAATACCAGAGCACTTCAATTTGGTGCCTATACATTTGACTCCGTCATTGCCGAAATCTTCACTGTACTTGTACACGGTGGATGTGTTTGCGTTCCTTCCGATGAAGACCGTATGAACAACTTGGCAAGCTTCATTGAACGCGTTGGTGTCAATTGGGTTATGTTAACGCCGACATTCGTCCGAACGCTGGACCCCAATTCAATCCCTGGAGTTCACACTTTGGTGCTCATTGGCGAGGCGGTTGACAAAGACTGCGTGGATACGTGGCTTGGAAAAGTTAGACTATTCAACGGTTACGGACCTACAGAGACGACTGTCATTTGCGTCGCCTGCCAGTTTCCTCAGACTTATGAGCCCGACCCAACCGTCATTGGTAAACCAGTTGGGTGCAGAGCTTGGGTTGTAGATCCTGTCAACCACGATATTCTCTCACCAATTGGGGCTGTTGGAGAACTCGTTATAGAAGGGCCCAATATTACAAATGGGTATTTGGGGGATGCCGACAAGACATCAAAGTCCTTCATCTCCCAGCCGTCATGGGCGTCCCGCTTCGCAGGAGCTGCAAAAGAGACCTTTACATTCTATAAGACGGGAGATCTGGTACGACAACTCAGCGATGGCTCACTCAAATTTTGCGGCCGTGGAGACAGTCAGGCTAAAGTGAACGGACAAAGACTTGAACTCGGGGAAGTCGAAACTCACCTGTTGAGTGATGATTTCACCATCCATGCGCTCGCCGAAGTACCCAAATCTGGCCCTTTCCAGGGTCGTTTGGTTACTGTATTGTCTCTCAACGGCCTCACAGGACCAAATGACATCAAAAACGCTGTTGAGTTGCAACTCGTCAACAGAGGGTGCTGGAATGCGGCGGCCGATATTTGTATTCGCCTGACGGACAAGCTACACTCAGCGTTGCCAGCATACATGGTTCCAACGGTTTGGATGCCTGTTGAGAAGATGCCCCTCCTGCCTTCCGGTAAATTGGACAGACGGCAGATACGCACTTGGTTAACTGCTGTCGATGAAGACGTGCTGAAGGACACAATCGAGTTTCAGACTAGCGGTATGGAGAGACACACAGACGATGAGGCGTTCTTTCGAGAAAACGAAATAGCCCGGCAACTTCGGAAGATCTGGAGCGAAACCCTCAATATTTCGGAAACCAGTATCGGTGCCTCGAACGCCTTTCTCTCTGTTGGAGGAGACTCTATTTCGGCAATGAAAGTCGTTGCAAAGGCTAGAGCTCAAGACGTTTTTGTTACCGTTCAGGAAATTCTCCAGCACCGCACCATTTCCGCTTTAATTGATCATCTTCAAACAAAACAGTTGTCTGTTGAATCTCCGGCTGCTCAAAAACAAATTGAACAGTCGCATCAAGATATCACTTTTATGTCAGCTTATCACCGACATCATGCCGACTTTGACTACTGGAACATGACCGGTCGATCAAATTTACAGAGTGATGCCCTTTCGGCAGCCTTCGAGTTGGATGCGGAGACGACATCGGCTCTTCTTGGAACATCCAACGACGTTCTTCATACCGAGCCTGCAGAACTTCTGATGGGCATTTTACTGCATGCTTTTAAAGCTACCTTCACCGACCGTGATTTGCCAACTATATTTGTTCAAGAGGATAGGACAGCGAGACTCAACGACGATCGCTCTTCTAAAATAATCCCTGTAAGTGTTAGCCTTGACGATTATGCTGATATTTCGCAGACTATCAGAAAAATAAAAGATACTCGACGAATACTCCTCAAGAGTCTCGATTATGGCGCAGGCCTTGCTCATCACGATGGCGATAAGGAAGAGATGGAGATACTTTTTAAGTACCGTGGAATGCTTAGTGAGGACAAGCCAGAGGAGAACAAGAGATCTGCTACTTTCAGGCAATCGCTTGTTCATATCTCTGTTATCGTTGAGAGCGACAGGCTTGTATGCACGCTTGAATGGTCGCCTGACATGTCTCATCAAGAGAAAATCCGTACCTGGATCGCAGCATTCGAGTCTATGACTCGAGAGTGCACTCGGATTGGTACGATAACACCGCTGACATGCCTCAGCGATTATCCACTTCTGCCGTACGACTATGAGATTTTGGACAACATAATACAGAAAGTTGCACCTCAATGGAAACTTCTGGGCGTGGATGAGATCGAAGACATTTACCCTTGTTCACCATGCCAAGAGGGTATGATTATAAGTCAGATTCGACATCCCGACAGAAACCTTTACAACCACGAGACTACGTGGAAAGTTGCCTCATCCGATGGAAATTCTGTGGACCCAACCAGACTGGAGGCAGCCTGTCGTATTGTCATTCAGCGACACCAAATATTGCGAACAGTCTTTTGCGAAGCCGGGGGACAACATGTACCCTTTGTCCAGGTTGTCTTCAAAGATGCTGCTTCGCTCAAGATCCAGGTCTCCAGGTCAGATCTCCCGGCCTACGACACCGCGATCCCTGCACCCAAAGTCGTTGATTCTACTAGGTTTCCCTATCATTTGGCTGTTTGCGAGTCTCCTGATGGAGTTTCTTGCAAATTCGTCATCAACCATGCCTTGCTTGATGGCTCTTGCTTGAGAGTCTTGATACGCGAGTTGTCCCTTGTATACGACCAGATATCCCTACCAACGCCACCTCTATTCAGCAGCTTCATTAATTATCTATTAACAAACCCGGCCGACGATTCATACGCTTATTGGAAGTCTCGATTGGATGGAATAAGCTCATCCCATTTCCCAAGCCTGAATGACTGCGATGGATCCAGCTCTACGCCTGGTAGGCTTGACATTCCAATTCCTCACGACCAGGTTGCTTCGCTGCGGAGGTTCTGCAGAGAGCATGGCGTTACTATTGCCGCTGTTATGAACACCGTCTGGGCCCTGGTACTTCAGACCTACATTGGAAACGATACAGAGACAGTCTGCTTCGGTTACATGGCGTCTGGTCGAGATGTTCCAGTACCTCATGTCCATGAACTCATGGGACCTCTTCTCAACATGCTAGTCCAAAGAGTCGACATTCAGCCGTCTACGACAATCGCCTCTCTTGTTCGCAGTGTTTACGATGGCATTGTGGGTAACCTACCGCACCAGAATTGCTCGTTAGCAAAAATTCAGAGTAACCTGGGCCTTGGAGGACAAAGTCTCTTCAACACATTGGTAAATGTACAAAAGGTCTCTTCGGTATACGAGACCGACACATTGCCTGCTATTAACTGGGAACTTGTTGGAGAGGGAGGTCCGGCTGAGGTAAGATGAATCCTCCCACGATATTGCTAGAAGCGTTGCCTAACATAAACTGTAGTACGATGTTATTTTTGGTGTTGTGGACTCTGATGAGAGTATCGTGGCTGATCTCCTTTTCTGGTCGTCATGTATCTCCTCTCAGCAAGCCGTAGATCTCCGAGCTACTTTGTTACAGACTCTAAGCTCCCTTTTAGAGAGCTCTGGCAAATCAACGGTCAGCGAGATTCAGGTATTTGCGGAAAGCCACGGTCGTCAGCTCCATTCATGGAACGCACATAATCCCCACGTCGTGGAGTCGTGCTTACATCAACTATTCGAAGAGCAAGTTGCTATCTACCCAGATGCTGCAGCAATTAGCACGACAAGCGCAGAAGCAAACTGGACATATGCGCAGCTAAACGATATTTCGACAAGACTAGCTGTCTATCTCCAGACGTGTGGAATTGAAACCGGCATGGCTTTGCCGTTTTGCTTCGATAGGTCACCATGGACTGTTGCTAGCATGCTTGCCATTCTCAAATCTGGAGGGGCTTGTGTTGCTCTTGATCCGTCCTATCCAGTTCAACGACTGAAAGACATCATCAGAATAACGGGCGCCAGAATAATCGTTTGTGAGGATAAATATACTGAGCTATTTGAAGGTCTGCCGGACCTAATGATAGTTTCAGTCAGCCCAGACCTTTGGGATCGCATCCCACATGTCGACGGGTGCAGCTCATCAGTTACGCCGAGTGATCCCGCCTTTGTCAACTTCACTTCTGGAAGTACCGGAGTGCCAAAAGGAAATATTCTGGAGCATAAGTCTATTGCCTCTGCTCTTTGGCATCATCGTGCCATAGATCCGCTGGGTAGACAAGCACGGGGTCTGCATTTTGCGTCCTATACTTTCGACATGAGTTTCGCCGAGATTCTGTTAGTTCTTTGTTCCGGGGGCTGCCTCTGTATCCCTACCGAATATGAACGCCTCAACAGCTTAGCAGCTACGATCAACAAGCTCGAAGTCAATTGGGCTTATCTTACCCCCACCGTTGCGAGTCTTCTTAACCCATTGGAAGTTCCAACTTTGAAGACTATTTGCCTTGGCGGAGAACCGGTACTTGATACCCTCGTGACGAAGTGGATAAACAATGCCACATTGGTCGCGACATATGGTCCTTCTGAATGTTCAATCGCCATCTCTCGATCCGTAGTACGTGGCTTCGGAAACGGACAGCTCGGCCCTGCCTCGGGTGGCCTTCTATGGGTTGTCCATCCAGAGGATCATAATAAGCTGGTACCTCTCGGAGCTCCCGGAGAGCTGCTCATAGAAGGGCCGTTGGTAGGTAGAGATTACTTGGACGCAACCCTAGCGAAGTCTACTTTCATTGTGGACCCAGCTTGGACAAAGGGTTTCCCAGTGTCTGGCATCACACAAGCTGGACGACGCATGTACAAGACCGGAGACATTGTCCGTTTCAACAAAGATGGGTCAATGACAATGTTGGGCAGGAAATCTGAAGATGCCCAGGCTAAGATCCACGGACAACGAGTGGATTTAGGTGAAGTTAGCCACCATATAACTGCTAGTGATATGGTCAAACATGCAGCATGTTTCGTCGCGAAGAAAGGCCTGTTTGCCAACAGATTGACGGCAATCATCTCTTCTATGGATCTAGCAGACGCCGTGTTGGGGTCCAGTGACCAGCCCTTGAACCTCCAGGATGGTCCAGAGGCGCGGCAGAGAATCTCAGATCTTCGCCGTTGGCTCGAGGATCGCGTCCCGAGCTACATGATGCCGCGGTCGTGGGTTTTGCTGGAAAAAGTTCCTGTTACGCTGAATGGTAAATTGAATCGCCGTGTTCTCTTCCAATGGCTTGAATCTATCGATAACGAGACATACGAGAACATACTCATGCTGAACAATGATGACGAAACAAATATACAAGCTCTATTAGGCTCCCTTAGCCCTATGGAAGAGAGCCTGGCCAAAGCGTGGAGCCATGTTCTCAATGTTCCAGAGCGGCAGATTAGTGTCAACCAAAGTTTCTTCAGCCTTGGAGGAGATTCCATTTCCGCGATCAAGGTATCCTCCAGATTGCTCAACGAAGATATCCAAATATCGATGCATGACATTTTACATTATCGTACCCTGACCGAAATCGCCAAGAGAGCAACACGGGCCGGCTCAGCTCCCAGCGGCGTTCAAGCACAAGCTGGTGCAACCGATTCACCATTCTCACTGCTATCGCGGCGGTTATCTCCTCCACAGTTTGAGAAACTAATGGCCAAGGTTGCATCCAATCTCCAAGATGTTGGTACAAATTTGGACAGTGTCGAGGATATTTATCCCTGCTCACCTATGCAAGAAGGTATCTTGTTTAGCCGTGCTAGACAGGACGGCCTCTACGATTTGATCAATGATTTCAAAATCATCTCCTGCACAAGCACTGAACCTGTAAGCCTGGAGAGATTTCGCCGTGCTATTGACCTTGTCACGTCGCAGCATCAGTCGCTTCGTTCCTTTTTTGTTGAAGGAGACGATGTCACCCCGTATGTGCAAGTGGTTAAGAAAACGGTAGAGGCTCCCGTTGTTTACATCAGTTCCTCTAACTCACAGGAGCCTTTTAAGGACGTGGTCGTGGATTCCATTCCACTGCATCGGCTTGGCTACCGGTTCATCCTCTGTCAAGTCTTACCCACGGGAGACGTTTACGGCAGACTTGAGATTAACCATGCCTTGATCGATGGACAATCCATGAAAGTCCTCATCACAGACCTTCTCTTAGCATACGATGAACAGCTACCTCTCTCTCATAGTCCGCCACTTTACGGAGATTTCATCAAGTACCTTGAACAACTCTCGACGGAGAAGTCGCTGGAATACTGGACTTCCGTTATTCGAGGCCTTGAACCTTGCATCTTACCCTCTCTCAACAATTTGCAAGATGAAAATATGTGCAATGAAATTGATGAAATCTTGGATCCGCATCTTACAGAATTGATCTTTCAATTTTGTAGGAACTATGACACTACGATTGCCACTGTGATCAGTGCTGTTTGGGCACTCGTGTTGCGGGCATATGTTGGAATGGACACAGTTTGCTTCGGCTTGCTGACATCTGGAAGAGCAATCCCGGTGCCACAAGCAGAATCTATCATTGGACCTTTGATTACTATGATGGTCTCGCGTGTCGATCTGAATGCAGAGATGCCAATCCTTGAAATGATACGCAGCATACACAATGGCTTTCTAAATGGGCTAGAGCACCAGCATACTTCTCTCGCCGCAGTACAACAAGCTTTTGATGAGGGCAGGCAACGCGGAAAAATGTTCAATACTGTTGTGAACGTGCTTAAAGGTGACGTTGCAGCTGCTGAAGAATCGTCATCTAGCATCAGGCTGGAAGTTATGGACGCTAGCGGTCCAACTGAAGTAAGTCTTCCCCGTGTTTGCACAGTCGATTCTTATTTGCTCACCTCGGTTCTTTAAATCATAGTACGATGCTTCCTTAGATGTTGTACATACAGACACAAACATCTCTTTGAGTTTCAGCTATTGGGCAAGCTGTCTGTCGAACGAACAAGCCAAGCTCATGCAGCAAACCTTGTTACATGTTCTCGAAAGCCTTGTCCAGGGAGCCTCTCGCAGAGTGGGCGACCTCGATATGCTAAGCGAAGCTCATAGGTCTCATATTATGCAGTGGGCTAGTGAGATGCCTCCAACAAACGACTCTTGTGTCCATGAGCACGTGGAGAAAAGGGTTAAGATGCAACCTGAAGTAGACGCTATCGTCACATCAGATTTGAGCATCACATATGACGAATTGGAGAGACTCTCTTCTCTTCTTGCGGCCCATCTTGCTTTCTTAGGCGTCAAACCTGAGGTGATGGTGCCCTTCTTCTTCGACAAATCACCCTGGACTATTGTGGTGATGTACGCCATTTTGAAAGCAGGCGGTTCTTGCGTGGCCCTAAGTCCAGAGTTTCCTGATTCAAGATTAACCAACATGATCGAGGCTACCGAGGCAACGCTTGCTATTTGCGACTCAAAATACGTGGATAGGCTGCAAAAGTTAATACCAACTACGGTACCCATCGACACATCAGTTTCTACACCCAGTGCTATGATGAGTCGCTTCGAAGCTCTTTCTAGCAAAATTCCGTCTCAGGCAAAGCCATACCACCCAGCTATTATCGCATTCACCTCAGGCTCCACTGGAACACCCAAAGGTATCATCTTAACTCATGCTTCCATGAGCACCAGCATGTTTGCACATGGACCCCTAGTTCAGATGTCTGAATCTAGCCGTGTTCTCCAATTCTCTTCGTACACTTTTGACGCCAGCTTGGAAGAGATATTTACCACCCTTGCCTTTGGAGGTACAATTTGCGTTCCAACCGAGTACGAGAGGATGAATGAGTTACCTGCTTTCATCAAGACTCACCGTGTCAATTTCGCTGCTTTGACGCCCACTGTAGCGTCATTACTGAATCCAGAGGAGCTCCCACTAGAGACAGTTGACATTGCCGGTGAGGTGGTTCCTCAAACGTTGGCTAGCAAATGGGCGACCCATACAAACCTGGTTGTTACGTACGGACCTGCAGAGTGTTCCATCATCAGCTCCGGAATGCTTGTTGACCCGCATCACGTCCAGAATGGTACTCTTGGAAAGCCTGCCGGTACACTGATGTGGATAGTTGATGCCAATGACCATAACAGGCTGGTTCCCATTGGTTGCGCTGGAGAGATTCTTATAGAAGGACCTCTGCTGGCGCGTGGATACATCAACAAGGATCAGACAGAGAAGTCTTTCATATTTGATCCTTCCTGGACGCAAATGTGCCCTGTCACTGGTGCTAGTGATCGGCGTCGATTATACAAAACAGGTGACTTGGCCCGATATGAGCCTGACGGATCCATCATCTACCTTGGACGAATGGATTCCCAAGTCAAAATCCACGGACAACGAGTTGACTTGGGCGAGGTTGAGACAGCCCTATCGAGTTATGGAGTGAGCCAGTCAGCTGCAATGGTTCCCAAGAATGGGCAATTTACCAAAAAGTTGGTCGTGGTATTCTCATTGAGCAATGCCACCTCGGCTCCTGGACTCATTCTTGAGGTCATGACAGATGACGACGTTGCAACTCACGTGGCAGAACTGCGAAAAGGCCTACAAATCGCCCTACCCGGATACATGCTGCCTCGCGTATGGGTTCCTGTTGAGGCTCTCCCCCTCAATCCAAATGGAAAACTTGATCGTCGCGCGGTAGGGCAGTGGCTAGAGATATTGGACGAAGAAGCCTGTGAGCGCATTCTTGCGCTTGGTAACTCTCTCAAACCGGTTTCTGAACTTACAGACGTCGAGAAACTCTTAGTCTCCGTCTGGTCAGAAGCATTAGGCCTCCCCAAAAGCATGATTGATGTTGACCAGCCCTTCTTCAGCCTTGGAGGAGACAGCGTCTCTGCCATACGAGTGGCATCGCAGCTCAGATCACAGGGCATACATATAGCTGTTCACGACATTTTCCGTCATCGTACTGTGTCGGCACTTGCGAACATTATTAGCAGCGAAAATCCTGAGTTAGCAGGAGTCATTGGCAAGATCCAGCCCTTCCCTCTAACGCCGTCACAGCTCATGCAGCTCAGAAGCCACGCCGGAACGACCAACACTGTTGCTCAGAAATTAATCGCAAAACTCAAGAGGAGAGTACATTTCGATGAATTGAACGCTGCATTCAAGACGCTTAGTGAGCGGCATCCCATGCTAACTGCGCACTTTGAGCGTGATCTGAGCGGTACTTGGTCGCAAAGATTAGTGGATGCACCAGGAAATCTCATGGAGCTTGGCCATCTGCATGCGACATCGCTTGAAGAGGCACAGTCACTATTCTTGTCCATGCAACCTGAGTTGGATATTGAGAAAGGCCCCCTTGTGGCGGCAAGTCTGGTCGACGTCGAATCAGTCAACACCGAAAGCAATCAATTACTGATCTTGGCCATCCACCCTCTCATTGCTGATCATGCATCTTCACGAGTCATATTAAAAGATCTGGAAATTATGCTATTACATGCACCTGCTGGCGGTGACCAAGCCTCATTCCGAGACTGGGCTATTGCACAGTTCAATAACTCTCAGCGAAAGCTTTCAAACAATACTTTTGCTGGAACATTAGGAACAACTCAGACTAATTTTGTTGATTACTGGGGCATGCAACATCATCCCAATACTTACAGTGGTGTTAAAACGTCGAACGCATTGACTGATGCAGACACAACATCACTTCTCCTCGGAAACGCCAACGGAACGCTGAGAACAGAGGCTGTTGAAATATTACTGGCTGTACTCTGCCACTCCTTCACAAACTCGTTCACTGACCGCCCTACACCGAAGGTGTTCTGTGCTAGTAATGATCGAGATGGAGAAGCCGACGACAGTAACATTTCTAGCGCTGTTGGGTGTTTCACGACCATGTCGGCTGTATGCGCAGAGGAGAATCATAAGGCAGCGCCAGCCAGCAGCGATCTCGAATCACAAATGGTCCAAACCTTGAGATGCGTCAAAGATCAACGTCGCTTCGCCCATCACAATGTCACAGGTCTCGAAGAAATGGAGGTATTCTTGACCTATACTGAAAGGGCGTGTCTTGAAACCGCCTTGTTCCAGGAGATACCTTGTGCCGAAAGCAACAATAGTTCCGAGCAGCAGACAAGAAAAGCTTTGATCGAGGTATCTGCAGAAGTCATTGACGGACGAATAAATATCGGATTCCATTATCATGAGAACATGGCACGCCAAAGCGCGATTCTTTCCTGGATCCAAACATTCGAAGATCTGCTTCGATCTTATGTCTCGATTCTGGCTCAAGCTTACCCTGTGCCTACACTATCAGATTTCCCTCTTTTAGACGTCAAAGACTATGTGTCCCTCAACAACTTAGTAGAGCACTGCAAATCTCAGGCACAGATCTCTGATATGTCCTTGATAGAATCTATCCATCCCTGCTCACCAATGCAAGAAGGAATTTTGCTGAGCACTTTACGATCATCTAATATTTACGATGGGCAAGAATATTGGAAGGTTCTCCCGAAATCTCCCAGCGCAGACTTGGACCTACTCAAGCTCAAAGCAGCCTGCGAAAGCGTCATTGCCCGCCACGATATACTTAGGACCCATTTCGTTGAGGCTCACCACGGACGTTCAGCTTTCATTCAAGTTGTTCTTCGAGCGGTGAATCCTCCGGTTCAATTGGCAACGTTTGACGATTTTGATGACTTGACGCATCAACCACTGCCACAACTGCATGAAACAGGCATCCTTCCATATCTCTTTACGCTATGCGAGTTGGCGACTGGTGACATTTATTTGCGTCTCGACATTAGTCACGCGCTTTCTGATGGCGTTTCAACCGGAATTCTGATGCGAGATCTTCTGTTGGCCTACGATGGTAAACTCTTGCCAGCAGGACCATCCTACAGAAACTACATATCTCACCTTGAGTCTCAGTCTGGAGAACTGACACTTCAGTTTTGGCAAGACAATCTCAAAGACGCAACACCATGCCATTTCCCTCTGCTGAACGAATCCGGGGTTGGCGATTCACCTATTCACCGGAGCACTGATGTGCCTCTTTCTATTCAGCAAAAGGACCAAGTGCGAGAATTCTGCAAGTTGCATAGCACGACGTTGGCAAACTTTATGTCCGCAATCTGGGCAATGGTTCTGCCCTGTTTTTCTGATGCGTCTTCTGATACGGCTACTTTTGGTTACCTGGCATCGGGCCGCGATATCGCACTTCCTGGAGTTGAAGACATCCTGGGTCCGATGATAACCATGCTAATTCGCAGCGTCAATGTTAGCCCCGAAACCACAGTCTTAGGCCTCATTGAAGAAATGCAGCAGGATTTCATTAAAAGTTGGCCGTATCAACACTGCTCCCTCGGTGAGATCCACCATGCTTTGGGACTTAGTGGAACACCCTTATTCAACACCATTGTCAACCTCGGCCATGCTGGTGGCTTTAAAAAGCCCCAGGATGTGCCAGGTGATATTCTGTTTGTGCCTGAAAATGTTCAGAGCCGCAGCGAGGTTAGTTTACTGGTTTTAATGCTCGTGATAAAGATATCACTCAACTTCTCGCGCTGTCTTGCAAGAGATAGAAACTTGTTTGCTAACTGAACTTTTGTAGTACGATATCGCTTTCAACATCTTGGACTCTGACGAAGGCTTCTGGCTGACACTTAGTTACTGGGATCGCTGCCTTTCTCAGGCACAGGCCACCGTCCTTTCGCACACTATCCAGGCAGCGATTGCATCTGTCCTCGAAAAGCCAGAACAATGTGTTTCTTCTGTGGATTTGGTGGACGATTTCCACACTCAAATGATGCAGTCTTGGAATGCTGATATCCCTGAGCCAGTCTTTGACTGTATCCACCTTGCCTTCGAGAGGCAGGTCAGATTGCAACCAGAAGCTCCTGCCATCTGCTCTAGTGATCCGAAGATATCGATCTCGTATAAGCAGCTGGATTCTATGACCGATAGACTGGCGTCCTCCCTGCGAGAGATTGGAGTGGGGCCAGAATCGCTTGTACCTTTCTGCATGGATAAATCCCCATTCACACCAGTGGCCATGATCGGGATTCTTAAGGCTGGCGGCGCTTGCGTTGCCCTTGACCCGAATCAGCCAATTCAAAGGCTTCGGGGCATCATTGAAGCTTCAGGAGCCAAGGTGATATTGGTAGCGCCGCAGCACAAAGATCTGCTTGCCGGTATCGTTCCACATCTCGTGCTCGTTGGGGAACAATCTCTGAACAACCTTGAGATTTCTGCTCAGACCCTTCAACCTCTGGCAGCAGCTTCCACAGCAAATCACACCAACCCAGCTTTTGTTATCTTCACTTCTGGGAGCACAGGAACTCCCAAAGGAATTGTAGTTGAACATGGTGCGTTTTGTTCAAGTGCTCGATCTCACGCCCCAATTTTGGGCCTACACAGTGGTACTAGAGTCCTGCAATTCGCATCTTACACGTACGATCTGAGCATCGCTGAGACTTTCACAACACTGATGGTGGGCGGGTGCATCTGCGTACCTTCTGAGTATGATAGATTGAATCGCCTGGCCGCATCTATCAACTCCATGGAAGTTGAGTGGATGTTCCTTACCCCGACTGTGGCAGCTTTGCTCCAACCCGAACATGTTCCTACGGTGAGGACTCTTGTTCTTGGAGGAGAGCATGCGACCCACAACAACTTCTCAACCTGGGGTGGTAGGCCGGGCATATGTCTCATCAACAGTTACGGCCCAGCAGAGTGTTCAATCTGGACAAACGCCAATATTGGTGTCAAGCCGACGTCAGATGTTTCCAACCTGGGACGCCGAATGGGCTGCTCATTATGGGTAGTTGACCCCCGCAATCATCATCGCCTTTTCCCAATGTACGCCCGAGGCGAACTGGTCATTGGTGGGCCAACTCTGGCAAGAGGCTATCTTCACGACCCAGTCAAGACAGACGCAGCTTTTATTCAACCGCCAGCCTGGTACACCGATGACAGCGGCACAGAGCAACGACTTTACAAGTCGGGTGATCTTGTATATTATAATCTGGATGGATCTCTGTCTATCCAAGGCCGCAAGGATACCCAGGTCAAAGTTCACGGACACCGAATTGAACTTGACGATATCAATCATAATATGGCTCGTATCCCGCTAATTGAACATGCAGTGGCTCAACTGCCGCGTTCAGGGCCACTGGAAGGTCGTCTGGTTGCAGTGGCATCATTGAAAGAAGACAGACCTCTGGCCAGCTCCCCTCAGCAAATCCTCAAGATTATCAGCGACTCTGGCCACATGCCGCATGTAGCCACCAAGCTTGGACAGATCAGATCCGAGTTAGAAAAGCAGCTGCCTAAGCATATGTTGCCGACCGTGTGGGTTATTGTTCAGAAGATGCCTTTGCTCTCCTCTGGCAAGCTGGACAAGCGCACCGTCAAGTCCTGGTTGGATTCGATGGACGAAGAGGGTTTCAGCCAAATAAAAGCAATGTCAACTTCGGATGCAGTGTCACAATTATCACCACCCGAAAATGACGTCGAATTTCTTTTGCAAAAGGTCTGGTCCGAGGTATTGAAGTGCGAACCTTCAACTATTGGTATGACTGTCAGTTTCCTCAGCTTGGGAGGCGATTCTATTTCCGCAATGCAGGCGGTTTCCAAGGCTCGCGCCGCTGGCATGAACATTTTTGTTCAGGATATCTTCAGACTAAAGACAATCCGAAAACTGGCCGAACGAGCTAGTATGGCAGGAATAGTTGACGAACCCATCGCTACGCCTGGCCGTTTTGGACTCTTGCCAGCCAAGGGACAACAACAACTTACCCGACTTGTGAATGAATGCGTATCAACTTTACATCTCGATAAAACGGGCGCTAGTATCGAAGATATCTTTCCCTGTTCTCCTATGCAAGAAGGTATCTTGATTAGCCAGGCTAGGTCACCAGATCGCTACCATGTTAGAGCTTTGTTCGAGGTCCTTGTCCAGTCTACGGAATCAGTCGACGTGGACAGACTTGAACAAGCCTGGATTAAGGTGGCTCAGAGGCATCAGGCATTGCGATCTGTATTTTTAGAGGAGGCTCTTGGTGGAGAGAACATGCTTCAAGTTGTGTTGGACCGAGTTACCGTCCCAGTACTGAAGCTGGAATGCGAAAAGCTCGAAGATTTCACCGAATCCACCGAGGTGAACCAATATGCCAAGGATGGACCTCCCTACCGCTTTTCCATCTGCAGACTACCATCCGGAGTGGTATATTGCCACTTATCCATGACTCACGCTTTGGATGATGGTTCTTCAATGAGAGCTCTGCTGAGGGATGTTTGTCTCGCTTACGACGACTTGCTCCCATCGAGTGATCCACCACTTTACAGCAATTTTATTTCATATATTCAGCGGCAGTCTAAAGATGCCGGCCTCAAGTTTTGGCAATCGTATCTTAGTGGGGTTGCAACCTCTCACTTTCCGGCATTGACGACGCGTGCCTCAGCTGATCCAACTGAGGATGGCATCGTCGAGCGATGGATCGAAGGAGACAAGGCAAGCTCTCTCCTTCGATTATGCGAAGAGCACGACATTACGATTGCAGATGTTTTCAAGACCGTTTGGGCCGTCGTTTTGCGCTCTTTTGTCGGCGCCGATTCTGTTTGCTTCGGATACCTTGCTTCAGGCCGCGATGCCCCCATTAAAGACGTTCACAACATTATGGGACCTCTTATTAATATGCTGGTATTCTATGCCCATGTTGATAAATCGAAATCTCTCATTGAACTTTGTAAAGAAGCAAATGACTCGTATCTCCAGGCACTACCACATCAGCATTGCTCGCTCAAGGAGATTTTACATACTGTTCGGGGACCTGGACAATCTGCTGCTCTTTTCAATACGGTTGTCAACGTGCAGAAGGGAGTAACTGCATTCTTTGCCGATGAGCAAGACTCAACAGCTCATCGGACTATCGATCTTCGGAGTCGAATTTTCCATGACCCTACCGAGGTACGTCTTCCCGAATTGTCATCTGCTGCCATTTACCGGTTTTACTGCAAGGTGTATAGTGCTAACATAAATTTTGTGAATGTAGTATGAATTAAGCATTGACGTTCAAAACTTTGAGAGTTCAATTGCTATCCTCATGAACTACTGGACGTCCTTGCTGTCGACAGACCAAGCCAATCGGCTGGTCGATCTTGTTCTTGACGTTGTTGAAAGTCTTCTAGCCAACCCAATGCAGACTGTCGGACAACTTGAGCTATGCACCAGTAGTGATGCATCTCTTTTGCATAGCTGGAACAATGCTCCACTGGTTGGAGAGGAGCGTTGTCTTCATGAAGTTATCGAAGAGCAAGTTGCTTCTAAACCCGAGGCCGTTGCTGTGGTCTCTGATTCAGGCTCGCTTACGTTTCAGGAACTGGATGGCATGGCTAACAAGCTTGCGCATCACCTTAAACAGCTAGGAGCAGGCCCCGAAATTATTATCCCTTGCTGCTTTGAGAAGTCTATCTGGGCAATTGTTGCCATGTTGGGTGTGTTGAAGGCGGGTGCTGCATGCGCCGCTCTCGATCCAGCTCATCCCCTAGAGCGACTACAAACAATTTTGAAGGATACTGAGGCGCCATTTGTCCTCTCATCTTCATCTCAAACTGCTCTCGTGGCACAAACTGGTCTACAAGCGGTTGTCGTCACAGAGGAGACACTCAACAAGCTCCCTCCTTGTACCTCCGCTCCCAGCACTGGTGTCAAACCTGATAACAAAGCATTTATTGTCTACACTTCCGGAAGTACCGGAACTCCCAAGGGTGCTATACTTGAACATCGTAACCTATACGCATCCTCTAGAGGATTTGGTACGTTTGGAATGAACAGCGAATCCCGAGTCGCCCATTTCTCTTCCTATGCTTTCGATGTTAGCATCGGAGAGACGATGCTCGCTCTTACACACGGCGCATGTGTGTGCATTATATCAGAGGAGGATCGTCTTGGAGATCTCACAGCAGCATTGAACAGACTCCAAGCGACATTTACACAGCTGACCCCAACTGTGGTGCGCACCTTGGAGCCGAGCGAACTGCCGTATATACAAACGGTTGTGACAGCTGGTGAGCTTCTGACAGACGACATTATCAACAAATGGACCAACAAAGTTCGACTATTCAACTCATATGGCCCCTGTGAGTGCGCGATCAATTCGACCGGGAGCGATTTGCTCAAGGCTGGTGCTCGGGGCGCTGTAATCGGAAAGCCTCTACAGTCGAGACTCTGGATTGTCGATCCCGAAAACGACCAACAGCTGGTTCCCCCCGGAGCCGTTGGTGAACTGGTGGTCAATGGACCAATTGTGGGACGTGGTTATCTAAACAATCCCGATAGGACGAAAGCCGCTTTCATGGAAATGCCACGATGGGCTACCGCCCCCTCGAACGCTGGCAGATTCTATAAGACGGGAGACCTGGCTCGTTGGACTTCTGACGGTAACATACACTATTTGGGACGCAAGGATGTCCAGGTCAAGATTCATGGACAGAGGATTGAGTTGGGCGAAGTGGAATATCGCATCGCAGAGAAAGCAGGAGCCACTTTCAAAGCTGTTGTGGCGGCCGTCCCCAGTGGCGGCAGACTGAAGCAGCGACTGGTAGCCCTTATGTCTCTTGGCGATCAGAAGTTGCATCAAGGAGGTGGAGTTTCTGTTGTTGACGATGTTGACCTTAAAGCGAGATCATTGGCAGAAATTGCTGATATTATTGAATCGGTGAAGAAGAGTTTGCCACGGCACATGGTTCCCAATATTTGGGTACCAGTACATGATGTGCCCAAACTACCTTCTGGCAAGACCAATCGTCGCTTCATCAACCAATGGCTGGATGAGATGGACGAACAGCTGTACGCAGACTTGACTATGTCGTTCCAGACCAGAGTTGTTCCGCCAAAGTCTGACATGGAAGCAATGCTTCAACGAATTTGGGGAGATATCCTTCATCTCGATGCGGCGAGCATCAGTACCGACCAGAGTTTCTTCTCGCTCGCTGGCGACTCTGTGCTGGCTATGCAGCTCATGGCTCGCTGTCGTGCTGAAGGTGTGACAGTGAAAGTGCGAGATATCTTCCAGTACACAACAATTGCATCCCTGGCACCTCGTTGTACTCGTGATGTGGGCGGAATAAACCCCATATTAGATGATTATATGCCACAAACAACTCTCATCGAAGCTGAGCATGGAGACCTCGACTTTGATGACATGTCAAACATCGAAGCTGTCTACCCTTCCTCACCTATGCAGAGCAGCATTCTCACAATCCAAGAAACACAAAAGAATGCATGGTTTGCAAGCTTCATAGTAGAGGCCATACTGCCATCTGAATATAAATCGACTCAAATGGAAGACCTCGCGATGGGGTGGCAAATGGTGGTTGATCGTCACGCCGTACTTCGCACCGCTTTCAGAGCTGGAAAGCAGACCGGTCGGCAATATCAAATCGTGCTGAAAGAGTTCACAGCCCCCGTTTCCTATGTTACGGATGCTTTGTCAATTGATCCTGCATCTATTTTCAATGTTTCACCCGATATCCCTGACTACGGACTGCCACCACATCGCATGGTTCTTGCGGAGACCATGGCGGAGAAACGTGTCTTCATTCAGCTCCAGATCAGCCACGCATTGTATGACGCTGTGGGTATATCAGTACTATGGCACGATTTCCAGATGGCATACTCAAGTCTTCGAGGAGACGGCGTTGCTTTGGACAGCATGCCTGCTTCTCCTTATCGCGCCTTCATTTCCTACATTGAAGGTCTGCCCAAGCCAAGCGCTCTCGGATTCTGGAAGAATCACTTGGACGGTACTTCACCCTGCTTTTTCCCATCCCTGCCCAATGCACGATCAAATAATGGCATCGATATGACAAGCGCATCATCTGCCTCGAATCCTCCTCTTCATGGGTCATTTAACAGCATCGCTGTCCCAATCAACCGGACCAGTAAGATTCGCGCATTTTGCAAAGAGCAGGCCGCTACAACTGCCAATCTATTCCAAGCTGCTTGGTCTATTGTACTCCGCCATTTTACCAAGTCTGACGACGTGAATTTTGGATTCATGCTCTCCGGACGCGATGCACCGCTGCCTGAAGTCGATACAATCCTGGGCCCCCTAATCAATCTTCTACCGTGTACGGTCAAAGCTAGCGGCCACCAGACACTGCAATCTATGTTACGGGCTTTGCAGTCTAACTATGCTGAAACCTTGATGGTAAGTGGCTAACCAATCTCCTCGGTGCAAATAGAAGGACCGATTTTTTTTTTCTTAAAAAAGACTTATGGCATACTAACTTATGCAAAGAGCCAAAATTGCTCTCTAGAAGAAATCCGCGCAGCCGTTGGGATTGACGGGCCATTATATAACACATTTCTGAATATGCAACGTGTGACCAAACAATCGCCTTGCTCTCAGAGTAGTGTCCAATTCAATGAAGTTGATGCGTTTATGACAGACGAGGTAGGCCATTGTCTAAATCCGAGAACTCCCATCAAAGCTAACCAATTGTAGTATGCAATCTCCGTTTACGTTTCGGATGTCGGTGATGACATTTTCATGGAATTGTCATATTGGACATCGGTTCTCACGGATGAAGATGCCCAGATGATAGGCCAAGCTATACTTCGCGCACTAGATCTGTTATTCGCTGCCGATTCAACGGATATTCCGTTGGATCTTAACTTGTGATAAAGTAGGCGCTGTTGGAATTTAGGTTCAGGGTTGTTTAGAGAAAATAGGATAGTTATTATGACATTAACTCACTGAGTTGTATGTCCCAGGAGAATAGTACATTTGCTGTCTAATTATACATTATCAAGACATAACGTGGCTAGCCAAGGCCAATACCCATCTTCTCCTTCTCATGGTGAGAATACAGTCATTAGGACATTTATTCGGCGTTGGATAGCCAGGTTAAAGATGATTTCTGCCCATTCTGTTGATTCATCCTCAGCGATGCCAGCGATAAATTGGTTCTCTCTCCATCGCAGCTTTACTATGCTGACACAGCTGTCGGGCGCATCGATGTACAACCGTTCATTCCTCTCAAAATGTTTGCTTCTTATAATATTTCACCACTCCTAATTATAAGTCATTAAGATGCCTTACATCTCTGTCTAAGACTTAGCTGGTAACTCGTAAAGTAGAATCATTCTGTATCTGGTCCAACTGCTCATAACTAGGCTGTTCCTCCTTTACAACCATAAATGCTGCCGATGTTGTATCCTTAAAAGATGTGTTGGCATCCTGAACAGCGGCATGATACTGAAAGCTGAGGTTTGACTTGGCTAAATGGTTTGATAACGGCTCCGCGCCACTTGTCTCTCCACGGGGCACCAACATGTCTAGCTCTTCATTTCGGGTTGTTCGGAGTATGGTTGAAAATGATGACCTATACGACGTAGATGATGCCCCTATGCATGCCAGTCCAACTATCACAACTACCAAAGTAGCGAATATACCTGTCCCGTATGCTGCGTAAAGATTGCGTGGGTTGTAGGAATATTCATTCAAGGAAGTCCATTCCGTGACATTTCCGGTTGTACTGTTATCAAGGCTACGCCTATTTATTGTGAGTGACTTTTTGCACGACATTGTTCGGCTCTTGTATGATGGGATTTACAGTAGATCTGGGTTGCTGAAGAGACTCAAGGTGATGTTGGATACAAGTTGTTCCAGAGTCTCTGCCATGGTGAGATTGGTGCCGTTTCCGGATTTCTCACCCAGGATGCCTGTCTGGCCGAAACCATTTTGCAAATGTTGCATATCGTGAGCCTGGGTGAGCACGGTGGAGAGCACTTGAGTTCGTACTGGTTGAAGGGAGCCATAACGCGTTGCGATAATCTTCCCCATTAGGATGCCGCCCAATGAATCCATAATAGATACATACGCAACCTCAGGCATTGTATGGTCACCTTGACCAGTTACGGTTGCAACACTAACAGGATTGAGCCTTGTCAAGTTGCGGATGTCGATGGTCTGTTTGCCGTTCTCGAATCTTAAATCGACATTGTAAGACGAATTATAGAGCCCGCATTCTATAGTCCTATTTGCGAATGAGCCGTATGTTGGAAATCCAACGAAAAATCGGCAACGTGCTTGGTGGTCTGCGGAACTCGCCGTGTCGTCAATAGTGGCCAAATTCCCACTTAAGTCGAGAATGGTTTCGGGGTCGAAAATTGCCCGCAAACCACTCAATGTTCTATTCTCCCAGTTGATGATGGTATCTCCTGTTTTGTTATCCCGTGCCGTCTGAGGAACAAAGCTGAAATATGTAACGACTTGATTAGCCATTCCCCATACTGATCCATATGCTTCTTGAAAAGTTTTATCATAAGCGGCATGGAATTCAGAATTGCCCCCCAATGGTCCGCATGATAAAGAAGGGCCGTAGAAATCTAGAGAGTATGAACTGTTGAGATACATTGCCTGTATGGGAAGAATGGACCCTTGAGATGCTACAGACGATACCAGTCGGGCGACGGCAACGGAAGGGGCAACATATCCGCCGCCACCTTCGTTGCCCCATTGCGCAAATGGATACGGGCTAGTCGAGTTTATTGTGGGCAAGGGTTTAATATGTTTCGACTCATTGAGTTGCTTGGATGGTTGAACTGTCAGCGCCGCGGGGGTGAAAACGGCAACAATAGGTAGCGCCCTACTCGGTACAAAGATACGGACATATTAGCCAACACAAAGACATTGGGAATATCGGAATATTGATCACCGGGGGTAAATGACTCACCATAATATGCCAGCAATTAGCACTAACCCAAATCCCTTTCGCCAGAGCTCTAGGGTTAAAAATTCCCACGCATTAGTAGTGATGCTGAACATGGCGTCTACTCCTTTCAAGGTTGCATGACGGGATCGTAACGTCGTCCACAGTAGTTGTGTATAGGCAAATCCAGCAGCTGCTGTCAGGCAAGTTTTGACTAGAAAAGCCATGCCAGTTCCGATGCGAATGTTCCATTCTTGTTCGATGTTGCTTTGCACAATTTTTGAATTCAGAGATGCGTAGAAGAAATGGTGGCCGAGCGCAAAAGCTATACCGCACAAAAGACAGCTGACCATTAAGCTCGGCACGGCCCAGTGTGCCTTAAATAGCGCCATCTTTGGAGAAGCTTGCGGCGAATTCGTCCGAACAGTTCATATAAATCGCACAGAGAGCGGCACAGTGCAGTATAACCCTGCTGAGGTAGTGTAAATTTACAAATCGAAGGGTACCTTATTCTAAGAAAACAATTGCATAATCGACTAGATAACGGAAAGCCGTTCTTCCCCATAGTATAGTTAAAGTAGCCTTTAATTTTGAAGCGCCTTCAGCGGTGCTACAAGAAGCGGGGGCCAATCAGGGCGCTTGCGCCTGTAGAAGGATGCCTCAGGAGGATTCAAGCTTGTTTCATGTGAAACACGGGAAATCCTTTGCGTATCTTACATATTAGGTGGCGATAGAATGGATGATTAGGTATTCGAGCTAGTGATTTTTGCCGTAGCATTTCCTATGAGTTATGCCAACTCCAGCAAGTCCAACTATTCAAATCACCCTTTCTCATTACATGGGGCGACAGCGGCTGCCCTGTGCCAAGAGACCTTGCTGGTGGGAATTGGCAATACCAGACGATCCCGATCCAATCAGATCTTCCAGTATCCATTCCGATTTTTGGAAGAAGCTCTTTCAAAGACATAGTATTCTACAGATTTGATCCATCCGCCGATGATGCCATGGCCTACTTCAGTAGAGACGAGACGATATTATCCAACAAAGGAAGCGCCGATGCAATGCAGTAAGCGCCGCGCTTCGGCATTATTAGGTAACCAGTATCAGCCTTGTCCGAAATCTCTCGAGCAACCAGGTCACTTGCGCGCAATTAAGCAAAGGAACGGTATGAGGGGGCCAAGACAAGCGGTGTATGTATAGCCGATCTTTGGTGATTAAATCTAGACTGGACGTTGGCGAGAGAGATCGACGCAATCTGGTTCCGTGAGCACCTTGAAGATTTTGAACGAGGTATTCTTTAGGTCGCTGCAGTGTCTAATCTCGGCTGATATCCACTGCACCAGACCTTGTGTGAGAGGGATTGTGGTATTACCCCCTCTATGCTACTCTCGTTCGTTTTATGTGCGACTTGCGACTTGCTGTTGTAAATATATATCGGCGTGACGTATGGAGTGAAAAGATGTAAATATTTAGGAGCGGTTTATTGGGTGTCACTCTAATTATTGAGTATCCCCATAACCCGGGTTTGATGGCTTCCTATGGCCTACCGGCCGCCACGTATTAATGTCTATTTAGTAAAGGGAATGGTAATTCAACCAAAAGAACTCTATTATAGACTACCTACATATGGTCAGAGGTTAAATATTAACCCTATAAGCATATATAAAATCCGACTCTAACACCCATGCACATTCGTAATTCCCCTAGGTTGTGAACAAGCCTGTACTCAAGTTCAATTTAATTTGTCCTCGTAGGTTTGTCTGTTATATGAGAGTAGGATGCGGCAGGATGTTTAAAAGACCAACCAGGAGGATGCCTGCTAAGATATCTGAGTGTGGTACATTTCCCTTCCCTGCGCGTGCCTAAAAGGCGAAGCCAGCATCCCTTGAGTAAAGGATATAGGCAGAGTCGTTGATTTGAAAGCTAGCTTACCAATGACAATGCTTTAGGAATTGAGCATTGTTCCCCAATTTTCCACAGTACTTTCTTAGTCCAATTTTGTTGCTGATCTGCTAGATCTGGAGCTGTCAAAGCGCAAGATAGTGGCCAGATCAAAGTCAAAGCCTTTGCTGTGTTTATCACCGACATTTCAAAGCAATCTGGCATTACCTGAGGATATAATCCGATATAATAAGCAGCGATAGAGCAAATCTTGCTGACAGCCTCTGGTGTCATATTTGATATCACCGTAAATTCTTTAATTACGCGTGGCGCTGCAGTCGAGAGATCGCACTAGTGTTTTCGCAAAGCTACTGATGTCTTAGTTGATTCGCAGCTTCGAAGGAATATTAGCTCATTGTATTCCGTAGCTGTTTCAGAGCCTGCATTCGCTTACCTGCGACCCATATAACGAGATACCACATATGGCCCATTGTTGGCAGCCTAAACGCAGTTTATGTGATTTCAAAGCTAGAGTTCTCGCAAGCCATTGTACGGAACACTTTTACCAAGATGCTCGGCTCCTTTATTTGATTAAGACCATTAATTACATGGGGCACCATCTCAGACAGGCTTCGTGGTTCGTCACCGCTCGCTCACGATATTAAGAGTTTGGAACTGCAAACGCTGGCGTGACGACTATAAAAACCCAGTTACAGCCCAGTCTCCAGTCACAGCACTTCTTGCCAGGCCATCACTACACATCCTTTGAGGCACACTATTCTCAATCACCTTCATACTCCCCTGATTGTATCCATCATGGTTTTCCAATCCATAGAGATTTGGGGCCACTGGGGCGTACCGAATCCATGGTATGTGTTAATGCTTGCTGGAATAGTTATAAAGAGCAAAACTTATGACATGAAGCAGGAAGGTTTGCATGATTCTGGAAGAACTCGCATTGCCATATATAATCCATCAGCTGGAATTTTCGGAGGTGAAAGCAGAATCTTATGTTAAACTCAATCCAAATGGGCGCTTGCCTACAATCAAGGACCCCAATACTGGCATTACACTATGGGAGGTGAGCTCTGGTTCTTGTCATTGCGACATTGCTTTGTGGCTTTCGGGCTAAGAAATTGTCCAAAGTCGGGTGCTATTCTTTTGTACCTGATAGAACAGTATGACAATGACTGTAAAATCTCATTCAAAAGCCTATCCAAAAAGCACTTAACGCAACAATGGCTAGGATTTCAGATTTCTGGTGGGTTAGTTCCATATATATGTTCTCCAACCTTTCTCATTAACTAATTTCTCTTTTTACCCTCAAATGCCAGGGTCCCTATTTTGACTAGGCCACTTGGTTCGCTCGATTCCAT
This sequence comes from Trichoderma aggressivum f. europaeum, assembly GCF_033847375.1. Lineage (NCBI taxonomy): Eukaryota > Fungi > Ascomycota > Sordariomycetes > Hypocreales > Hypocreaceae > Trichoderma > Trichoderma aggressivum. Next base: position 91,469 of record NW_026946410.1, on the reverse strand, counting down.
AGCGAGAAGCCTACATCAGCTATCGATCGCTACGTCGATGAGATATTTCGAGTAACGGACGTTTTGAACAGGGCCTTGGAAATAAACGGCACGGGATGGCTCGTAGGAGATAATATCACATATGCAGATCTGTCTTTTGTAACATGGGCCTCAGTCGGCAGAGGGCTGCTTAAAGAGCTAAACAAACATGTGGGCTTGGAGAAGTTTCCCAAATACATGGCATGGATGAAAGCAATGGAAAGCAGAGACGCGGTCGGAAAAATTCAGAGCAGTATTACAAAGGGGAGAACTGCCCACAGCTTATAATAACGAGCTGAGAGATTGAAGGGTCAGTTCAATTAATGGCGTGGTGTAGAAGTATGCAAAGAGCTACTGTGAAAGGAAGTTCTAAAGAAAAACATATTTATAGGTACACAGGTATTCAAATTTCCAAGCAATCTCAACGATTGCAGATAAATACACTTCCCTTCAACCTCCTTTCAAATCCCCTCTCCATCATTCTTTGCCGCTCTCTCCCCTCACCCTTGCAGCTGTCTCCAAGCAAAACTGCGCCATGGGGACGTCGCGTATCATATCCAATACTCCCAGTTCCAGCCCCGTCTCCCTTCGCAGCCAGTTCCGTAGCTCCACCGCAACTAAACTATCAACGCCGTACGCTGTCAGAGGCTTCTGTGTATCAATATCCTCTAGGGGCATTGCCATTAGCCGTGCTATCCACTCGAGCAGGCGCGTAGTCGTGATGCGTCCAGCAGCTCGCACGTCATCAGCCTCGACGATCTCGTCCTTCAACGGCGGATGGCTATCGATTTGGCCGTTCTGGACGGCTGCAGGGCCAGTGCTCCTGCTAGGTACACAGAGGGCCGAGAATCGAGGCGTGTTCATCCAGTAGTAAGGTTCACCACCGGGGTAGCTGGCGGGAAGTGCCAGCGTGATGTTCGCTGGATGAGGCGGTGCATTAGGTCCGAAGCTGGCGGCAATCAGAGCACCGAGGTGAGCTGGGTTAGACGGTACGCTACCAGCAAGCTGCAAATTTTGCATTGAGACGTCAACAAACTCGCCGGCCATCCAGCCAACACCCAGGACTGGACCCATATCAATAGTCAAAGCAGCCTGTCCCTGAGCACGTCGGTGGTGGGCTAGGGCGTCTTGATACACATTACCAACGTGATAATTGGCCTGACCACGGTATCCAATGATACCTCCTCCTGAAGAAAGCATGACGAAAAAGTCAAGATTCTTCGGTAAGAGCTCGTGCAGGTTTTGCGAAGCATGCACCTGCGAGAGTTAGAAATAGATTCCTCAGCTGAGACGCACCCAGATCTGCTTACCTTTGATTGGACAGCGACAGTCCAGTCTCCCAGGCTCATTCGTTCAAAATGAGAATCCTGCAGCTTTCTGTTAGTTCCGGCCTCATTGATAAACTACCTGTAGATCGAAAGGACAGAAAAGGCTTACCCGCAAGACCATGGAAGCCACAATCGTTCCCTTAATCGGAGGCATGGTCGATTGAACATCGGAAAGCGCCTTCTTCAGTCCGTCCTTGTTACTGGCATCACAATCCCACGCCTTGGCGTTGATTCCTTCCTCATTCCTGAGGTTTTCCAGGTACTTTTGGTTGTCCAAATTTGTTGCAGCGGACCTGGAGATGAATGCCATGTTCTTTACTCCAACCGATATGAGCCAGTTGGCCAACACTCTGCCGACACCTCCCATACCACCAACTAGCAGATAAGTAGCCGTGGGGTCGATGGGCATGCGTGGCAATGACAACTTGTACTATTGTTTTGTTAGTTTGTGGACCTCAGAAGATACCCATCACCCCAAGCTAACTCACCTGTACATGGCTATCCGGTGACATACGAAGCACGGTTTTACCCATGCTCTTACCTCTCTGCATATGACGAAACGCCTGTTCCGCGTCCCTGTTTCACAAATGGTGTTATTATTTGCGATGCCTTCAATTTTATTGATGCCATGGAATATTTTACTTACCCAATATCGACGATGTTAATAGGCTTCACAGGCTTGACAATACCTTTGTCAAGCAAATCCCGAAGCCCATCCATAGTCGCACGAGCCGAAGCAACTGGCCAGCGCATGAAGTCACGGAGATTGACTCCAATGAAAGACCGGTTCCGCGCAAAAGGCCTCATTTCCAGTGCATTATTGGCTTGGATGTCCGTTATACCTGCCACCATCATGTAAGACTCTGCACACTCTCTATCTGAGGGAGAAAAGAAGCAACTTACCAATCTCTAGGAAACGGCCAAACTCTCCAAGGCATTGCCAAGAAAGCCTGAGTGACTCTCCGGCAAGAGAGTTAAGAACCACATCTAATCGGCATTGTCAGTAAATTATACGATTCATATACATGCGCGCCAACATACCAACACCCTTGTCTTTCGTCATCCGCATCACTCCCTTAGCGAAGGCATCTTGTTGAGTGCTGAAGATATGGTCCGCCGGGATGCCGTATGATTTGGTGAGCATTGCCTTCTTCTCATTAAAGTCCACTGTGCAATATATGACCGCTCCAATATGCTGTGCCAGGATAATAGCAACCTGTCCAATGGCGTCTGCGGCCGAGTGTATGAGCACTGACTCGCCTGCCTGCAACCTGCCAGCCTGGAAGAAGCTGTAGTACGTAGTTACGTAGACTGCCATCAAACTAGCGGCATTCTCAAAGCCCATTGAAGCTGGCATTTTGAGCGCCGTCCACCACGGAAAGCGAGCGGACGTGCCGAGACAGTTCTCAGCCCAAGCCCAAACACGATCGCCAGGCTGTAGTCCCACGGCCTTGCTGCCGACTCGGGTGACTTGGCCACTGCATTCGAAACCGAAGATGCTCGAGTCTTTTAGCTTGCCCAACGCAGTGAGCAAATCCTCAGGATTCAATCCTACAGCTTTTACATCAATCTCAACCCACTCATCTGGGACGGGGAGAAGGGCTTCCTTGTCAACTTCAAAGCACATTCTGTCAAGCAGTCCTGTCTGCTGGACAACAAGCTTGACAGGCTCCTTGATTTGGCCGTAGGGCACAAGCTGCACCGCGGTATCTCCTTTCTGTCTACGCAACAAATCTTCAAACTCTCCGTGTCTCAGCAAACGAGGTATCTGCGGGATTCGGTTGCGTATAGTGATTTCGCGCTCTTTCATATTTCCAGCCATATGAGAAAGAACAATTGTACTAGCAATGCTTAAAGACTCTTGTTCAATTACTCCGTTGTTCTTATCCAAGTCGACTAACATGATGTTAACGTCGCTCTCACTAATGAGTGTCCTGGCGAGACCTGTCATGAGGCTTAATTCAGGGTTTGGCGAGTCAATGCTAGCTCCGCTCGTCATCCAACAAACTGCAGCGGATCCATATAGAAGCTCTTTCAGCTTCTTGAAGTCTTTCTCTTCAATATCCCGAATGAATGGCTTATCCAGCTCGAGGAGACTTAGGAAATATGCGTTCGCTATGTCAGTGGTCGACAGTGATTCCCAGGTAACCACTGACACATTTTGAACCGAACGCGACAGAAGGTCCTGCAAGGCAAGGGCCGGTGAATCGGAAGCGGGCGGGCTATCGACAATGATACGCAAGGGAGCATCATTCTTAAGCAAAAGATCCAGCGAGGCCCTGAGCTTCACGGTGTTTGGCTGGCCTCCAAGCTTCGTCGACACAAGGAGAGACATTGGAGCTGGCGGTGACTGGAACTCCACGTCCACGCCGCTGAAGCCTGTTCTGCGTAGAGCATCGTCCCATCTCGGCGTGCTAAGCAAAGGTCCGCCCTTGCGGCCATCGTCTTCACCAAGCCACCATCCAGGCAATGTGCCCATGATGAAACTCACGTAGAGTGTGTTCTCCGTAGGCTCGGCTAGTACAAGTTTTCCTCCCGGCTTGAGAAGACTTCGGCAGTGGTTAAGGGTAGTCGCAATACTCTTCGTTGCGTGAAGGACACCCGATGCCACGATAATATCGAAGCTATCAGGTTCGAAACCTTGGTCTAGGGGATTTTGTTCAATATCGAGCGTTTTGAATTCCATGACTGAAGCATCTTGCGAGAACCTGGTGGCAGCATTGCCCAGAAAGCCAGCAGATACGTCTGTAAAGACGTAACGACGGATCATAGAGCTACCATCTGTATTACGGAGCCGATCTAGGATCCTTGCGGTTGTACCACCAGTTCCTGCGCCAACTTCGAGGACTGTAGCTTTGCCGGCCATCTTGTGGGCAAGCAGTCCCATGTATTCCGACACGGCAGTGTTGTACGTCGTACCAATTGCGTTGCTAAATAACTTGGTCAGTGACGCCTTTCAGTTCATCTAGCATTAGGAAACTTACTAGAACTCATGAAGAAGCTTCCCCTCCAGCATCACTTCTAGGGGTTGGGTGGTATTCTGGAAAATGCCATGCTGGTGAACCCCGATCCGACTCACCATCTCCAGTACTACTGCCCCAGGCCCATTGCTCTTATTCGCTTCCGCAAATGGTTCCGCCTCGTTCACGAATGGATGCGTAAGGAGGTCTTTTCGCCGCTCAACGACATCGAGCATCCACTCATGGTAGTACTTAAGCGTGCCAGTCTTGGGCACAAAGTCCTTGCCTTCTCCAGATAGCCACGCCAGCGTCTTTCTAACGTGGGCGAAGGTGATGAGCTCCAGCGAGTCACTCCACTCACCCTTCAACGGTTCGGGAGGTACTCGCGATGCGATGATTTCTCGCGCCCCGACTGGAGCGAGGAGATCGACGTCTGCTTCCCATACGGTCTGCCAGCAAAGTCCATCATTCGGTGACTCTGACGTAGACTCAGATTTGCCAAGATATGCGATCTCAACACCTTTAGCAATTAGAGATGGTGCATTGGTCTCGGAGTCTAGCACAGCAATTGTGAATTTAGCACCGTGGTTGCTCTGCACATCCCTAGTCGCCGAAGCCTTGAAAACATGGCCGGGAGACTTTGCAATCTGTGCGTCAATGTACAGGCTTTCGAGTCCGGCTGCGACCACCGAAGTTGCCAGGCCCTCTCCGTTGTCCGAGAGGGTATTGAGTGCTGTTTGCGCGAGGGCGTCGAGAGTGGCGGGATGAATGATGTGAGGGTGTTCAAACTGTCCTGGCATGACAGACTTCGTGTCTGGAATAATAATCGTGGCACGACTCCTGTCGGAGCCTCGGTGTATATTTTTCAAGTTCTGGAAAATGGGTCCGAAACCCATACCAACCTGGGCTGCTTTTTCGTAGAAGTCTGGAACTGGACGCAGACACTGCTTTTCTGCATCCTTGTATGCGTCGAGATACCGCTGTCGCTCAAGCTCGATTTCTTGCGCCATCTCAGAGCCCGCCGTCGGCTTGTAGTGAAGACGAATCTTGCCCTTGCAGTGCGTCTGGAAGGAAAATTCATCTCTTCCACCACCGCGAGAAGCAACGGTAAAGCTTGACCACGAACTTCCTATAGATTCCTTAGCAGAACCGATCTGGGTCACTGTTTCAATGCCCTGATCGTCATCGTCTGGTATTTGTAGGGGAGCGTCAAAGACGATATCTTGAAGCTCGAATCCCACCACCTCCGCTCCAGGGTCAGCTAGTTGGCTCATAGCCTCGATAACTTCCGTGAGGGTTAGTACTTGCACCAAAATAGAAATGAGGGAGGGGGGACTTACCCATAGCTACATAACCAGCTCCAGGATAAAGTGTTCCAGATTGTACCTAGCACAACGACTTCAGCTTTAGCCCATATACGTTTCACTTCCCATCAACACGTCCAACTCACTTTATGGTCAATCATCCAAGGGTCATCGCGTATCCGTAGGAATTTTCGCCACTGAGGAATCATAGATCCCAAGACCGGGGCACCCAAGAGTCCCGTGTGAGGATATCCTTTCGAACGGAACTCGCGCGATGCCGTGGTCTCGGCCGAGTATGATATAGAATGGTTGAAAGGGTATGGCGGGAGATCCACCAAAATCGTAGCGTCAGAAGTCATCCCATTGATTACTGACAGATTAACGGGACTTCCTAGACACCAGAGATCACCAGCTGCGGAGAGCATCGTATCATAGGCGCTGTGGCCACGGCGGAGAGAGCCAACATAGGGGATGGTTGCTGGATTATCTCCACCACGACATATCTCGAGACAATAGGAACGGAGAGCTGAGTGAGGGCCAATCTCGACAATACCGTCGACGTACAAACCATGCTCTGCACCGGAATCGCCTCCGGAGTGGTGAAGAAGAGCATATAGTGCACCAGTGAAGTTAACTGGACTTTTGAGGTTTTCAGCCCAGTATTGAGGGCCGAGAACGCTCAAGTCAAGGAGTTCGCCGCGCACAGAAGAAAAGAAAGGGACAGCGTCTAAATGATGAGAAGAGTCCTTCTCAGCTGAAAAGGTCGTCATGTCTGCGAGATAAGCTGCCGCAGCCGAGGCCATATGCGGCGAGTGATAGGCCACCCTAACATTCAGCCAGGTGAATCCAATATCGGCATTCTCCAAAATAGGTTGAAGCTCTTCTAAAGCGGCCCTGTCTCCAGATACGGTACAATTCGAGGGGCTGTTGTAACAAGCAACGATAGCGACCCCGTTCTTCAGGTCACGTAAGATGGGTGTAATCTTGTCGCCACCAGCCCTGACAGCGGCCATGCCGCCAATCAAGTTTGGGTTCAGCTCAATGCTTGAAGCAGATATACCACGGTAGTAGGCCATTGCCATAGCGGCCCGATGAGACAGACCTCCGGCAGCGTAGGCAGCAGCAATCTCTCCGCTAGAGTGCCCAACGACCGCAGCAGGCTGAATCCCCCAGGCGCGGAACAAGTCCACAAGTCCTATTTGGAGGGCCGTACACACTGCCTGACTCAATTCCGTGGTATCCAGCCGGGAGTCTGTCTCATTGCGTTGGAGTTCTTCCAGCAAACTCCACGAGCACCCGAGAGACTTCAGAGTGCTGTCGCATGAGGTAATCGAGACTCGGAACTCTGGGTAAGCAAACAGTTCCCGTCCCATTGCGTACCATTGAGCACCTTGGCCAGTGAAAACAAATCCAAGACGAGGTGCGCGGGATGATCTCACTGGGGCCTTGATCCCGGCCAACGATTTACGAATAGCCTCAACATCCGAGCCTAATCCATAGGCCTTCCACGGGAGGACACTGCGCCTTTTAGCAAGGGTGAAGGCAAGATTTTGTAGAATTTCTGTGCCCTTGTCTTTCTGCTGCTTGTTATCAAGGTATGTTTCAAGTTGCTGGGCTATTCTACCCGTGCCTTGCTTGTCTTGGGCCGATACAGCGATCAAAATGGGCCTGCTCGAGTCAGCTTTCGCGCTGCATTTAACACCATTAATGGGGCTGTCGTCAGTTGTCGCCTCTGAGTCATGGCGTCCCTGAAGATATGAACTGGTATCTTGCACGATGCAATGGGCATTTGCACCGCCGATCCCAAAAGAGTTGATACTCGCAATTCGTGGGCCGGGATTCGCCCATGGAGTGAGTTCGGAAGCAACCTGCCATGAACGGGAGAGGTCAGTGTCTTGGTTTGAGCCCTGGTGGTATAAAAGGGAGAATCAGGTGGCGAGTACACCGTCTATTATCTCATCCTGAAGATAGTAGAGTCTTAATGGCATGGTACACTGGCGAACACAGCGCAATGCCAAAGATATCAAACCGAATAAAAAGTTCGAGACATACCTTGATAGTCGGAGGAAGATCAATTCGCGGACTCAATTTCTCAAACCTGTATTTCCCAATAGTCAGTCACTTGCTCTGATCAGCCATGTCTATATGATAGCGTACCAGATATTGGGCGGAATCAATCCGCGCTCTACAATCAGGATTGCTTTCATCACTCCAGCAATACCTGCTGTACCCTCAGTATGGCCGATATTTGTCTTGACAGATCCGATAAACAAATCCGAGGCACGTCCGGGGCCGAAAACTTGGTTAATTGCATTTGTTTCCAACGCATCTCCCACTGAGGTTCCGGTACCGTGAGCCTCGAAGTATCCCGTCTCCAGAGGTGACAGACCAGCCGTCTCATATGCGGCCCGAATGAGGGCAGCCTGTCCCGTTGAACTTGGGTGTCCGACAGCAGGGGTCCTGCCGTCATGATTGCATGCGGTTCCTCGAATGATAGCTCGAATAGGGTCTCCATCGCGAATGGCATCGTCGAGGTTCTTCAGAATCAAGGCCCCGAATCCCTCACCACGAGCGTAACCGTTCGCCTTGTGATCAAAAGCTTGGGACTTGGAGTCTGGTGAAAGCATGCCTCCGGCGCTTAGAAACATCGCCGTATCGGGTCCTAGGAGGAGATTTGACCCGGCTGCAATGCCCTGTTGTATCATATGTTAGATGATGTCCTTCCTTATGAGATAATAATGAGGGAAAGCTATAGCTACCATCTTCGATTCGCCTCGGAGAATGCTCTGGCAAGCAAGGTGCAAAGCTATCAGACTAGAGGAGCATGCACTATCCAGAGTCATGCTAGGGCCCTTAAGGTCGAAGAACCACGAGACGCGGTTGGCGGCAAGGGCACACCAAAGTCCTGATACGGCGTATTGGCCCAAGTCATCATTATCACGGATCAAGAGATCTCGGTAATCTCCTCCAAAGGCCCCAACATAACAACATGTCTTTGATCCCTTGATGCTGTCAACGGGCAGACCGGCTATATTGTCCTCGTTAAACATGGCTACCGCGTGTATGCTAAGCAAAAAAACTCACCATTCTCTAGAGCCTGGTACGAAACTTCAAGAAGATTCCGTTGTTGAGGGTCCATTTCTTTGGCCTCCTTTGGCTTAATGGAGAAGAATGGAGCATCAAAAGTCAATGGATCCTCAGTTAAAAAGTGTGCCTTGCGAGCGGATATCTAATAAATGTACAGTCAACAAGAGCTCCGAGCTAGCTGGAAGAACAGCATACGGCACTGGTTCTACCCGGGTGAGGGTGGTAGAAGGCATTGGAATCGAATCTGGATTTGGGCACATCGGACTGCGCTGAGCGTGCTGCCACGAGCATGTCCCAGAAGCCCTCTGGAGTTGAGGCATCCCCTGGGAGCCTGGCACCCATGCCAATCACTGCGACGGCCATTGCAGCTAGGTTTAAATAAAGAGAAATGAAACTCAATGAAGATAGGAAAGAATAATAGAGACTAGCTTGTGCTCTGCACAATGAACACCTGAGTGCTGGATATTAGTCTTCAGACTCTCTTCTCGTCTAGAGAACAGAGAAAAGCTTGGAGAAAGAGAAGATGGGTTACATCACTGAATTATTGCACTCAGCCATCCCTCTTATATCCAATGATCAAATCAATGACCCGTTTAACATAATTCTATTGCCTATTCCCCAGTTCTCTCATCGTCACAAAGTTTGTCTGTGGTGATAGCAGGACGTCATAAATTCTCGCTTTGCTGCAGTATCGCTGCAGATAAGCATAAGCACTAATTATTGTAACATACTATATCCTTAGTGATACATTTGTAACATACCATATCTTTAGTGATACATTTGTAATACTACAGAATAATCGCAGAGTGGGCGGTAAGAGACACATATGAAATACTTTACCTTCCTCAATTATTAATTATCCTATATTGCTCCCATATTCATAATAACATAGCACGGCAGATAAGGATAAGAATTAACATATTTGGCAAATACTATCTTTAGAGATATGTGAATAATACTATAGAATGATCGCAGAGTTGGCGATAAGAGAGACAAATGAAATGCTTCACCTTCCCAATTTATTAATGTCCTATGTTGCTCCTATAACTGTTATACTGATATATCACTGCTTCCTTTATACATAGGGTCTTTGCTGTAATACTCGATGGGGATTCCAGATTAAGACTAACCTACCCAATTATATAAATTTAGGGAAAGTCTATTGGGTATTCCATTAATGCTAATCTGTAGTGTTAAAAAAAATTGTGCTTTGTGGTTTAGTAGCCATAAGCATGCAGAGTCATTCATATTGGTTATTTTTATGTATTTATATATAAAGAAAATATTATAAAATATCTCTTATACAGCAGTGTGGCGGCGGAACAAATCAGATTTATTATATATATGTTTCATTTTCCTCCTCTTACGTAGGATTCCTTACGACCCATTAGGATTCAAACCCCGTTCATTCAGCCGGTCAAAGTCGCATATATATCTGCCTTCTTTGTCTTTGCTCCGTAGTGAGAGCGCAAGTGCATTGGGGCCCCCAACCTCCGCACCTTAGCTATCTTCTTCTTGCTCAATACTCTTGGTCTCTCGGTATAGCCAAGGGCGTTTGTTGAAAGCAATGATTCTTCTTACTGTTGTGGTCTTAGGTGTAACTTACCTTGCCTACCGATGTCTCTATCCAAAGCCAATCCCGGGAATTCCTCATAATACTGCAGCAGCTCGCTCATGCCTTGGCGATATACCTGACCTAGCACGAGAGATAGCGTCGACCCCAGATTCTGATTTTCAAACATGGTGTGTCAAGCAGACTGAGAAATTAAAATCGCCGCTATGTCAAGTCTTCTTGAGCCCCTTTTCCAAGCCCCTCCTTCTGCTGGCGGATTTTGACGAGGCACGAGACCTCGCGTTACGTCGCACAGAAGATTTCGACCGTGGGGCTTTTGTCTCTGACAGCTTCGGGGCGTTCGGAGAATTCCACGCCCGTTTCGATACCGGCCGGCAGTTCAAAGCAAACCGACGCTGGCTACAGGACTTGATGACTCCGAGCTTCCTGAATGGTTTCCTAGCGCCATCTACATATGCCTTGGTTTTACAATTGGTGGAATTGTGGCGAAACAAGACCCGCCTCGCCGGGGACAGGCCATTTAGCGCTAGTGCCGATCTTGATCGTGCCAACTTTGACATTATGATGCGTCTGTTCTTTGGTGAGCATTTCGGGTCCTCGTCATTAGACTCTCAGATCGGCCTTCTATCCATTGAAAACTCTCCGGATACTGGATTGCATGGAGAAGCAGTTTTTTCCGAGGCTGCCATCCATCAGATTTTCTATGCGCTTCATGATGCAGGACGCACTGTGACCCAGATAATGACATCGTTGTGGCCAAAATTGACCCTTCGTTGGATTCCCTGGACTGCTGGATATAGAAGAATACAGTCAGCAAAGAAACGTTTAGTCTGCGAGCAGGTCCCCAAGGCCATAGAGCGAGTGCGTTCGGGCGAGAAATCAGCTGGGATTGATTATATACTATCGCGAGAACAAGCTGCCGCAGAGCAGGAAGGTCGGAAACCTGATTTTGACAATGAAATGATTATCAACGAGGTGAGATAAAGCAATTGACCGGTACTGAAGGAATCGTTCTCCTAACGAGATTCTAGTTCTTTGGCATTGCCTATGCCGGGATGGATACCACAGAAGCCAACATCTCCTGGGCTCTGAAGTTTATAACAAAAGATTCCAACGTCCAGGAAAATCTTCGCCACGCGCTTCACTCTGCTTATCCCTCGGCTGTCCAGGAGAATCGACTTCCGACCGTCGCGGAGTTTTCCCGCACTGCTAGTGTGCCGTATCTCGATGCTTTATTGGAAGAAACGCTCCGCCTCCACCCCGTTCTTAGCGCCCGCGATGCAACCCGTGATACGGAGATCCTTGGCCACCGCGTCCCCAAGGGAAGCACGGTTCTCCTTCTCCCCAATGGACCTAGTTTCCTGTCCCCACCCTTTGCTATAGACGCGAGTCAGAGAAGCGCTACCACCCGCGTACTAAAGCCCTCACCGAAATGGAATCAAACAGACATGAGATCGTTCAACCCTGAACGCTGGCTGGTTTGTAATCCGCAGGGTGACATCGGGTTTGACGCAACTGCAGGGCCACAGTCAGCGTTTGGTCATGGAGTCAGGGCATGTTGGGGTAGACGAGAGGCGTATATTAGGATGAAAATCGCTCTGACTTTGCTAGTATGGAGTTTTGACTTTTTGGAAGTGCCTGAATCATTAAGTAGCATGTCGGCACTACCTGTGTTTGTTCACAAGCCGAAGGAGATCTTTATTCGGCTGAGACCTCGACTGTGATATGGTTTTATTTAAAATGCTAGAGTAAAGATAGTTAAGAAAAGGGTTCATTAAAGGTAACTTTGTGAAACTGGTAATCTAATACCTACAAGAGAGTCTTCCTATTTTCACCGTAGCATTTTGCCATTGTCACCGTAATAGCCTGTGTCCATATTAAATGTAATACACACACGCCACTGTTCCCAATCAACCACACCTAATTACAGTGCAACGCCGAGGCGCATTGTGTAGTTTACAACATTAAACAAAACGATAGTATCGCAATTTCTTTATATCATCAATGAGAACTATCAGAGGATGATCGCAAAGATCTACAGAAGCCTCTTCTACGATAAGGCTAACTACGATAGTTGCTGCCGCGTTGGAGGCCGACCCCGAGACTAACCCTAAGACTGACCCCATGGCCGGGTTTAAGGCGGAGAAATTTGAGGCTATTGAAGTTATTCCGCTCTCCCAACCTAGCACTAATAAGCTGCATGATGAATCAACTGGCTTGTGAGAAGTGTTAATATTGAATTGCAAGTGCTAGGATTATATCTTTTGGAGGAATTAGCATGGATTGATAATTCTTATATAATATTTTTCCCCACTGTGCTACCCTGTATTTTGGTAATCAAGTATGGTAATTGTGATTAAGGAGGTAAATGCAGCTTGTGATATGCAGCACTATGGCGAAAATAGCAAAATGCTGCGGTGAAAATAGGAAGACTCATGTAGAAATTCAATTAAAGTATAATAACCCTGCGCATAGGGCTGTGTGAGACATTGTAGTAATACACTCACTATCTATGTTACTCTCGTTGGCTTTATGTGTCACTTGTGAGCTAAACTCTTCGCAGTGCTTATGCCTGTAAGGACGATATTATTCCAGCAACTTTGTATTATATGTATTATAGTGTTGAAAATACATATAGTAACGCCGAGGTATGAAAGAAAATGTGTAAAGATTTATTATCAAAAGAAGACTCAAAGACATGTATATTTATAGGTCCCCATGTCTTTAAACTCTGGAAATACGCAAATATCTGCTGACTTCAGACATAATCGCGGTCGCTTTAAGTTTAGATCAACGAAACAGCGATATTTGACTCTGCATTGCCATTCTACTACTTTTCTTTGGAAATACTAGCATGCACAGCGCCAGGTTCCAGTGCCAAAACAAGATGCGAAAAGAAGTCATCTATTCAATTGTTTGCCCAGTACATAGTACCTGCCTCAAGCATTTGTTACTGTCACTACTTTCTGCTACTATCACTACATGTTTATAACATCTACTACTATAGCCGTATCCATTTATTGTCTGGCACTGTCACTCACTGCCTAAGTCGGTAGTTGTTTTGTCTAAGATATAGGATGCGGAATACCATAGGTAGTTTGGGTATTGGCTAGCATTTCCCCTTAAGCCCCACCCCTTGGAATTGGGTAGGTGTCACTTATTATTTAGACGTGATCTTCGCAACAATGCCTGGAGTCAATTTCACTGTATTGAGGACAATTTTGGCGATAGAAGCAGATGAGCTTGAAAATACTGATGATCCGGTGGGGATAATACGTACAAAAAACCTCTCGTATACCGGTATCTATATGGTCTCTCTCAACAATGCCAACTTCTTGAATGCATCGGCCTCCAGAACAATAACGTGTAGGGGGAGAATTAGGCCGCCAGTACCACAACCTACCAGAGATACGAGGTGTCTTTTGGCTTGCTACTGCAACGTGAAGGCCAATATTACAGAGGTTGCGAGCACGATGATCTGGAAGATGGCATGGTCGAAAGCCTTGCAACCTCAATGAGGCTCATTTTTGACCCCTGTATCTACTCTCCCTTTGATGATCTCACATGGTCAGACTCCAAGGTAGAAAGGTTGTCAGTATTTTTCTGGGCTACCAAACATGATTACACGCAATGAAAGCGATAATGCATCAAATCTCAACATGCTGGTAGAAACCCAGGCTAACCGAATGTTCCTCACAGACTCTCACACCAGTCCAGTAATATGTCTTGGCTATTATGTGTAAGATGGGTGGATTATTGACTCTGTAGTCTCCAAATACATTAAGATCCCGTCGGATCGCGTTATCAAGGTCCAGCATATCAGGCGAAGTAACCTCATAGTTGCTAGTGAGCAGAAGCATGTGTAGGTAGCATCATAACGGCCACACGAATGAAGATCTGTCATCAAGTAATATTCTCTTTGATGAAAAAGAATCTGCCAGCCTCATTAATCTTGATTCTTGTCGGCGCAATAAAGGGAGGTTAAAGTTTCAAAACACCAGGTACTGGTTCATGTACTCAGAAAGGCGCGGATTAACTCGACTCAAACGTGTCTAATAATACTGGCCAGCCGGCTATACAAGTAGTGTTTCATTTAGTATGAGTATAATACCTAAGTGGCCATATGAGACTAGGTGGAGAGTAGGATGGAACAGGCCGCTGCATCACATAGTCACTACTTAGTGTGCTATTTATACATCGAGAAATAAGAGAAGTGGAGGAGGTATGGGCGGAAGAGGTATGATTTTACACATAGGTAGTTAATGTTCAATACATAGCACTCACAAGTCTAGATTCTAATGCTTTGATATCAAAATTCCCTGATATCAAAATTCCCTAGGTGTGCTGACAATTTTATTCGTCGTTGCTCCAAAGTATGTCTTAGCCTGGTTACTACACAGTTATTAAACTGCGCCGATGTTACTATACGGGAGGATGATATTAAAGGTGTTTCCCCCTGTTTACTCCAATGGAGTGCTTGATTCACGTCAGATGACCATCAATATTCAATGCTCGGTCTAATCTTATTGTACAGCCGGTAAGGGTACCCGGTAGTCTGAGTGATAATTGTATCTTGACCTTGTAGAAACAACTTATTGTGCTGGTGCCCCACGTATTCCGCTCATTTGGCCCATGACCCTCAACATATAGAAAGATTTGATAATCTCACGGTAGTGTCTATGTAGTTGCGGGAAGGGATCTACACTTCTTCAGGCTTTACACAGGGTAGGATGTCCAAGGTCAATTAATTTGTTGAGGCTTCAATGAGGCTATTATAGAATGTGATCAATTTTGCCATTTCAATCCGGGTATTCAAAATACCTAGTATTTATGGTTAATAAATCTCCGAGTTACGCATGCTGTGTGGTTTATTGATATGCCAAGCTATGTAACCCCGCAGGGATGATTAATAAAAACAAAAAGTACGACGGTGTAACCCTAGCGAATCGTATGTTTAAAAGATATTCTTGGCACTACGGTTAATTCAGTTGTCCTGTATTGACTTCTTTACGCGGTTGATTACGGCAGAATATTTCCCTGGGGGTTCATAGGCGGAAAGGTTGAACAAGCATTTAGAGTCGTTGCTGGGGCTAATCTTGGACCCTTTTACTTCTGCCAAGGTAAGGTTAAACTGCTGCTATTATAAAGCGAACACTTCAGTCTCTGCTCCATTTCTCAATAGGAGAGTTACAGTAACATTTTATCTTTACCCGGGGCGGCTATAGAAGAGGTTCACATATCCGAAGATGATGAAATATCCGCAAGCTCCTCATATTACATACAATGGTAAAGATTTGTATCAAAATTGCCGATGTACTTGCGGCTATAAATTGTTGCGACCCCCGCTGTTGAGATAGGTCATACTATAGTATTCCATTCCAACAAATCCAGAGAGTAACATATAGCGAAAGACGGCCAGTGAGGTACCATTGTTCTACGAAACCAGGTATATTGCGTGGTAATTACAATGTTGAAGCTCTTTATTTTTCTACTGACTCTATGGGATAGAACCAGCAGATATCAGGAAATATGAAAGCAAATGTAATGTTTTGCCTTCTGGCGCCTCTGGTAGCCGCTCTCCCGACCGAATTCATCCAATTGGAACCTGAACTTGCCGCACGCCGCGTTAATATCACTGAGAGAATTGCTGATTTAGAGGATCGACAAGCCTCCGTGAGCATTGATCAACTCTTCAAAAGGAAGGGCAAAGTTTATTTCGGCACTGCGACTGACCGTGGCCTACTCCAACGAGAACGAAACGCAGCCATTATCCAGGCTAATCTTGGTCAAGTGACGCCAGAGAATAGCATGAAATGGCAGTCTCTTGAGTCTAACCAAGGCCAGTATAACTGGGGAGATGCGGATTACCTCGTTAACTTCGCCCAACAAAACGGGAAGACGATCCGTGGACATACTCTCATATGGCACTCACAACTACCTAACTGGGTCAATAATATCAATAATGCAGATACCTTGCGCCAAGCTATCCGTACTCATGTTCTCACTGTTGTTGGGAGATATAAAGGAAAGATTCGCGCTTGGGTAAGTTATGAAATCTCAATTCGTTCCTTTTAGTGGGTGGCTGCTAAATTTGTGTAACTTTATCCTATCAATAGGATGTAGTAAACGAGATTTTCAACGAGGATGGAACACTACGCTCTTCTGTGTTTTCTAGACTGCTTGGCGAAGAGTTCGTTTCGATTGCCTTTCGTGCTGCTCGAGAAGCTGATCCGTCTTGTCGTCTCTACATCAACGATTACAATCTCGACGTTGCCGGGTCTAGTAAAGTCAACTTAATGAGATACTACGTGGATAAATGGATCTCTCAGGGAGTACCAATTGACGGCATCGGTTAGCCAGCAATGCCCAACCCCCTTTGACCTCATTCCCGCGGTTAAGAGCTCAGAATATTTGGAACTAACATACGGGACTTTGTACAGGAACTCAAACCCACATCGGTGCTGGAGGAGGTGCCTCTGTACAAGCTGCACTTCAGCAGCTAGCTACAGCGCCCGTCACCGAACTGGCCATTACTGAACTTGACATCGTGGGAGCACCATCAAACGATTACAGCGCAGTTGTTCGAGGATGTTTGAACGTTGCTAAGTGCTTGGGGATCACTGTGTGGGGTATTAGCGACAAGGTGAGTACATCGCACTTTTACCATTTTAAATAGAAAACCTCCTTGACGTATTCATAGGATTCGTGGCGTTCAGGCTCCAGTCCCCTTCTGTTCGACAGCAACTTCAATCCTAAAGCAGCGTACAACAGTATTGTAAGCATTTTACAATAGACTATCTGCATACGGTAAAGGGACGGAGAAGCGTGCGTCAGAAGCTCGGCATATAAAAAAGATTACCACATGTGAAATCCAAGTTGCATTGTAAATGCATAGAAATATACATCAGCTACAGGTCTACACTTATCCCTTCGATATGAGATACTCTTATATTGCTTCCGCTTTCTCAGTTCTCTTCAGCCATTTCCTTGTTGATTATGGTTTGTTCTTCTGTACACACTATGCGAACCTTTCAGTTGTCTCCGTGGGGCATCCTCTAATTGCTAAACGTTCCAAAGCGCAAACTACGTAGCCAAGGTCAAACGGTGGTTACTCTCTGCCACAGATGAACGTCTCTCGAATTTTGCTTCCTCTGCATTTGCCTTGAATTCAACCGCCAGGGGGCAGAATATGAGAAATAACGCCTTCATTCGTGATTCGTTAAATACCATTACGCTCGTAGATCCTCATTGAAGTACATCAAGACATCATCCATTACGACAGTGCGAGCTGCCAGCCCCGTTGTCGAACGATATCCCTCCAATCGACCCTTTCTGTCTCACTGGATTCATCCCTCTTCTTCCAAACATCTTCCAAGACCTCCCTACAAGCATTAACATTCCTAAATTGCCTCCATTTGTTCATGGTGCAAAGTCTGCTCCTAATGCACTCGATATGCCTTACATCCTCTGCCTCCCCACCAGCAATAAAAAGAGGGAAAAGCAACGAACACTCGGCCAGAGATCCCTCTGGTACTTTTTGCGCAATGTCGCATACCGACTCAACATATACCGAGATGCCTTCTGGTAGTATCTCAGCTGCACGCTGTGGGAAGTATTGGCGTACGACACGATCGAGGTATATAAGGCTTGCACTTCGATATGTTTCGCTAAGGAAAGCAAGCGGCGTGTTGGCGGAAAAGGCTGGACATTTCCATTCTCGAAGTCCAATAGCGATATTGTGAGCTCGTTGAAGTGGTGCATGGTAGTTGCAATCCAAGCGTAGTTTTTCGAAGATGAGGGCAAACTCGACTTCTTTTAAAGTCAAGTCACCGCCAACGGACGCCTTGTATTCCGCGCAATCAGCGTTCAAAACACTAATTTCAGATATCAATAGCATAATCTTGGACGCAAAAGCAAAGTAGGGATCCGCCATGGCATCGTCTGCAGACATCCAATAATCGCCCGTAATCAGTGGCCTCCTGTCCAGTGAAACGCTCATCAGGATGTCATGATAGGCAAAGTTCCTCACGAGCCACCTTCTTTCAACCGACTTTAGCCAGTAGTCGCTCAAAACAGACCGCGACGATTGTAGCGGGCCTACTTGCATATCGGAACCCTTGGACTGCAAAGCCGCTGCGGCACCTGCCAGATGGTGTGCCCAACTACTGCTGGTTGCGTCTGAAATAGTCTCCATTGAGCACATGGCCATAGCTACAGCTAGACACATTTCCCCATTAAGACTACCTTCATGAAGGGCAGCGCTAAGGTTGGATAGCACCCGCCCACGATACTGCAGAGATGCATCGTGAAAATTGGGGTCTCGAAGGGCAAGGTGGGCCGATGACCATGCAGCCATTGCATCAAGGAGGGCAGGACAATCGAATGCCATTGGCAATAAGACTAGGTCCACTATTAGAAAGTAATGTCTAGAAAATGAAAACAACGACTGAAATGAACTAACCGGATAAGAAACAGTTGTTTTCTGCGGTTGCGGATAGCATGATAGCGAGAGTGGAAGTGTAATACCGCATCATGGCTCTTCGACTGGAGCTCCAATCATAACCAACCGGGCTGTCAAGACGCACAAGATCCAGAGGCTCAGAAATCTTGGTCAGCCTCAACACTTCGGAGATGTGATCGCTCTGTAAAATAATAGAGCGTTGAGAGGCCCAGTCCGGTTGTGCCTGGGAATCCCCAGAATCCTCCCCCGCAGCATCCTCACTCCAGGCACTTGACAGCTGCCGGGGCTTCTCATGCTTGCAAACAAGGTTAAGTCGTGAGCAGTGCCCGCATATGGGCAAACCCTGGTCGCACTTCTTCTTGCGCTGGCGACAGGTCAAGCAGCCGCGGCGCTGTCGCGTGTAGCCGCCCTTTTTCGTCGATTTGCGTTGCGTGACCTGCGGTTGTGGAGTGGGCTCTAGCGGAACGGCCAAAGTTGACATGGTGACGAGTCGTATGTCGGCGTGATGGGCGCTACAGGCGGCAAGAGATTCCAATGTGGGACGTTGTGCAATACAATATACTCGTACACTGCGAGTAGATGGGATGAGAAGCTCAAAAGGAAGTGAAGTAGTAAGAGAGCGGAGATCCTGAGTCTCGAAAAGAGTTCATGCACGGCGTTAATGGCGGCACGAGATTGCTATCTTACTAGCGGACGATTTGAAGATAGCGATTGGGCGTCTATTGGCTGGAAAGAGGTTGGAGCGAGTCATGGGCAAATGTGGGCCAAGAGCGCGGGGAATCACAAACTTGGGGACGTTTAGAGGTTGTTGGAAATATCCATACTTTGTGAGAGGCACACTACTAAGCACTCGCAGAGGAGAGATGGGTAACCACAAGGGAAATTTAGAATGCATTATCTAACCGAAAACGTATAGAAGGAAATGTTTGTTCTAGTCCAAACGTCAATGGACGGACTCGCCTTCGTAGTTGTCCAACCTAGGCCCAGTAAAGGTTTTCCGCAGGTTGGCAACCCATGCAAGGGTTGTCACTGCCAGTCCAACAGCCATAACTACAATCAGATAGTTCATGGAGCTAGCTGTGACAGGATAACCCACGGGAAAGCAGAAACAGACTGAGAAGAAAATGACAAACAGGGTGGCAACTGCGTTGGTAATATAGCCAAACTTGCCCAGAGAAAAGGCTCGCTCGGGAAGAATGCCGCGGCCTCGGAACAAGAGAGCAGCCTGAGGTAATGCAACAGTGATGTTGAGCGCAAATAGGGTGAGGTTGATGAAACTGCTGTAGGCCGTAGATGATGCAACATAGAGGACCCCGATAATGATCTGCAAGACCAGCATGACCGCGGTGGCGCGAACAGGACTTGCCCAGCTGAGGCGAGAGATGAAGCTGGAGTAGGGCACCCCGCCGTCGCGGGAAAGAGACCAAATTGTTCGCCCCGCGAAAATGAAGAGGTTGAGGACGATATCGTAGAACATGACCATATAATACACGGCCCAGATGGTTGTAGCCACTTTTGAGTTCAGCGCTTGGTTGTATACCTCCAAAATCGGAACCCCGGATTCGATCAGGGCCTGAAGATCCGTAATAACAAACATGAGCGCAACGTTCCATGCAAGGACTGTGACGACACCCAAAACCATGGTGGTAATGATGGCAATAGGGACATTTCGGCTCGGGTTAGGTACTTCTTCAGAGACGTGGGTAGCGGCGTCAACTCCAGAATATGCCCATAAGCAGCCTGTAATGCCAATGAAGATGGCCCATCCATCTGGCCATCCGCTGACATTCTGATAGTCTCTAAAAACGAAATCCGCGCTTTGTTTGACATCCTTGACAGCGAGCAATGTTACCAGGGAGGCGACGAACCCAGCAAGAGAAAGTACTAGAATGGTCACGCCCAGCTTGCCTATAGCGTCGGGGAATCGAGACGTCACAACAAAGGCAATGATACAGAGAAAAATATGCAATAGATATGTATGCCAAGCCTGTATTTCGTAGGCCTCGTTCCAAAGACTAACGACGTCGAGGATAGAGCCGGCGACAAAGAGATTGCACGACACCGTCGCCGCCATGATATAAATCACAGAAGTCCATCCCGTAAAGAACGCGGCGACTCGACGTGTAGACGGCGGAAAAGTCATGTAGACAATATGATATTGGCCACCAGCAGATGGGAATGCAGAAGCAAGCTCTGCGAAGCCAATGTTGATGACGACCATAACCACTGCGGCAGCAATGAGGCCGTAGATGAGGCCTGGGCCACCACCGCATGAAAGCGGGACGGCGACACCAGAGGCGAATGCTACCCATGAGTTCATGGTAGTGAAGCCGAATGCGATGACCGAAAGGAGGGAGAACCGCTTCTTGAGGTGTTCGTCGGGATGCATGTATGGCGACTTGTCTTCCACGTGTGACTGGGAAATGGACGCGGTGTCCGGGATGTGAGATTTATCTGGAGCCATATCGGAGAATGGTTTGTACTCTTTGGCTTCTATTAGAATAATGAATTTTGTAGAAGAGTAAAGATGATGAAAAAGGATTGGTGAGAAAGGGAGAAAGAGAACGGAAAGTTGGAGACGTTATGACCAACAACTGGTCTGACTTAGGTATGTCAAGATACAGTCTGCGAGAGCCATCCTATATAACATCGCGCTGCGGAGGTGCATTGGAGGTGTTAATCTGGGAAACACTCATCGCGGTGAGAGTCGATATTCTGAGTACGACGCACTGATAACGACACAACCTGGAGGTGGGTCGGGCTAGACGGCTCTTCTTGGCCGATCTCGGGCTTTGTTGAAACGCATCTCACTTAGACAACATCCCCGCCATTAACGCCGGGTGCGGGGATTGTGGGGGAGGCGAACCCGGAAACTCAGATAGAGCGGCCTTATATAATAGAGATGTTAAAGGCCAAATTCGCAGGATATGGTGTTTCTTATCACACCTTTCTTTACGAGCATCCTTGAGCAAGTCTTATCTAAGAATGAAGTTTGTGTCGTTGTTACATCTCCTATCCTTTATCAGTTCAGGTTATGCCTGCGGCGATCATCACGATGAGAAGGAATGGAGTAACGAAGAATTAGCAGAGTTGGAGGCGAAATGGGGGCACGAGGTATGTACTGAGTCAAACTGGATGTTAAGAACTTTTAATCACACGGGATAGTGGTCGTTCAATGGCATCGGGTCATTTGCTCACCTGGACTATGTCAAATGTCTCACAAACCCTCAAGAGAAATATGATATTGCCATCATCGGAGCGCCCTTTGATAACGCCGTTTCTTTCAGACCAGGTGAGAGTTTTCACATTGTTTGTGCGATGAATCTTACTCATTCTTTATCAGGCGCCCGATTTGGCCCTAGAGCTATTAGACAAGCGTCTTCGCGCCAGACTTCGTTACGCGCATTCAACCCTCGTGCCAACATCAACCCGTATCAAAATTGGGCAAAGATTGTCGATTGCGGAGATATTCCCATAACACCCTTTGATAATAATATTGCAATAGAGCAAATGACACAGGCATTCAAGAATCTTGGCAGAGGTCGGCCTATAAGCTCCTTGAGTCAAGGTAAACCGAAGCTCATCACTCTTGGTGGTGATCACAGTTTAGCGCTTCCCGCTTTAAGGTCCTTGAATGAGATTTATGGCAAGCCTGTTCGTGTGCTTCACTTTGACGGTATGTGTATCCCCCATAATCTCCAAAATAATGAGCAAACGCTAAAAAAAAACACGACAGCTCATCTGGACACTTGGGATCCTGCTGCATACCCATCCGCCTGGGGCTCAACGCACTTCACACATGGTTCAATGTTCTGGATGGCTAACCAAGAAGGTCTGCTATCTAATTCCTCAACCGGCCAATCTGTTCATGCTGGCCTACGCACCCGTCTCAGCGGAACGGATTGGGCAGATCACGAGTCCGATACCGCCCAGAACTGGGTTCGCTTTGCCGCTGACGAAATTGATGATATTGGCACCAAAGGTATCATTGATGGTATCATGTCGGTGTTAGGAACTGAAGACCCTGTCTATCTGTCGGTTGACATCGACGTATTGGATGTTGCTTTCGCACCTGGTACTGGAACCCCAGAGCCCGGTGGTTGGACTACCCGAGAGCTTATCAGGATTTTGAGAGGCATCGAGGGCTTGAATATTGTTGGTGCTGACATAGTCGAAGTTAGTCCGGCATACCAGGGAAGAGGTGAAGAGACCGCATTAGCAGCAGCACAAGTCGTCTATGAGATCTTAAGCTCCATTGTTAAGAAAGGATTGGAGAATGGGGTTAATAAAAAAGGGGAGAATGGAAGAGATGAGTTGTAGCAAAAGACTAAATAACAATGTACCTTACTGTTACAAACAGGCTTTTATAATATGCTATTGCCACAAAAGAAACATTGCCTTGCCAAGTATAACCATGAAACAAAATAAACTGCAAGTTGATCTCCATAGGAGAGTATAAATGCAGATAAATCCACATGTTTACTCCACACGTAAAGATCATGAGAGGGATGCTATATAATTAGATCATCTATCGGATACTGATATTTGCTGGCATCCAGAAAGTAGCGGCTCTTTTCTTCATGAAATTGGCCATAGAGTCTCCGAACAAATAGGTTGAGAATCGAGTCATACAAACTCTGAATGGTACGGTCCTTTTCCCACCAGTGGTGACGGACAAACACACCGCGGCATTTGTCGTTCCCGATGTATGGCGCTCCATTCCCTTGATCGCAGGGAATGGTGCGTAATTCTTCCGGTCCGTTGTAATCATAACGAAGGTGATATCCGAATGCCGCTTGCTCATGTGCCCATTCTTTTAACCAACGATCGCACCCGGGGTAGCGATCGCCAGTCGGGCAGTTTTCCCAGGCATCGAACATTTTTTGTGTACGATTGCTCTGTTGTGCAATAATGAACCCGGTATTCCAAAGCAGTCGGCCCTTGTCATCTTTGTTGTAGTTCTCGTCAGGATCCTCAGCCATGGCGACAAGCGTCCGTGGCGTTATGTTCCAAAAACTCATCAACCATTCAAGTGGGAGATGAGGGTGAACAAACTCAGCATCTGCGTCGAGAAAAACTACAACATGGTGGGATTTGAGAGCTTCTTTTATCATAGGGACTTTCACCCAGGTACCGTGACGATCGTTGTAATTAGGGGCTCGCACGAGTCGGTAGTCGTATCCATGGATCATTGCTGCGGCGGAATCTCTTTGTTAATATGGACTGAAGAATGAAAAACAAATAGATAAGGTATACCATACAATAGAGATAATGATTCATAAATCCCGCAGTCCGACCTGTTATCTTGGACAGGTCTGGCTTCTCCTCATTCAAAATCTCGCCAGTGTTTGTATTCGGCCGACTATCGACGTCAAGGATAATGAGTTTCTTGCCGAATGTCTCTGTCCATCGATAGGAATGGCTTGGAATCTTGTAATACTCGCCATTGTCGGCAATAAATGATTTGGAAGCAATGTTGTGCAAGTATGGTCTCCATAGGTGTTTCGCTAGGTATGACATATCTGTCCAATTTGCAGGCGTTCCGTCTCCGAAGCATAATCTAATTGACCATAGTAAATCAGTTGCATTCTCATTTGGCATCATAATACTATCAGTGATGTTAAGAACTAAAAAGAGATGACTTACGGCGATGGCAAAGTCACGTCGGCTGTGTAGAGCGTGGCTGTATAGACGATAATTCCGTACACAAGTAAGAAGCTTACTACCGCCAGCGGTATTTTAAGCTGTCGCCATCTGTAGTGCCACTTTTCTCGGTCTGGAAACTTGAAAAGGGTGACCCCTCGAGCGACATGCCCTTCTATAATAGCTACTCTCCATCCGGCACGCATGTTAAGATGTAAATGTTGCCTGAATTCTCTTTTCCTTCTTGAGACGTACTGGCTGCTAGCGTGCAAATGTCTTACAGTATAACGTTTCGACAACTTCTACGAGATATTATATATAAGCCAAAGTGGCTTGCTTTTCTAGAGGCAGCGGCAAAGCCAATACGAGATACAACCTTACCATTCGAGTTGGTGGAGCAATTAACTGCAGTAAGGAATGTCGGTAAGAAGAGACTTGCAACCCTCCCATAGTCTTTCTTTCCAGTTTGATCCTTCACAACCAACACATAAGGTGTGATAACTTCAACATGAAAGATATGGACCAACAATATCCACCAATGAGTCTGCGCCTCTTTTGCACACGTAACTATGAACGTAATCCCCGTGGTCTTTGCTCCCTCACGCTAGGGATACATTGATATTAGCGCTTGGTTAAGTGAAACAGTAACCCGATAAACTTGTCAATACTATGCCGTAGTTGTAAATATTACTCAAAAAACGAGCTGGAACCTTTTTGGATATGCAGTGGAGTATCGAAATTCTCGTATTCATCTGGTATGCAATGCAGTTATGGAGTGGACGGCGACGACTTTTGTATTAGGGCTGCCTACAGGCGCCAGAATTGTTGACAAGCGGCGTTGTTATGCTTAACAAAGGTTGGTAAACAAATTATATTAGAGCACTTTGCCACAGCCGACATCACATTAGCAAATCAATAAGAAGCCGGCGAAATAATGATGAAAGAATAATGTACTAACCAAATGCTATTCGATGGTCACCTTTTAAGTTGCGTCCAAATTTACGGCGTGTGAGAGAACATGGACCAATTCCAGATATTCGTGAGCAGCAGCACCTAATGGGACCATCCCGTTGTCGTCTATCGTATCAATCTTAGTGCCATACCGCCTAAAACCATTGACAGTACAGAGTACCCACCAACATTTCCTGAGAGGAACAGTATTATATCCTTTGAACCCCCCCTTGTCATAAACGGTAATGCTGATCATGGAACCAATGGGTAGCCGTGATACCACCTGGAGATATCACTGGCCATATCGAGGACCTGCAGAGTGACATCATGTAGGCTGATTTAAGTTTTTTAACCGCTCATGGAGGTAATTTAGTTAACCATACAGTGTATTTAGATAGCCATGATCAGCCTTTAAATTCGGTACCGTTTCTACTTTGTAATCGTGAAGAGTGGCATCTGCTTTGTTCTCTGCTAGTAGGTAGTGATTAGTGATCTCACATAACCCTGCTTGGCTTCATGCGGTATCGCTCCCGTTTCTTTAGCTATTCTAGCCGGTAACATCAACTCTGTTTTCAAGCAATCCCTACTCGACAGTTTTACGACCCACGTAGGAGTTTTTTCACAATGTAGTGATGGGTCAACAACGAGAGGTTGTTACACCAAAACCCCTTTCTGGAAGCAACTATAATTTCCACTTTCGTAATTCGGCACCGTCCGGACAGCGAGAATTCCTGTAACCGAGAGACCCGCCTATCTCTACTATGTCAGCTAACCATTGATACGAAAATCACTACGGAGTACGCCGCTGGCTAATCCATTGGCTAACCCGCTTAGGGTTCTGGTTCCCGTCTCCAAATTTACAGCTTATTTACTCGGTGGCGTGCAGTGGCCTCTCTTTATCTGGCCGCCTCTTGGTTGTTTTACGCCGCTGTGTACAGAGTACATGCTTATTATACAGGTGTGCTCTCCTAAGCATGGGTCACCGCCTTCACAGATGCACCCGTAAGATGCCCAGTACACTATAACCAAGGACCCCAGGAGGTGCTGCAATTGCTCGTCATTTGCTATCTAAGTTATTATTATAACATCATGCCGTCTTTCTGTATCCTTACCCCCTGGTATCATGAATAAAAACCACCAGCGCCCCCGGCAACCGGCGAACCTTTCCACTTTACAACGGTGATTTATTTGAGTCAGTCATAGAATTAGCTTCACCAATGAGAGTTGCACGGGAAAGCAAGTAAAGGAGGCTGATGTCGTAATTGAGGGTACTGCTCCCGGGTATGACAGGGGGATATATACTACATGCCGACGTGTTCAACCCTCTCTTACCAGAGCCACTTCAACATTTCGCATTTCGGCTAAGAAGCACGGGAAAAACTTTTATAGAAGCTTATTTTTAGACTCCCTGATATATCATTCCACGTACTTATCGTATCCACTGTTTGTAATCTTTGGCGGTGTATGAACCCTACCCGCTCATGCTAGAAGCGTTCTATATGAAGCTTGAGACCACCTAAGCGCACCACCAAGATTTGCATGGCAGTTACAATACCTCCTTTCCTTCCGTTACATTTGGTGTTACCAAATTGGACAGTAGTCATAGTACTTCCATACTTTGTGCGTCTTCTCTCCCTCCGACCTAATCATTGATCTACTTGGTGTTTGGTCACTCGTCGCTTGATCACCTTTTATAGTGGCCATTGTTCAGTTCCCAGTCACTGGTTAATAATAGTATGCTTTTTTCCGCTTCTTGAAGACGACATACAAGCTGTTGTGGGCTTTGCTGTTAAGCGCTGACAGCTGTGACCTCAATATTCGACTTTGTGCTATTGGGAACACGCTAGCAAGTCCGGTCTATTAAGGTGTTATTTCATAACAACCTACCTACACCATTTTCGGCGTCTAGATAACAGAGGTGAAGTAGGCTTGCAAAAAGAAAGTGGCCCATCGTCGTTATTGAATGTGGGGGAAAAGAGGGAACGAAGCCGCTGCAGCCGAGTTATGATCAGCATTTGCTGGGTGATCTATTTAACAAAAACGAACATCCAAGAATGGCAGATTGAGGTAATATTTTTGATACATAGTACACGCTATCAAGATATAAGTCAGATGTTATAACACTACGTGATAGACTGCTAGCATCTGCAGCAATTATTATACATCAACTACTTTGCTAATCAATAATGAGGGAAGGGGGGTAAAGATCGTGGGAGGCAGGCGCATTACCTTGTAATGAGGTTGAAATTGATGAGATTAACTGTCCAGCTGCCAAATCAAGTGACGGATATCGCTAGAGGGAAAAGAGGGTAAAGAGGAGACAGAGGGTAGGATCAACGAGGAATGCATTAAAAACTGTAATGGGAATCTAGTTACGCAATTTTAATCGACAATCAAGAAGAATATAAGCAATTTCACAAACGGTGATTCCGTTTGCGCCTGCTTTAACATCAAATTCTCGAACAGATGCCAGCGGAAGTTTTTTGGAGACCATGGAGCAAAATTATTATTATTCAACGTTGAGAGAGAAAGAGAACAACCCCGCCATAGCGTGAGTCTAAGAAATTAGTATTGTTGACCACATACTCTAGACAGCGCGATCAGTCTATGAATCTCAGTGTATCCTTCCTATAACGATCAGAAAGGCCTTAACTGGTAATCATTATTCAAAGTGTGCCAACAGTGTAGAGTAAGAGGAGCTTGAGATATCACACAGTCCACGGAGAATTATACACACAGGGCTAGAACTGTACGTATGGACTTGGCTCCAGTCCATTCTACTTACTCTCCTATTATTGACGTGCGAAACTAGGTCGGCCAAGTTGCCGTGCGATGGTAAGTTTGACGGTGTCAAAGAGAATCGGTTCCAAGAAACTTGTTACAATAATGAAGACGATGTTTGAGTAATGTTCAATTCCTTCGTATCTAATAAACTACACAGTCTCCGATCACTGACACGAACAACAGCCATCCAGAGGTCGTATTTCTAAAACCTATAATCTAAGATGGAGGTCTAAAAGTCTAGGATGCAACCGCAGATACAGATTATGTGAAATGTTACATGCTTTGAGCATGCTGTTTGATCGACTGATTGCTAAAAAGGCTAAAAAGAGATAAGGGGAGTAACTAATTCTGGGAGATGAAGCCTTATTGTCTATTATCCATTTTTTTGAACGGGAATTTGCAATGAGAAAAGTCGAATGCTACGATGTCACTGTCACCAGGTGGAAATATGCCTGAGCCGCCAGCATCGAAACATGCCGCCTGAGCCAATATATTAGCACATTATTAAGGATAGGTTAAAGAGGAGAAGATGGAATATGATAGTAGATGTGGCAGTCACTGCATGCAGTGAAATGTCTTGGATGTTGAGACCAAACTTTTGTAGCTGACCAAAGACCAGGGCTTGCGGAAGATGCTTGCCGGTGCCGACATTGAGACATACAGGGACATTCCTCTAATATCATCCGCAGATTAGACCACGACATTTTCACTTTTTTCAGAAGAAAACAACGGGATGAGAAAAATAACTTACACCATTGACATTGCCCATGAATCTAATCTCGCTGCAGCCATTAGTAGCACAGTTGCCACCGCCTGCAGTACCTTCCGATCGATCGCAGAACACCTACCGTAATCGTTAGTGGCGACTATAATTCACAATTACATCTGAACCCATGCTAGTTTAAACTTATTAGCTCACTGATGATGATTCCAACATCTTGGCCCATCCACAAGCCGGCAAGAAGACGTGCATTCTGGTGGTAGCAGATCAGTAAACTAAGGAGGCTTGCGACTGCGCACGCAGCCTTTGTTGACCATTGGTGTGTTTGGAATCTACTGTTTGCTTGAAGATGTCAGTGGCAGCGGTTGAAATCATCTCTTCATTGCTCGATAGAGGCTCGAGGAAGGAACCCTGTTGGAAAAAAGCCACCGGGGGTGACGCGGTTCAATGTTGAGTCGTCAACGCCCCGGTCGTTCCAGCTAAAGAGCACCGCCTTCAGAGAGTTCTGGACATCTCGCAAACTATTCACAACGGGGCTAGCGTCTGTGAGAATATCGAGGTTCGCATCAATTGCTGGCTGGATGGCGGAATCGATGGCTGCCTGTATCCAAGGGTTAACCTTTCTCCTCCAGCTCACCTCTCTCTACTTATGGTCCGAAGGAAGCTAAGATATCCTTGCTTACCTCGATTCCTTCTTTAATTGCTGTCCTAATGGGCTTTAGCAACACCTTCGGGATACCGCTAATGAGGTCTACGTCGAAGAGGAAGCCATCGAGGAAAGCACTGAAACTGAACCCTCTCGTGTTGGGGAATGACATATCCCTTAGGAGAGCCCTGATACCCGCTTTGTTGCTATTGTCTAAGTTAGCATGCTAACGTAGAGTGTACCAACCAAGCTAACTAGCAGGAAGGGAGACCGCCAAGAGGCCACTGACCCAGCTTCGAGTTGAGCAATGACGCAATCATAAGCATTGATTTGCGCCGATAAAGACCGGTGGACTTTCTCAATCGATATTGCAGCTAACTAGAATGGAACGCTCTTATAGTCGGCACAAGTCTTCCTGACGGTACAGAAAGTATCGGTGCGACGGCGGTCCACTGCTGGGTCTGGTACGCCCGAAGCGCTCTCCTGGAGGAAAGCGCGTGTCCAGCCACCCTATTGCTATTATCCTCTGGCTGACGGCTGGTATTTTGTACAATGCGGATGACCTCAATAAGCTAGAGCACTACGACATGCTGTCCTACGTCTGCACACGCACCAGCGACGACACTCTTACACGCACTGTAGGCAGCTTTTCTGCCATGTGTATACAGATGCGTTATTCTTGGTAGGCAGTGATTGTCTTTGGTGTCCTGGAGCTGACGGCACTCGGAACCGTCGCCTGGGCTATTTGCACTCCTAAGGAAAGGGGTGTGTACACTGGGGTTTAGTGTTACAAATTGACATTTTGTTCCATTCCGAGATACAAACATGGAAAGTTACCCAGACGAACAATCAATGAATGCTGAGGAAGAGGGAATCAAGGACTCGCTGCCGACACCAAAAGGCTGGTCGGGTATCAACTGTTCCGTCCAATAGGGAACTCAGACAGGCGAGATCTGCATTGAAGGATATTCCTTCTTACCATCCCATTTAACTTTAGGAATCTTCTTAGGAAGAAGGATATCACAACCCACGAAAAGAGATATATGGGAATATAAAAACAGCAGATTTGATGCCTATTTTGCCAAATACCTAAGCACACGTGCCAACTCTCATCGCCTTGACAACGCTGGTTCAGGGTAGACACTCTCATAGAAAACCCATATGTTCCGGGCCATAGAACTTGGTTCGAGTTCGGTCGACTTATTTCATTTCAATTACCCGGAATACAGCCAAATTAACTTCACCCAATTTCTTCTAAAGCAACTAAGTCTAAGTTCCTTTTAATCACTCGTTTACTCAGCTGAGATAGCTGGCTGATAACACTGACGATCACATTAGAATTCAGAAACCAATCTGCCAGCTATGTGATACCCACTCTCTCTCTGCCAACCTAACAGTGACGCTGACATAAACCTAGGTATGAAGATTTGTCCCCTGAGAAAACTAAGCTATAATCTAGAGAAATTCGGTCCTTTACAGATGCCCGACCATGCCGTCGGTGTGTCAAGGGAGCTTGGTTTATGTAAGGGGTTCACATTGTAACGAAATAGCAAGTAAATTGGCAAATAAGGGGTTGGTACTCCGTATATAAAGGAAAACCCCGATTCCGGCGGCCCAAACATTTTATTCCGATTCCGGCTCTCCCACTAACCCCCCCTAGACTTTCTTATGGTATGGAGTACACTAGCCTATGGAACTTTTCCCCTGAGTCTTTGGTGCCGAAAGCAAAACGCCTGTAGTCCTAAATGCTTCAGCCTTTTCCAAAATATTGTTCATATAATAGAGATAGGTTTTATGTTGCATAAAAGAAGTTGATGAAAGAGGATACATGAGGCGGTAGATAGTATATGTCTACACACATAATCCAGTGAGGACTGGATGAAGACGGAAATACGCCTGTTTGTTAGTCATCCTCGTTTAAGGAGAGAAATTCTTTCTCTATCTTTGGGCATTCATCTCACCAAACAGATCGTGGCCGACGTTGAGGGTTCCCGAGGAGTCTCCTTGTCCGGTTCCGCTTGAGCCCATGGAAATCTGCACCCGGCCGTCCCGGTGCACTTGGTACCCACAAATGCCGACCTTGCAAATACCGAGGAGCGTATAAGTGGGCAACCGAGGAACGCAGAGATAGGGATTGGTGAGAACACAATACTAGAGAACTGGAAACGTTAGGATTTCGGCACACAATCTATCCGACGTTGTGGATTGGTCAGTCATAGCTGGTTGAGAGGAAGGCTACGCCTCAGCCTTTGGGTATTTTACTATATGTTCATGATTTGTCTTGTTTCATTAGTTTGATTGTCGTGAATGATCCAAATGCTTGTAATTTGCAAGTGTACTACTTGAGTTCATGAAGAGTACATTGGAGCTGCATTAACTTCACAAATGTAAGAAGAATGGGGATACCGAAAGAGCACGATTTTACTAATGATCACCAACTTCGATAGGGGGCTTAGAAGATGGTCTAGAGCTTTTATTGCGTCATCCGATAACAATTGAATCCCCCCTGACCATGTATGACTGTCAATGGATGGATACAATTGCATGACGTGTACGAGAGATTAAGATAAAAATAAAACTTCCTATCCACCACTATCTCGCTCCACTTGTGATACTTGACTCAATGAAAGATCCAGATGAACGCATACCTGATATCACATACCGGATATTCCGGCCCCGTCTAGGATCAAGATATAATATGCTTGGTCTCCCCTATCCAATTAGGTCACATTCATTGGACATAAAAGTCGTTTGTTTACATCTTCTAAGTCAGTGAAGATACAGCCGCCATGGAATATAACGATTTTACCGACGACTCTGAACCTGGTTTACCAGAAGAAAAAGGATATGGAACCGCACCTGTTCCTCTTCGCAAAATGCGGGAAGCCTCCAGTGCGGAAACTCTCGCTTTTCGCCATGTGGGGATCACATATCCTCCAAGCAAGGGCGCCGAATGGAGTATGACACCCCAGCTGATTCAACAACAAGAGCGTGAAACTGCAGCAGGCTTCAAGAAACGCGAGCTCGGTGTCACTTGGGAGAACCTTACAGTGGAAGTCCCCGCTGCTTCGGCGTCCGTCAAGGAGAATCAGTTCTCTCAATATAACATACCTCAACTCATCAAAGACTGGCGCCAGAAGCCACCAATGAAATGTATTTTGAAGGACAGTCATGGCTGTGTGAAGCCAGGAGAAATGCTATTGGTCCTAGGCCGCCCTGGATCCGGATGTACCACCCTCCTCAAAATGCTTTCCAACCGTCGTGAAGGATACCACAACATTACAGGCGATGTGCGGTTCGGAAACATGACTGAGCAAGAAGCTGCTCAGTATCGAGCCCAGATTGTGATGAATACAGAAGAGGAGCTCTTCTATCCACGATTGACGGTCGGACAGACAATGGATTTTGCTACTCAGCTCAAAGTTCCTTCTCATCTCCCAGACGGTACCGAGTCAAATCAAAGTTATGTGGCCGAGACGAAACAATTTCTTCTCGAGTCCATGGGAATTGCGCATACATTTGAGACGAAAGTCGGAAATGAGTACGTGCGCGGTGTGTCCGGTGGCGAGCGGAAACGTGTATCAATTATCGAATGTCTGGCTACCCGAGGATCGATATTCTGCTGGGATAACAGCACGCGTGGCCTTGATGCAAGCACGGCGTTGGAGTGGGCCAAGGCTCTTCGAGCCATGACCAATATCCAGGGTCTCTCGACTGTCGTCACCCTATACCAGGCGGGAAACGGCATCTATAATCTTTTTGATAAAGTTTTGGTTCTGGACGAGGGAAAACAGATATTCTATGGACCTTCTGCCGCAGCAAAGCCGTTTATGGAAGACCTTGGGTTTGTGTATACTGAAGGCGCTAACATTGGTATCCAACTTCCTATCCCTATCGATGTTCACAGTAAGGGTAATGCTGACAAAATCAAGGCGATTTCCTGACTGGCGTAACGGTGCCCACCGAGCGAAAAATCCGACCTAGCTTCGAAAAAAAGTTTCCAAGAAATGCCGATGCCATTTTGGTGGAGTACAACCAGTCCTCAATCCATGGCTCCATGGTGTCAGAATACAACTACCCCAACACCGATGTTGCCCGCGACCGAACTCAATCATTCAAGGAATCCGTCGCCTTTGAGAAAAATAAGCATTTACCGAAAAAATCTGTCCTCACGACGAGCTTTATGACGCAACTCAAGGCTTGTACCATCCGTCAATATCAGATTCTATGGGGTGAAAAGTCGACATTTTTGATCAAACAAGTTCTGTCGCTCGCTATGTCTTTGATCGCTGGTGCCTGCTTCTATAACTCTCCTGCTACCTCTGCCGGTCTTTTTACTAAGGGTGGCGCCGTCTTCTTCTCTCTCTTATATAATTGCATTGTTGCCATGTCTGAAGTCACAGAGTCATTCAAGGGACGACCTGTCTTGGTGAAACAGAAGTCCTTCGGATTCTATCATCCTGCGGCTTTTTGCCTGGCGCAGATCACTGCGGATTTTCCAGTTTTATTGTTACAGTGCACGATTTTCACTGTTGTGATATACTGGATGGCCGGACTCAAGGCCACCGCCGCAGCGTTCTTTACCTTCTGGGCCATTCTGTTCATAACTACACTGGTGAGTGAAACCTATTGCGAGCGGCTTATCGTAACTTTAACTGATAAATCAAAGTGTGTCACGACCTTATTTAGATGCATTGGTGCCGCATTCAGTACTTTTGAGGCCGCTTCTAAGATCTCGGGTACAGCTATCAAGGGAATCGTCATGTACGCTGGATATATGATCCCGAAACCCAAGATGAAAAACTGGTTCCTGGAGCTATACTACGTCAACCCATTTGCCTATGCATTCCAAGCGGCACTATCAAACGAATTCCACGACCAGCATATTCCCTGTGTGGGCAACAACCTTGTTCCGAGTGGACCAGGGTACGAAAATGTTGATTCTGCCAACAGAGCCTGTACCGGAGTCGGCGGTGCTTTGCCAAGCGCGGATTTTGTGACAGGTGACCAGTATCTTTCCTCACTGCATTACAAGCATTCTCAGCTCTGGAGGAACTACGGTGTTGTATGGGGTTGGTGGGGATTTTTCGCCGTCATTACTATCGTTTGCACGTGCTTTTGGAAAGCTGGCGGTGGCGGCGCTTCGCTGCTGATTCCTCGCGAAAAGCTCCAGAAACGACATACTTCTTTCGACGAGGAGTCACAGAATCAAATGACGGAACGAGCTAAAGACGCTGCCTCTGAGAATGTAATGGAGCAGGCGGATGACAATTTGGTCCGCAACACATCCATCTTTACCTGGAAGAACCTCACGTACACCGTCAAAACACCATCAGGCGATCGTGTGCTCTTGGATAACATCCACGGATGGGTTAAACCAGGTATGCTTGGAGCACTCATGGGTTCCTCTGGCGCAGGTAAGACTACCTTGCTCGATGTCCTCGCTCAGCGGAAAACGGACGGCACTATTAAAGGTAGCATTTTGGTCGACGGCCGCCCTCTGCCCGTTTCTTTTCAAAGAATGGCTGGATATTGTGAGCAACTGGATGTCCATGAACCTTTTGCCACAGTTCGCGAAGCTCTTGAATTTTCCGCCCTATTACGGCAGCCCCGAACTGTTCCGAGGGAGGAAAAGCTCAAATATGTCGAAACGATCATTAATCTTCTGGAACTACACGATTTAGCCGATACGCTCATTGGCACAATTGGAAATGGACTCAGTGTGGAGCAGAGAAAGCGTGTTACGATTGGTGTTGAACTTGTGTCTAAGCCAAGTATCTTAATTTTCCTTGACGAACCCACGTCTGGCCTGGACGGACAGTCAGCATACAATACTGTTCGTTTCCTACGCAAATTAGCCGATGTTGGTCAAGCTGTGCTGGTAACAATTCATCAGCCGTCGGCTCAATTATTTGCACAGTTTGATACTCTTCTGCTTCTAGCACGCGGAGGCAAAACAGTCTATTTTGGGGACATCGGGGACAACGCAAAGACTATTAAGAGTTATTTTAGACAGTACGGTGCTGTATGTCCTATCGAGGCCAATCCTGCCGAGTTCATGATAGACGTCGTCACTGGGGGCATTGAAAGCGTCAAAGACACAGACTGGCATCAAACTTGGCTCGAATCTTCCGAATATGGACAAATGATGGCTAAACTTGACAACATGATCTTTGAAGCTGCCGCCAACCCACCTGGGGCTGTTGATGATGGCTATGAATTCTCAATGCCGTTGTGGGAACAAATCAGGATTGTGACACAGAGAATGAATATTGCCCTATTCCGAAACACCAATTACGTCAATAATAAATTCTCATTGCACGTTATTTCTGCATTGTTAAATGGATTCTCATTCTGGAGAGTTGGCCACGGCGTTTCCGACCTAGAGCTTAAGATGTTCACAACTTTCAACTTCGTTTTCGTTGCTCCTGGAGTGATCAATCAGCTTCAACCGCTTTTCATCCAAAGACGCGACATCTATGACGCACGTGAGAAAAAGTCAAAGATGTACTCCTGGGTTTCTTTCGTTGTTGGTCTAATTGTGTCTGAGTTTCCCTATCTCTGCGTGTGCGCAGTTCTCTATTTCGCTTGCTGGTACTACAGCGCACGCCTGAATGATAACTCGAACCGTTCAGGTGCAATCTTCTTCATTATGCTGATATATGAATTCATCTACACGGGAATTGGTCAATTCGTCGCCGCCTATGCACCCAATCCAACTTTCGCGGCTCTAGTTAATCCCCTCATTATCAGTATACTGACCCTGTTTTGCGGAATCTTTGTGCCTTATAGACAGTTGAACGTCTTCTGGAAGTACTGGCTTTACTGGATGAACCCTTTTAACTACGTTGTCTCCGGCATGCTAACCTTTGGCATCTGGGGTTCCAAAGTTACCTGTAAGGAAGAAGAATTTGCCCTCTTTGACCCGGCTAATGGAACATGTGCCGAATATCTCCGGGACTACATTGCCGGGGACGGTTGGCGGATCAACCTGACAAACCCAGATGCCACCTCAGGCTGCCGAGTTTGCGAGTTTAAAAATGGCAGCGACTTTCTGACGACGCTTAATATTAACCACTACTTCTACGGCTGGAGAGATATCGGAATTTCGGTGATTTTCGCTATTTCCGGGTACGCACTAGTATTTGGAATGATGAAGCTTCGAACTAAGGCATCTAAGAAAGCTGAGTAGCTGAGTGAATAATGCAGTGTTGTGTGAGAGGTCACTCTTGTACGAAGTTTGTTACGCAATGAATGAGGTCAGATTACGACGTTGGCACTTTAGTGTTCGAGCATAGAATAATATAGACTGGCAGCAAGATAATTTCTCAAAGAGCCTTCCATCTTTTCCGTCATCGCGTAAGATGCACCTAGTTTGTATAAAAAGAGGCCCGTATTCTTCCAAAGGGCAGCTAACCAAGGCCATGGCCGAAAGAACTATTTTCGGGAGAGTTCTAATGCGAAGCGAGTATTACCACACTCTGCCAGGGGATGGCCCAGACCATACTGTAGAGATGGGCATTGTGGACTACACTAGCGGTGGAGTCCTTCGGTATAGATTGTGGCAATGGTTTCACATATTGATGCATACATATAAGTCAATATGAAGCTAAATCATCGGCTGTAACTCGTATGAGTACAAGCCAGATACATGAAGTTATCTATATTGTAGCAGAGCAGCGTTAAGTTGGTTACAGCACCCTCTTGCGAGATACAAGGGCCGAAAGCCATGACTAGAGTGCCAAAAATTCCAATAAACCCGGAACGTCGCCACTAGAAGGGCAAGGTGGATATCCATATCGGGAAGCTAATCCACCCCAGTCCTCAATGCGAGCCAATTACAGAACACCGTTTCTTATCACTCATCTACGTACACTGGAATGGACGGAAAAGACGGCATATGGATTTTTTACGTCTGGAAACTGACTGATGATAAGATGATGTAAAGGAGATAAGAAGAAGAAAAAGGAAATAATCCTTCTAAAGGTATGTTGCGCACGACTTTATTCCCCTTTCCCCCCTTGTCCACATGTCGGCGTTGCTGTCGTGTGATGTGAAACCATATCGGTATTGGTTGCTTTGTCCTTCCTTCAAGTCGCTCAAGCCATCAATTTCATCGCCATGTCGATAGAGAAGCGCGATCTCGAATCGGGGCCTCCTACTCCCGAAGGCATCGTTCAATCCGACGTCGAAACAGGTCAAACCATCGTTCTCTCGGCGGATCGCGTACATAAATTGCAGGCACACTGGGCCATCTTGCGGTACTTGAACGCTTTCGAATCATGGCTCGATCGTAAACTAGGCGTCGAGACACAGGGCGTGGATCGGATTCCAGAGGAGGAGAAGCGTTCACCGTCGGTATGGAACATCTTTCTCATGTGGTGGTCGCTCAACATTCATGTTGGTGTTTTGCCCTTGGGGTTGCTGGGACCAGAGTTTGGCCTCTCCCTGAAGCAGTCAATTGCGGCCTCGATTATTGGCATTATACTGGGTGCGTTGATGACGGCGACGACGGGCACACTAGGACCAAAGGTAAGACAACATCGATCCGGATCATGTCCTCCAAATATAGTTCTAATAAAGGCAGCTTGGCATGAGGCAAATCGCCACATCACGATACTCTTTTGGTTTCTGGGGCGCCAAACTGTGTAGCGTCCTCAACATCGTCGTGGGTGGCGGCTTTGCGGTCGTCAATTATGTCGTTGTTGGCCAGATACTCAGCGCTGTCTCAGGCTATACCATGAGTATCACTGTTGGCATCGTCATTATTGCCATCATATCTTATGTGGTATCCATCTTTGGCTTCAGACTGATTCATACTTTCGAAAAATACTCGTGGATCTACACGTTTATCCTCATCTGCGTTCTCATTGGACAGGCGACACCTCATGTGAAAACCGATTTTCCGGGAGAGGATGGCAACTCAGGCTTAGTATACTCCGGAACATTTCTCACCATTGTCGCGATCAACTTTTGTAAGTTATTGAGCCCATCCCCTCCTTATGCATAGCCTAACTCAGCATTGCTAGCCAATGCATCGGGCTGGTGTTCCATCGCTGCGGATTATTATTGCAACTTTCCCGCTAGTACTCCAGCTTGGAAGACTTTCTTCCTCACCTTCTGGGGCATCGTTATCCCCACCACCTTTTCCGTCACTATCGGTTGCTGCCTTGGAAACGCCGCTGTTACGGTCGCCTACCCCCCATACGCCGATGCCTACACGAACCACGGCCTGGGAGGCCTCATTAGCGAAATCTACCACCCACAAGCTTGGTCCCGTTTCTGCCTCGTGCTGCTTACCTTTTCGGTCCTCGGCAACAACATTGCCATCAACTACTCGTCTGGCCTAAGTATGCAGCTTCTAGGTGATTACTTTCACGCCGTGCCTCGCTTCGTCTGGTCTCTGGCTTTTGCCATTGTAGTGGCGGTGCTAGCAATTGCGGGACAGCAGAATCTATCCAATGTCGTCAACAATTTCGTATCACTGCTGGGGTATTGGACTGTGAGTTTCACCATGGTACTGCTACTTGAGGATCGCGTCTTTCGCCGCAAGGATGGCTATGATCTTGAGGCCTGGGACCAACCGCATCTACTCCCTTGGGGAGTTGCGGCTATAACAGCTTTACTGGCAGGGTACCTGGCAGGAGGCGTGCCAGGAATGAGCCAGACGTGGTACGTGGGACCCATTGCAGCCAAGTTTGGTGGCGACGGAGGTGATGTGGGTATATATATGAGCGCAGCTATTACGGTTCTCGTATATACCATAGGTAGGTTTGTGGAGAAGAAATACACGGGTCGGTAATTATACTTTTTTTTTTTAATTTAAAGCATTAATAAGTGTAATAAATTGGATATACTTGAAAATATTTTTTGATGAAATAAAGTCATTACAAATTCTTTTCATATTGGCGTTCAAAGGTGGTGGTAAGATCATAGTAGAGTTATCGCTGGAGTCAGAAATGCAATTGTTCAATTGATCCAAGTAAACCTGTCAAAGTTTATTGCTAATCTAGAAGATAGTTGTAATATCTGGGAATGGCCTTATGCAGCCTGTAGAGTCTTCTAATCCCAGTCTTTACTAAGCCATTGTAGCTGATTGGGGTCGAGATCCATGAAAGAATACGTGTATACATCGTCGAAACCCATATCTTGCATCTTCATAGGAAGATTCTCCGCCGTGGGGTTGTTCGAGTTGGTAAAATTGGCGATTGGTATGGATATGTTATGGAGAGATTTCAGATTCTCTATCTGATATAAGCTGGTGTTGCTTTTAAGATACGACACTATGCCTGGTGTTGTCACAAGCTGAACTTGGTCGTTTGGTTTCGCTTGTCGAGCATCCCAGGACTGAAGTATCATTTGAGATACCATTTGGTAGAAAGGGCTCTTTGTATTTTCTTGAAAGAAAAGGCGAGCTGTATAATTCTCGTCGATTTTGGACCAAGCTTGTGCCGCAATGCTGCTTGCAGGCCGTCGTTTCAGGTCTTGCAAAAGCTGTATATATGCAGTAAATGGGAAATGATACATTTGAATCAGCCAGAGAAAGCTTTGAACAATAGGCGACGTCATGATTTTACTATCGCAAGCAATCATGTCCACTGCCATGAGGCTTAGAGCGTCACGCTGGGCGTCTCCAATTGGACCATCCAGCGTTGAAAGCCGCTCTATGATGCGATATTTGGCGAGAAAACCCCGTGCAGTCCAAATGGTCATAAACTGTAGCGGGATCTCCGGGTCGCATAGCTGGAGATATTTTTCCTCCAGCTCTTTTTCGAAGACGTCAACCTCACTGCCTTCCCCGCCAGACTTGGTGCTAGGGGTCTTCGTTGCAGCGTTCATGGCCGGGTTGGTAAAGTTAAGATAGAAAGAAGAGTGTCTAATGAAATCTGCAATCACACCACGCACGACGACAAAAATTGAGTCGCTGACCCTTGTTTGAGTTCTGGGTCCATCTCTCAGTCCGGTTCGGAGTTCAGACTCGTTGACATTGAGAGGAATGCGGCAATCCCACGTGGGAGTCAGCGCAGTCTTCTTAGTGTCAATCAATTCGCAAATGCGGGTGTCGAATAGAACTAAAGCCCACCAGAGACGTCGACGCATCTCGGCTTCAACAACATCGCACTTGGCTAAGTCCGATTCATTATCAAGACCTATGCGCTGTGCTGTGCGTAGTGCAATTCCAAGCATGGACGAGACAGAGCGAGGATCCATTTTTGGTCTTATTGAGAGCTGAAATTGGTCAGCATTTGTACATTGACGGGCGAGAAGATCCTACTAGATGGAGAAACAGAGCGGTTAAACAATTCCGATTATCTGTTCTTAGAAAGCGAGCGTTGAGAAGGGCTTCTTGAGAGCCACGATGATATTGCTGGAGAAGAATGCTCCTTGCTGTGCCAAACAGGTTAATACAGTCTTCATCCGTCAAACTCGCCACAGCCATGCTGTAGATGCCAAACATGAGAGCTTCGAAGTTTGGTTCAATGTTCAGCACATTGTCCGCCGCTTCTATGATGCAACTCTGGAGACTAGGAGCATGTACGACTTGCAAAAGAGGATTGACGTTTTCAATAAACAAATGGCAAAGCCTGAAAATTTGGACGGTATTTGGATGCAGTGAGGACAGATCAGCAGGTTCCTGGCGGGCGCCAAAAAGAAGTTGATCATTTTCGTGGTATATCAAATCCCATGTAGTTTTGATGGGGTTATCACGCACATCATCGTATGATGTATCACTGTCATTATCTCGGTACTATTGCTATAAGCAAACATTTAGGATTGATTGGTTGAAGGGGCAACGTACGCTTCGGTTCACGGTATACCAATAGTTTCTGACGATACATCAAATAGTCGTTAGCATATCTGCGATACGGCCAATATAAGCAAAGCATACTTGGCCTCGTAAACTGTTTCCGAATCTGCTCCTGCTGCAGGGTTCGCATCGTTCAGACGCTCTTTCTCTTGATTTAAGTAATCTGCATCCTCTACAACTGGGGAATCATTCGTTGAAATTTTATATTTGCGCAGGTGATCGAATTTGATATTATTCGCCCGAAGCAGGCTCTCGTAGACGCGAAGCTGATCCACCAACTCTGGCGGCGGGATTTTGCGGCGCCTTCGGCGCGGGGCCAACATGGCTGGCTCGCAACGCGCTTGAGTTTTGGTGCAGTTATTGCAAGGGAACTTTCGATTGCATTTGATCTTGCGCTGATGGCA
This sequence comes from Trichoderma aggressivum f. europaeum, assembly GCF_033847375.1. NCBI lineage: Eukaryota > Fungi > Ascomycota > Sordariomycetes > Hypocreales > Hypocreaceae > Trichoderma > Trichoderma aggressivum. The sequence goes on along the minus strand of NW_026946410.1, from coordinate 49,780 downwards.
AAGTACACATGCGAGGATGCGTTGCGACTTCACGAGCTGCTGGGAGAATGGAGCGTCATTAAGTGGCGCACCTGGACCCGCGTCTGTGAACGGTGTCTCTCCATCCAGCTTCGGCTCGGCTTCCTCCATGTCTTCAGCCCGTTTATCCATCGGTAGCCCGTCGAAGAATGGAAAACAAAAGCTTCAAATGTCCGATTTCATCTAAATGGACCTGCGATTTGCCCATAAGAGGCCGCAAACTTCACAACCGGACGAGATGAAGAGTCCGCAAGTCTGAGAGGATTCCCGTGCGCTAATCGCAGGAGCAGTCATGTGATTTCCGGACATTCTATAACATCCGAAATGATATCGGTCCCGACGGTTCGTCACAGCAACCGAGAGCTTGTAGGTTATCGTCAAAAATAGACATGATACCCAAGAGTATAAGTATGATGGAGGGCTTCGATTCTAAACACATCGAGGCATTTCCAACGTCAAAGACACTCGGAATCGTTTTATTTTCGTTCCCCTTGGATCAACTTAAACATCTTTGAACTTTAGTTCTATACATACGCCACAGAGACACAATCCCTAGCTTATAAAATAAAATGGCCTCTCGTCCTCTTGCATCTTGTTGCTTTAAGGGTGTCAAGCATGAGTAAGTGTATTGCATTGTCCATCACAGCGGCTACAACAACAGATACAATTGAAGTAGACTCTTTTCAACTTTCTCTTTCACAAGCAAGATGATCAAGAACCAAGTTAAATACACAACTCAGCCCACCTGCAACTTATGTGGACTCTACAACTCCTTCAGTTCAGTGTAGAGAGTTATACTATTCCGATTTAGTTCAATGCCTTATCAACAGCGGAGGGCTCGCCGATCACTTCCTATATGAGGACTCTAAAGCTTACTATGCTAACTATTTGGTCTTTCTTAGAGGTGAGGCTACTGGAAAGTCTGTCAAGATTGGCAACTACGATGCTTATCTTGCAACCCCTAAAGACACCAATAACCATCAAGGCACCGGTATTTTATATCTTGGTGATGTATTCGGCATCTGGACCAATTCGCAACTGATGGCTGATCAATATGCGGCAAATGGCTACACGACTTTAATTATCGACATTCTCAACGGAGATGGATTGACAGAGATCCCGGGTCATAATTTTGACTGGATGAAATGGTTGATGGGTGGCTTCCGAAAGGAATCCACTCCTCATACTAATGAATACGTTGATCCCGCTGTCGAAGAAGCCATAAAGTTCATGAGGAATGAGCTAAACATTACTGCAATTGGCGCAGTTGGATATTGCTTTGGGGCAAAGGTAACCTGAGAGCTTGTTTTATGATATCTTATTCCTGATCCCCAGACTGGCAGATGTCCTCCGGGTTATTTAAAGCATCTCCTACGCATAAAACTTCCTTCTGACAGATGTTAAAAGCGCCACGCTAACATATTTGTATAGTATGTCGCTCGTCACTCTGGCGCGGAAAAAATCAACGTTGGCTACATGGCTCACCCTTCCAACGTTGATGAAGATGAGATCAAAGCGTTTCAAGGTCCTCTATCTATAGCGGCTGCTGAGTATGACGACCTTTTCCCGCAAGAGCTACGCTACAAGACAGAAAACCTTCTCAAGACGAAAACTTTTCCTTACCAAATCAATTTATTCTCCGGCGTCTCGCATGGCTTTGGTCTTCGTGGTGACTTGAGTAATCCGGTTTTCAAGTGGTCTAAGGAGCAAGCGTTTTCCCAGGCTATTGCTTGGTTTAACCAGTACCTTATCAAAGGTCCTCTTGTTTAAGTATATAAAGATTTCTTATAAAAGGCAGTAATAATCCTACGTCAAGTACCAAAACGTGCAGCTGCGGTTGGGAGTGGGTGCTCTACGACACAGCTAAATTTAGATGAAAATGGGTGAGAAAAAACCTAGATGTGGATGACTAGTAGCTCTATTTTCTTACTGACAGCTGAACTAGGTATGAGCGTAATGGCAATTTTGGGCCACAACTAAGGTAGTGTATGAAGACTGTTGTGAACGAGGTTCACTATGTCCGTAGCGTCAATGTACCACGTGAGGCAACATCATAATGCCCTGCGCGTTAATATTATTCTTTTATTTCTTGTTTGAGCCATAGATTGAAGATGATGTTTCGTTTTATTGCTCATTTTCATTCTTGAGCGGTATCATACAGAAACCGTTTAGCGTTTCATAAACCACCCTCGATTTCTCGCCACTGTGGCTGAAAGTTCCTCTTATAGAGACATGTAGAATTATCACCATAGAGCGAGGGGAAGCGAGAAGCCTTCTCTTGAATAAAACGAGACTGCATTCATAGCAGAATGGACAAAGATTAGCACTATTTGAAGAAGGCCAGCAGTCAGATAACCTTCGTCCATCTCATTTCGAAGTTGGCACTGGGCGTGAAGTATCATCTCCAAATTCCGGTCCTGTCCCGGGGCATTTCCGAATAATGTGATCGGGAATTTGTTGTTTCCGACTACATAGATAAATATAAATGGGGCCGCTAATTCTCTGTTAAATGTCAAACTTTCATATATCAACACAAACCACCTCTACTACAAACGTTTCATCTTACGTTGTTGCGCCGCCTTACATTTTGCATATAAATACGATTCTCTCCCTTTCCTTTCGTTATCCCGGCCATTTCAGTTGCCGCTATTCCGGCTGTTGAGCATCAGCAGCAGAAGGTAGCATCTGACCGTGTACCCTCTGGTTGTCCTCCTTGAATTAGAATAGCAGGCTTCGCATTCAACTATAGGCTAGCCATGAAGTATTCTAGCCAGGACCCTAGCTGTAGCAATGACTATGCCGTTTGTCCATGCAACAATACGAAGTCTTCCTGTTGCTATTATTGGAGATACATAGCTCTCAATATAAATACGATGATTCTACAAATACCGGGAGCATAGAGGAAAGCAAAAGGGCGTAGCAATCCTGGCGCTTAGTTTAGGCTAGTAAAGAGTCCAGAGTGCGTGGTTACTCTTGTTTAACAGTGTAATATCAGTAAGATGTTTGCATAGAAAACTTATTTCCCAAAGCTTGGAACATGTGTCGGTAGATGAATATATATATATATATATATATCTCTATATTCCTATATTACTTCCATCATGACCAGACCGAGATGGAATAGGTCCCACATATCAATCCTAGCCTCTTGTTTATATAGACTATATTTACCTGAATAAAATAATTAGCTTATTTAATTTAGTTAAGTTATTAAATTATACGTTATAAGCTTAAAGCTTATATTATACTTAAACTTTATTATTTAGGCCTTTTTATATATATATTTTAAGTTTAGTGTTAAACCTTAATTAGTAATTATACTTTATAACCTAAATTTTTAAAATTTAACTTAGTTAGTTATAATTAATTAAGTTAAGCTATAGATTAATTCTGGATTTTAAACTAAAGGCTAGGGCATAGTTTTTTTTAACTTAGCTATTATAGCTTTACTAAACTTTTTAATAATAAATATAACTTTTATAAATTAATTTTAGATTTTTTTATTTTAATTTTTATAAATAATTAATTTTTATATAAAATAATTTTAGGTTTTTATTTATAATTAAAGTAAAAAAGTATTTATAATTTATATAATAAAGCTTAAGGTTTAATAATTAGCCTTTTTTATAAATTAAATAATAAAAAAATAAATAAATCCTTTTATTTTAATTATTATTTTATTAATAATTAAGAAATATATTTTTAAACTAAGTTATTAATACTTAAATACTTTTATAAATAACTTAGCTTATTTAATTATTATAAAAATTATAATATAAAAATAAAATTATATTATTATTTAATTTAGTTATTATAACTTTTTTTTAATAAAAAATAAAGCTACTATTTTAGCTAAAGTTATTTTTATTATAATAATATATTTTTATTTTTCTATTCAACTAAAGGAAATATTCCTTATTTTATATTACTAAGCTAGCTAAAGCCTAGTTTAGTTATTTATCCCAGCTAACACTAACCATCAGTCACAGACTTAATTAAAAATCCCCATTAAAGTATGTGATTATTATGTTGGCTTGTTTGCGAAGAGCATGCAACCGCGAGGCCGATCAATATACGGTTTCCACCATTCCCTATTTATTCTTTCGAATTCAGCCTCTGTTGGCAATATCTACAGTTGTCAGATATTTTCTTTCTTAATTACAACTAGTCAGTTGTATACTCACTATTCGCAGGCGTTAGTCAAAATTATCAAGTAATGGTTGAAGAATATATAAGATAAGGCTACGTACCAACATCCCAAGACAGACACGTGAATCCTGCAGCTGCAACAGCTTTTTCGTATTCCGACACATACAAAACGTATGAATCAAACTCGACACAAGGTGAAGCATTTACTATCATATGGACCTTGAAGCCATATTCATAAGTTTCGGTGACTTGCCACCTGTCGCCAATTCGGCCTTCTTCTATCGTCATTTCCGGTCCATGCTCTTGAAGTAAAAATGGATTTGGTGTTAAAGCGATAAGTTTTCCTCCTGGCTTCAGCGCATCGAATATGTTGTTCAGCATCCTCGTTAAATGCTGCCAATCAGCAGCATAGTTAAGTAGCCACGCAGCAAACACCATGTCAAAAGTCCCTCTCAATCTATCCAAGCCAAGGTTTTGGAAAAGATCTGCCTGCTCGAAATCTCCGACGAAGTATCTGATGGGGCCATCTTCCAACTGAATAGGAAGTTCTTTCTTTGCATTTTCAATCATACCAGGCGAGACGTCGATTCCGATAACTTCAGCAGCTCCTTGACGGGCCATCATTTGAGAGTAGAAGCCTGTCCCACAAGCTGCATCTAGAACCCTTAACCCGCTAAGATCATTCATAGCTGTGCTAGCATACCTGTTCTGCATGATTGGAATCGGCCTATTCTTCAGTTTTGTGTATAATGCTCCATAATCGTCGTATTGTGCCATTGCGGTTCCGGTCAATTGCGTGAGACCGTTAAAGAAAACCTTGAACTCAGGAAGCACTTCCTGTAGCCGCCTATTATCGCGGGTTATTGATATCAGCTCGAACAAGTTTCTTTGAAGTAAGAATAATACTAATGACCATCTGATACTGAGGCAAGACTCTTAAGTTGGGGGTTTAAGGCAGCTTTGCAGAAGGTGCCACGTAAGTGCGCCACCTCCCAGAGGAATTACGCACCAGTTTCGTTAGATTGATACGAATGTTGAGTCTATTGGACGCAAGGAAACAAATGAAAACAGCGGTGAAAGGCACCGTAGACCTGAGTGGTTGGAGATAACGAAGGGTTACACAGCATATATTGAACATCTTTTGAAGGGTGTCGGGTGACCAAGCCCCAACGAATATCTCCCGAGAACTTCGGCCTTCGGCCTGAGCCCACCCCAATCATAAAGGCAAAAAATTATCCAGTTTCTACGCACAGTTTTGAAGTTTATCTTAAAGCAGAATTTTCTATCCTACACCGTCGAAGTACAAGTACTATCTCTATCATTTCCCTCAACTACGACGCAGAATGGAGCAACCACAACGCGGAAAGAACAGCATAACCGATCAGCGAATTATCTTCGGCGCTGATGATGACCGTGTCCAGCCATGGCGCGAACACTGGAAACCGGGGCCAAAAGGCGATCACTCAGACAAACTCAAAGGTTTCAACAAGGGCCAGAGAATCGCTCTAGGTGGAACCAGTGGCAATGACGGCGAGAGCGAGCACATCTTGTACGATTCAAACTCAGAGCTGAGCCAAAATGCTTAAATCGGTTTGAGAAACTGCGAACTTCCTACTTCGCGGCCGTTGTCGTCAACTTTTGGGAGCAGTGCAGAAAGTGGAGACGGAGGCAGATATTAAGATTCATGGACCAACATGGAAGTGAAAAGAGATGGCTAGTAGGGGTATACATACCTATTCACCTTAACAAGTTCCTATTAGTACTTGATCTCCACAAACAAATCCCCTGTTCATGTGCCTCCATAATGAATACTACCTCTGTTTAAACATATAAGTAACTTATTCATACTCAAGCGATATAGTAAGTACCTATTTATTGAGTAAGGCGTTTGCTAGTAGGGATTACAAAGTGGCAAATCTATATGTAATTGGAACAACATGTCTATGGAAACGTTCCCTCGTCTAATTAAGAGTTAATATACTAGATGTGGAATAGCAGCGCGTATTATGACAATAATTAAATACTTAGCACCTAGTAAAGCTCGTACATATACAGTTTTCCAATCATTGTAGTACGTAATAGCAACATCAACATAGTCGGTCTCGCGAAAGATATTTCTGAGCGCGATTTCAAAAAAAAAAAAAAATCAGTATTCAGACAGCTTGCGTTTTTGTAGGTAGATATTTGTTTGGAGTATGAGACAATTTGTATTGACGTCTATCCTTATCCAAACTCGCAATTGTTGCACAAGCAATTAATTGTAGAATGCGAAACCACGGCACTCGATGCTCTCACGAAGAGGGTCGTCCTTTGATCTCTTAGGGTAGTCAAACGATGTATGTGGAACTCCTAATACAATCAGCGTAAGCTACACCTCGCCAGGGATGGTGTTTATCTTGCCAGGTGGAGGATTATCGCCTGATGTGGCTTGTATAAATAACCAGGCCTCATCAGGCATCTGATCTTTAACATAGTACCAACGGTGGTTACTATTGCTAAATATTTGGTACGTTTCGTGCACCACATCGCTTTTGACTGTATCTTGATGAGCGAGGTCTGTGTTACGATCTACTGTGTTAATGTCAAGTAATGCCAAAGGATAATCGCGTACTGGGCCCTTTAATGGTACCCAAATGCTATAACACTGCTTAGCTGCCTGCATGTGATCAAGCGCCAGTAAAAGGACCATACTTGAACCATTGGTATTTTGTTTTGCTCAGCTCAGCAGCCTCGCGTGGATTTAACTTGAACATTATGCCTTCCGCATCAACTTCGGTTGTGTCTGTAAAGTTTAAGACTAAATCCATACAGATTCTGGCGATGCCTTACCAATATGGGCGATAGAGGTCGGTTGTAGGTGAGCATAACTTCCCCCTACGTGAATAGGGAATTCGGGATGTCGTCTTCGAACCTTGGTACAGAGTGAGTTATAGGGTTAAGAAAGAAACTGCTGACATACCGTGGTATCAAAAAATTGAATTCGATGTGCACCGAGTGCTTCTTTTACGGCAGCAGCCGCTCGTGGGAGGAAAATAGCTGCAACCTTTTGGGTGTCGTCAAACTCCTCGGACTTCAAAAGTCCCGTATCAATTTTGATCAGCGTAAACCCGTGCTTTTCGATTGTGGGTGGAGTGTCAAGCTCTCGAACGTCGTTCACTATAATGTTGCTCACTTGCTGTAGATTTAGGTTGCTCTTTTCCAATCCTTCTGGGGGATTGAACAGGACGTGATAAGGCTTTTCTTTATCCCACTTCACATCATGCTGAAGGAAGAAGAAAGACGCGGATATTGCTGTGGTCATGGCGCTCGGCGTATGATTGTTGGTTTGAGGGAGATTGAATAAAGGTGCGACATTTTAAATAGCATCCTCGAGCAAGAGCTGCATCATTCCGTTACACGGATGCGTTGGGCACCATCTGGGCACGCTGTGAATTGTGCACGAGCCTCTACTGCACCCTCCCGTAACTCATTCTCGCCGTTGAGAGGCATGCGGCGTTCAACGTGGTTCTATCTTATTGGCCAACTCTATGCCCAATTTAGCGAGAAATTCTCATTGGAAGACCATGGACCAATGATTCGCTAGTTGTAGACAAGGAGGTCACGTCTGAACAGCTGGCCAGGCTCGGGGAAATTAGAAGTCTCTGTACGATAATGGCCAGTGCATCTGTTCTCGCCTGCCTACATGTACATGTACCGACTTTACAAAATCCACGACCCCGCAACCTTGAACAGTTCATTTTGGCATCAAATTTACCTCGTCTTGTTTTCTTTCGCCGTTTACTCAACTTTGTGGTTCAAGATGGCTGCAAGACTATCAACCACTGAGCTGCTAAGTTTAGACTCTGCAGGATTGCAGAAAAAGCTTGAGGCTGGTCTTCTCACCAGTGTCGAGTTAGTTCAAGCATGCCTTGCACAAATCAGCAAACATGATAACCAGGGCGCAAAACTGAATGCTATGATTTCAATCGTTCCAAATCGCATCCTAATGGAGCACTCAGCACACCTTGACCGCGAGCGAGCGGCAGGTCGTGTCAGAAGCCCCCTCCACGGTATACCAATACTCATCAAAGTCTGTCATTTTGGGGCGTTATACTACAGTCTGAAATTATTAACATTGCACAGGATGCCATTGCCACAAGACCTTCTCTCGAACTCCCAACAACATTGGGTAGTCTTGCCTTGAAGGATTCTATTATGCCCAAAAATGCCAACATAGTTGACAAGGTCAGCGATTGAGATGTCACATGCAGTAGCCTGGAAACTCTGACATGATATCCAGCTAGAGGAAATGGGCGCCATCGTGTTAGGCAAAACAAATTTGAACGTAAGAGAAGGAATACCACTGCGCAAGCGTTATTTTTGGCTAACAGGCGACATTTAGCAATTTTGCAACTTCAAGTGCGCTACAATACTCCAGCTATTCTTGCAAGTCTAACATGAAATACACGCAGGGCCGATGCAAATTCGAATGGATGGTCGGCAATTGGAGGACAAACACAATCTGCTTATATTGCTCGTAAGCCAGACGAATCCGGCCTTGGGCAAAGTGTACGATCTCTCATCCTACTTTGGTGCTCCAAGCTGACTACCTACTCTGTCAGGACCCATGTGGTTCTTCAACAGGTTCCGCAGTCGGCGTTTCAGCAGGCTATGCGCCATTAGCCTTGGGCACTGAATCGATTGGATCTATAGTCATGCCGGGTTCTAGAGCTGGTTTGTATGCCTTCAAGCCCGCTCTTAATACTGTGAATATGGATGGAGTTTTCAAAAGCTCTGTGGAGCTGGATGTTGTCGGTGGCCTTGCCAGATCGACGGCAGACTTAGCCGTTCTGAGTGAGGCTGCTTTAACAGGGGAGAAGCGCAAGCTTTTACCGGAAGAGGGCTATCAGAAATACCTGACCAAAACTTTCGACTCACTCCGGGTAGGCTTTCTTGATCCTACGAAATGGTCTCTTCATCCCAGCATTGTACAATTAGACAACGCTACGTTGAAGCAAATGGTGAGTTGTCCCATTCCGTTATATATAATTCCAACTGAGGTTTGTGAAGAACGACATCTACTTCGCCGCTATTGAACGTGTCAAAGAGCACGCTGTCAAAGCATCCGTGACCTATCCAGTCGATATACCACCTGCGACGGACCTGTGGTATGAAGGGCGAAATCCAATTGACGTGATTATATGTTGGTATGTCGATACAATACAATCACGAGTGAATGCTGACTATCAAAAGCATACGAAGGCAAACAGGCACTCGAGGCCTGGCTTAGCGAAGCTAAAGTTCCGGGACTGAATACAATAGAAGACGTCATAAAATTCAACTTTGACCATCGACACGAAGAATTGCCTATGGGTATGTACTGTCTTTTGTTTTTGAATGGCATTATGCTGACGGACAATCCCAAACTGAAGACCACCCGGATCAGAATCAGCTACTGAAGGCTTCCCGAGATCCTCCCACGCGAAAAATGTATGAAGTCGTCAAGGGGCGGATGAAGACAGTCGCAAAAGAAAATGGGATCGACAAATTATTTCGCGAGCAGAATTTGAATCTACTCGCATTTCCATTGGACAGCCTTATGGTGTTCATGTCTGCTGCATCGGGTAGGTTTCAGCGAGGCAACGAGTGAGACTCTTCTAATTGATTCATAGGGTACCCAATTGCGACGATGCCCGCAGGAGTCATCCAAGCAGATGGGAGACCATATGGGCTGGGTATAATGGCTCAGACTGGTAGAGAAGACTTGATGTTCCAGTTCATGAGCGCTTTTGAAGCCTGTTCTCCCCCACGTGCTGTTCCCTCTCGCGTTTACAATAATGATGCATAAGCCAAAAAGCGCATGAGAGGCACGGCTTTTGATGTGACGGCCGGAGCGGTGCTGTGTGTTCAATCTTATCACTATGCAGCTAGTACAATAAATGCAAGTAGCTTATGCCTGTTTTTACTAAGCTACTTACCTAGAAACGAGCGATGGAGTGGAGATCGGTGGCTTATCCTTCAATGATACATTGCCTCATAATGTATCACAACATGATAAACAAAGGAGGGGCTACCTGCATGGCTTGTAATCAACATGAAGCTAGTTTCTACTCATTAATTGGCACATCGGTCCGTGCTTGTTCCGTATATGCATGTCTTTTTATAGGCCTATGTGGTGTAAAGTGTATATACCCCATACTATATAAGACTGTAGTACATCCCCTGCCCAGTATTCTAATCCAGTCCTTCTTTCCAACGTTGACTCCTTACTTATGGTAAGCCAAGGTATGGCATTAAAACTTCTTCACCCAACAGTTGTATCCGCCGAAATCAACGCAACATTAAAGTAAGTTCTTGATATACTACCACTTATTCTCACTAATCAATCCGTGTAGTGTTGTCATCGTCCCTGGCATTGGTCTTCTTCGACCGGCAGAATGGAGAAACTCGTCAGGAGAATGGCTCAGAATGATACAGAAACCCCATGGCGAGAGAGTCCGTATCTGGCATTTCGACTACGAGGCTATAAAAGGCCAGTCGATTTTACAATCACTGCTCCAGCAAAGCCATGTGCTTCCGACATCACTTCACCAACTTAACCCAAGAGATGTAAGTCCAGTACTCCCCGATGTGTAATGCAAGGCGTCACTAAAATGAACAGCTGCCCTGTACGGCGATGCTGATCGTGTGCCAAAGTCTTGGCGGACTCATATGGAAACAAGTAATATTCTCTTCACCCAAGGTATATAACCTGTTAACAAGCTCAAGGCTTATGCAAACATGACGGAAAAGAGACATGAGAATAATAATGTTCTGGACCACATTTTTGGGGTCGTATTTCTTGGAACACCGCACATAGAGGACACGAGTCAGCTCGATATCAACATCCTTGAAACTATAGTGAGAGCAAGCGCAGCTCCGTTTAACTTCTTGTCATTCACACAAGAGGACAATCAAATGGTTTCGCTGATCTCAAGAGGTTTCTCGGACTTTAGTGGTCATATCATTTCAACTTTTGAGACCATTCAAAGTAAATATCGAGGCGTGAAGTGGAGGGTCCAATTTTCAAGGACCCGTTTTGTAAGACTGCTCATGCTCCCTCTTATCAGCCGTTGCTAATCAATGAACAGGTAGTGGCAAAAGAACATGTTGTCTTACCTTCAACCCTTGGAGCAGAAATATACGGGATTCCAAGCAGCCATGGAAATCTCTGCAAAGTAGAGATCGATGGGCAATTGTATAAAGCTATAGCTCGCTTGATAGATACGGCAGTGCTCAAACATGAAGTATTTTCTATTCCCCAAGTTGTTACAGGTAAGTCATCTTCCTATTAATGTGGCGAGTTCTGACAGTCTCGTAGAACGTTATGAGCTTCAAATCGACGGTAGTTGTCCAGATGAATGGGATATGCAAAGTTTACGAAGCCATAGGAGTAGGATGGCAAAACCAGCGGCAGAGGTATCGAGCTCGTCGGTTCTAGAAAGTCACAAGGAGATAACCCAAGATCATGTCTCAGCACTTCTCAGCATCGAGCCCAAGCAGGAGACTCTTTCAGCTAGCGCCGGCTACTCTTCTACCTTCTCTTACGAAGTCGTACCATCCACCAATCACTTTGAGCCGGAGCAACCCAAACTACGCATCCCTTGTTTCTCGGTAGGATCTCAAACTCGCAGAACTCCATTCTTTGGACGTGATGACGTTCTTCGATCCATCGATAAAAGCCTGCTTCCTGACAGCATCCAGTCGCCTATTGATGAAGCATCAATCCGGCCGTCAGGAAATCTCAAGACTTTTGCACTGTGTGGTGCTGGAGGGATCGGGAAAACAGAACTTGCATCTGAGTACATCTTCACCAGGAGGGAAAAATATCTTGCCATCTTCTGGGTTACTGCAGACAGCCGCAACGTCTTACTTGAAGATTTTGCACGCATAGCAGTTGACATTGGCCTCCAAGAGAAGAGTGAAGCAGGAGATTTGGCAGAGGCGTGCGAATTGGTCAAAGGGTGGCTGTGCAATCCTGTCAAAGACGCCGAATTACCTCTAAGTAGCCCTGGCAATGAAATCCCGTGGCTGTTGGTCCTTGACAATGTCGACGACTGGGGCATCATTGAAGACTTCTGGCCCACGACCGGCATAGGGTCCATCTTGATCACAAGCCGTGATCCACTTTCGCGGTCGCATGTTTTCACTGCCCAGCATGGCTTGGACCTTGAACCATTTTCCTCATCAGATTCTCTTGAGTTCCTCCACGTCGTCTCTCAAAATCCTTTCAAGGGCTCACCTGGATCTGCTAAGGCTATCGCTCGGTGGGCTGGCGGACTTCCTCTTGTCATCAATGCAATAGCAAGTACGATGTCAGCCCAAAACCTTACTTACGATATGATGCTGAACTTGCTGGAGAAAAATGGCTTTGCAGCCGTTTCAGTTGATGGTATACCGCAGATGCACTTGTTACCAGACGTATCTGCGTCCATTGCCTCAATGATTGGCCTTGCATGCTTAGATGAGGGCACACAAAGCCTAATTCATGTACTGGCATTCTTAAACCCCGAGGGCATTCATCAAAAACTCATCGTCGATACTACCGATAGAGTACAACTTTCTGCATTCCCAAAAAATCATGGTGAGCTCAACTATGCTCTGAATAAGCTGCAAAAGGCCTCTTTGATCACTTTCAACGAGTCTACCCATACCATTCGTATGCATCGCATTTATCAAGACATTGTACGAGAGTCTCTGACTCCCGAAGCACGAGTGAGGGCACTTCTAACTGCTCTTGAGATGGTTTCAGATGCCTGGGTATATCAGCCGCTTGAGATCCGCTTCAATACTGCCCGATATGAAACATGTTCTGTGATTTTCCCCCATGTGGACCGAGTATATCAGCATTACGAGAAATTGTTTATATCTCGAAAGATCGAGGCGTCGGAACAAGCAGCATCGCTCTTCAACGACGCTGGATGGTACGTCTTAGATGATAACAATCTTACCATACTAATTTCTGAACAGGTATTGTTTCGAGAGAGGTCTCCCACACGAATCTAAACCGTTTTACAGACTCACACAAAGCATATGTGAGGCCGTTCAGCAGAGGATTCCTAGCCGCAATGTGGCCAAATTACTACGTGAAACCCATAACAACCAGGGTTCGGCTGCCAACGAGACTAATAATCCCCAAGAAAGTCTGCATCACAATCTTACATGGATGAGCTTGATGCGCAAACGAATATCATCAGATGGCCAACAAAAAATTGACTATGAACTCGGCTGTGCATATAACGAAGTCGGTGTGGCCTATGCGATGAACAACATGTATTCTCTAGCACTTGACTGCTTCGAAAAGAGCATTTCTATATACAAGTCCCTCCCCGACTACGACGAAAAGTGGCTTGGATGGCCGCTACCAAATATTGGAATGGTGTATTGGATCCAGGGAAACCACAAATCGGCTTTGGAGGTACTGCATCGTATGCGCGAAATATATGAAACTGCGTATGGCCGTGATGATAGACAATCATTCAAGTATGTCTCTTGCTTTATAAATAAACGGGAAGCTAATCTCTTCTTAGAACGGGAAAAATTCTGTACGGAATTGGTAATGTCTATCTGTCTGTTGGAGATCTGGAACATGCTCTGGAATACCACTTACGAGCTCTCAGCCAGTGGTCAGAAACTCTTGGCACGGGACATCATCGAATTGGCGATGTAAGCCATAAAATAGCTCAAGACTTGATGGGACAAGGACGATTTGAGAAAGCACAGTAAGACTTTTGAGCATAACACATTGACAGTCACTGATATCTTGATGATAGAGAATACCTTACGCAAGCACTCAGAATCTTCGCTCGCCGTCCACACCATAGGCAAGAACATGCTAGGACGACCTTCAGACAGGGTCAACTATATCTGGCAAGCGGCAATATCGATCAAGCTGAGCAGTCATTCAAAGCAGCCCATAAACAACGTCAAAGTTTAATGCCGCAAGACATTCGTTCATGGGATGAGCTTTCAGAGAAAGATTACGATGAACTTGTGATCTTTATGTCACGATAATCTAGACGATGCAATTGAGTTGAGGCTTTGGAGCCCGATATCCATATGATAGGTCGCAAGTAAGGCTTAGAGGTTTGTATGTAGATTTCAGTGTACAGCAAACAAGACGCATTCATTTATAAAATCGTGTCCGACCGTAACAATGAATATCTCTATGCTTAGTGGTATTAGGTACTCAGTACATGGCCGATCAAGCAAAGCTGCGAAGCGGCTTCGTGAAGGTGATAACTTGAGTGAAGTGTAGCTTCCAGATATGCTTCTTTAATGTGAGGGGAGAAGAAACAGAAATCGCCATAAATGAAGTACTCAATGGTAATTGACTACAGTTGCTGGTTTGTTCCATATTTGACGTATCACGATGTTGCCATTAAAAAGAGTTTGCCAAGAACGCCGCAGGTAAAGCCAGGCTCAGGCGATCCCGAAAGGTAATAACGGACACTAATCAATCTAGCTAACCTTGGTTAAATGGAATGCCCTTGATCCATTTAGCTTCCCGGGATATATATAAGTAGCCTCGTTCTCTCGAAATAGCTTCAATCAGTTCAGCTAGCTTAAAACTATCCGATTAAATTTGCTCAACATAACAGCTTCGCGCTCCAATTTATTTATTTTTTCTTTTCCATTTTATTATCTCCAAATATAGAAGCTACAAAATTAGGATATAAAGGTTAAATCTTATATTTATAATTTTAAGAATGCATTATACTTTTTATAAACGCCTTTGGTGGATATCATACTAGCTGCCCGCAATAGAACAATATTACATTGATTGAACGAGATGGCCGTGTTTGAGTAGGGTGGCTTTCATTGACGCAGCATTTCTGCCTGCGCTTAGGGGCGCTTTTGACGGGCTCGTAATATTCTGTACCGACGCAGATGGTAATACCATTACATACTACTAGGTAGATATTTACACAACAGCTGTTACTTGAGTACATTACATATACAGCCAATAATATGACGTACATAGGTAGCCGATAGTATAATGTACGTAGCCGATAACATGATGCACGTAGCCGATAATATAATGTACGTAGCCGATAACATGATGCACGTAGCCGATAATATGATTTGTGAGGCTAAATTTGCATGCATGTGGTGAAATTACTTGCAAGACATTTAATTTCCACAAATGTCTAGCCAGTCTAAAGAGAGTACCAGTACCATGTGCCACACATATAAAAAAACCTGCCTCCATTTCACTTCCGACAGATCTCTTTACTGCCGTTACTTCACTTCGTACGTCTACCGGCGATACCAATTGGAACTTTGCCTGTCTGCTTGCAGGCTCAAAATATTATGGATCCAGATTCACTCTCCCCAATGAATCCTTCAGTGGTCAGAAATAAATCTACAAACGAGGCGCATCAAGGTAATGAGCCAGTTGTATTTGCGCCGGTGACTCTCATCACTAAATACTCCATTTAGTCGCTGCTGTGAAGTATGCAAAGCGAGTAAGCGAATTTGCGAACCTACCCGACGGTCGAGGGGCGAACCATGAGATACTCCGGCGATTTCTTGAGAGGTTGCTATCACATGCATCATCTTCATTAAATCTTTCTCGTCACGATGAGCGCTTTGCGCTTGCATACACGTTTGGTAAGTTATGTGCATCTATAGGATATATGTATAGCTTGTTGACAGACCGCACCCAGACAAAGATGACGATGAGAAGCTCCAGAAGACGTGGACTCTCAGCTGTGCCATAGAATATGAATCATGCTTTGACTTCGCAAACAAGACGGGCTCAGAGACCTCTAAATCGTTAGGCAGGCTACTCTTTCTTCGTGGTTTTCCTTCTGCGGAGTGGCTGAGCCTTATTGGCGCTAAATACAAAGTTGATTCGGAATTCTTTATGCGTTTTCTGCATTTCAAGCCCGCCAAAGAAAATGCCGTCAACTATTCTCTCCCAGCTCTACCAGCAGCAACATGGAACATTCTTGAGCTTCCGATAATCACAATAGGGGAAAGAAAAGTTTTCCCAGGATTCATACACCAGGTTGAAATAGATAAAATGCGCATGGAAGCGAGATTGAAACTTCAAGAGCACCATGAGCTTCTACGCGGACACGAGATCATAGTAGCCTCTTCTGTAGTCAGAGACGTTGCCATAATTGATCACAATAGCTTTGCTCTGGAACAATGCATCTGGATCTGTCTCCAACCTCTCACAAGAAAAACCGCTGAAGACTCCCAATGGACACGTAAGTTACTTCTCATTATACTTTAGCAGTTTCTGACCTGGAGATAGTTCTTGTGTGGACAGATGCAGGCCGTACACCAAGCATCAAGTCTATCTTAGACCTTCGTGTCCTTCCAGAAGCTTTCCAGAATAATGCATCGTCTCTAGCACCCGTCATTGACTATAAGCCCGGTACAGGTCTTGCAGCTCATCAATATAATTCCCATGGACATTTACACTCTATTGGGGGGGCAGAAGCAGCATCACAACTTTGTGTTGGATATGGTCGAACTTTGTATACGGATATCATGGCAAAAGACCCACTCTACGCTCTAACCGAAGTATTCAACCTCACTACAGCCTCCGTAAATCAGTATCTAAATCTCGTCGAGCACAAGTTGGCTGGATTCACCGACGATGAGCACTACGATAATTTCGACATGTTATCCAACCTAAGATACATTAAAGACATACTGTATCGACAGCAACGACAGCTTGATCAGGTCAACGCTTGGCTGAAGCTTTACCAACTACATGGTGGAACTGGCTGGCGCACTACTAGGCAGGAAGATCCCAAAGCAGCTCAGGCGCTAACATCAGTCGTTCAGCGATACGAGTATCTCCAGATACGTGTCAAAACATTGCAAGCTCAATGTCAGGATGCTATCTCTAGTCTTATGAACAGCATCAACTTAAAGGAGATAAAGAATTCATACGAACAATCTAAACGTATTGGCAAACTCACCTTCCTGGCTTTCGCGTTTGCACCACTATCGTTTACGACATCTTTCTTCGCCATGAACATAGGTTTGGAAAATCTCTCGCTAAAAACCTGGTTTGCAGCAACCATTGTTCTAGTGAGCGTAACTTTTTTCCCTATGATATTTGACGTTGTGGGTTGGGTTAAGAATTTACAGAGGAGATTGTCTGATATGTGGAGGAAGGCGCGATATATTTGATACTAATGAGCCTTACTAATGCAATTGTTATATAATCATTTATTTTTTGTTTTCCATTTCATTATCTCCAAATATAGCAACTACAAAATTAGGATATAAAGGTTAAATCTTATATTTATAATTTTAAGAATGCATTATACTTTTTGGCCTAAATCTCTTAAGTTTTTACTTGGTCAGCTGTGGCTAGTTAGATTGAGCTGCGGATGGATTCTGAGTTTGCACCAAAGGCTGGGGCATAAGTTGATTCTGGATTAGCGAGTACGGTATTACTGATTCTGTTAATCGTAAATATAATCCCATAATCCCTATCCATAAATATTGTAGTGGACGTAATATTTATAGTTAAGAGCGCTAGTAAAGCTATAATAACTAGGTAGTTCGAAAAATGGCTATACTCTAGACCCCTTTACGCCACATCTGGCGCAAGGGGCCGCTTAAGCCATAGAGGACGCTGCGGCCCTGGGCGTAATGTTGTCTTTCCTAGACTCCAAGGAGGCCATACTACAACGACTTTAATTGTTTAATACAGCTTGATATACAAGGGCAACTCTGATCTAGGATATGAGTTGCGTAACAGACAATGAGCCCACACGGTCAAATTCAAGCTCAGAAATGGAGGAATAGAAAGGTAGGGTTAAGCTATCTCTCCATTTCACACACGCTATGATAGTGATATGATGCTGATACGAGCACCTTTGCAGTTCATGATTATCTCACATACGGCTTCAGTCACGACGAAGTGCATAACTCAACTCAAATTCTCCGAGAATACATGTGGGGTAAGGTACCAAGGCTCTATTGGCGGCAGCCACTTGGATTTGGGCCAATGGATACTCCGTAGTCCCCGACAAGATGCCCTGTCTTGTCCTCGCCCCGATGGACTATCTGACGCAGTGTCTACAACTGCCACCGTTCGATTTCGCACAAGCGCGACTCTACTGCGAAATATGTCTCCTTCTACTGCGTACAGCTTCACCAAGACTGACACAGTTGCTGAAGCAAGCTTTACGTTTCAGTCCATCCAAAACTTGAGCTGGCTGGGAGGCAGGGGCTACGAGCTAGTCATGTTCCAAGTTCACGGGGTGCAGCACCGTAGTAAAGACGGCGTCATTCGCCATGGCACTTACATTCCCATTGTTCTGGAAAATCTGACGGATCCAATCATCTCTGGTCGGGAAGACCTTGGTTGGCCAAAGTTGTATTCCGAAATCAAGTTCAAGAACGACACCGATCTTGGGGGAAACTTGGATGTTGAGCTTTCCTGGGGTGGTGTGAAATGGGCCTTTTTCTCCTGGGGTCGGTTGAACGCAAATGACGCGCCACGATCCAGCCATACTGCTGGCATCAATGGCGTCAACAGTGGCAATCTCGCAAATGGATCTGGGGCCGGCGAAGAGCCTGTACTGAGCTTTTGTTCCTCCAGCGATGATGCGTTGTTCGTACACAAGTACATCCCATCGACCACTGATCCCCTTGCAGGGGAGCGGCTGACGCAGATTATGACGTGTTGATTCATTCGACCAAGCCGAAAGTTTTGATGAGCCAACAGGCGTCAGCTGCCGGCTTGCAAATTCTAGAGCGGACAAAGAAGCAGCTCCCTACTTTACATCATGTGGTCAACCGATTATCGGAGCTACCGATATTAAGCATCGTCGACGCATCAGTGAAGGAAATGCTCGGGCAGGACCAGTTTATGGGAGCAAAAAGAATTGAATAAGGGTTGTAGTTTGTCAGCAGTACTGCTTTTGAACATTTGGGTCGAGATTCATAATTGACATATTTTTACATATTTCTGCTGTAAATATAAGTCTCCATGAGCTTTCAGTATCGACTAGATGCATCCTAATATCCCTTTGATTTCAGCCCTCTTCGGAGGGACTGTCGACAGCACCGTACCTCACAAAGCTACCTAATTAATACTACGGAAGTCTGAGCCGCATGTCCCTGCCACGATTAAACTCAGTGCAGGCCACCACCATAACGTATCCTGAAAGATATCTACTATACAATAGAAATCAGAAGCCTCACTCTAGGGAGAAGCAGCTTATCATTAACAGTACAAAGTAGTAGTCTTATAGAGAGTTACCTATGCAGAGTAGGTTGTTATTCTTATACTATCAGTAACTAAGATACTTACAAATGGAAATGTATATGTGTGTCTGTACACCTAGAATTTCTGAGGTATGATGGGTAGTTCAATGTAATTCGATTTCCCTCCGCCAAAATGAATGTTGTTCCATCCACCAAACCGCGCTGGATCCCTGTCTATTTTACTTTCATGTCTAAACAAGCCGCTGCCTAGCGTGTCGCCAGATGCAATCTCTAGAACCAAGGTGTCGCCCTCGTCCATCACGACGTTAGTGGGCCAGATCTCGACATCGACCGCGTAGACAATACTGGTTGTAAGAAGCTCTTCGTCAGTAGAGAAGTATTGGCGATAGGGCAAATAGCTGTGATGTTGAGGATGTTTGTCGTCGACTTTCCGCAAGCTACAGCGTAGCCAGCCCTTGGTGAGAGATACGGGATCACCAACTGCACCTGTGTACAAGATTTCCTGTCCTTGGGAGTCTAGATGCCGTAGAGTCAAGAACAGATCCAGGTCTGCCTCCGCCACTGGGCCGGACTGCTGTTGCTCTGCCGTGTGGTCCACGGAGACGTTCAGATGCGCCACAATGTGCCCAGTGATTTCTGTTTCCTTGGTAAATACAGCAGAGAACGTTACAAATTGCGGTTCATCAAGTGATCCCAGTGCCTTGTAAGTGATCTTCGATTCCGGAAGCTTCGTTACGTTTTCGTCATTCGTGAGCTCATGTTGAGGGTTCAGATAGTATCGCACATACTCCGTACGGGCAATCGGCCATTCCTGTTCATCCCGACGCTGGAAACACTTCTCGCCATCCGGGCTGTTATACCCAGCATTTCCTTTACGCAGAAGAACACTGACAGGTGCTACTTTTCCAGGAACAGTCCAGCCAACCCGGTCTTGGTCCTTAAGCCACGCATCCAGGAAGCTCAGCTGAAGCTTCACCTCGTCTTTATAATAGAATGGCAAATCATGTCTCCCGGCTAAAAATCGTAGATGCTTGAACTTCGAGCTGGAGAACATGTATCCCAGAACGTTTCCACGTAGGTGCAGGCCGGTATTGCCCAAATTGGCCACCGATAGTAAGGGGACCCGGATGTCTTCCAATTTGAAGTCGCGACTTCTGTAATAATCTTGGTCTCGGAAACGATGCACTTCGTTGTCGAAGTTCTGGTCCCGTCGATTTCTCTGACGGTCTTCCTCTGACAGATCCCCCTCGATTGTATCATCCCCTCGCCCAGCTGCTGCCCGACCTGGCCGCCCATACTGGTTTGTGATGACTTGACGATCCCACCAAAATCTGATGAATGCGTCGGA
Source organism: Trichoderma aggressivum f. europaeum (assembly GCF_033847375.1). Classification (NCBI taxonomy): domain Eukaryota; kingdom Fungi; phylum Ascomycota; class Sordariomycetes; order Hypocreales; family Hypocreaceae; genus Trichoderma; species Trichoderma aggressivum. The sequence continues at coordinate 29,040 of NW_026946410.1, read as the reverse complement.
AAGGATCCCACCATGGCGGCAGCGATCTCTATAGTAGTCGGACATACCCTCCCAGGGAAGGATGCAAGAGAGTCCGCGCGGTTGCGCAGCCGCGGCACGCCATTGAGTACCAGCAAAGTAACTGACTCCAAGGAGGCCAACCCTACCGTTGGACCACGGCTGCTGGGCTGCCCACTCAATAGCATGGCAAAAAGCGGCGGCCGTATCCTTGGACATGGAATCAAGAAAACCAGGAGACTGTCCGAATCCCCGTTCGTCGCAACGCACAACTGCAAAGCCGTGTGAGGTCCAGAAGACGGGATCGGGCGTTTCCCATGCGGAATATTTGGATCTCTGTTCTGGATCTATCTCTGAGAACGATTGGGGATGAAATTTGCTATATTCGATATCTTTTCCATACGGTCCGTAGGTCATAATCACCGGGAGGGCGGGCTTTGCCGTGGCCAAGGAATTCAACGGTCGATAGATGTTGCATCGGACAGGATACTCGGAATCAGGAATGGGAATGCTGACATTCTTCTCAAAAAGAAGGTTGTTTTCTTCATCGTGGAAGGTTGTTTGGATATCTCTGATTTGTTTGGCGGCCATGCTGGATATTGTGGGAAACGTCTAGAAATGCGTGGAGAAAAGTTGCTTGATTATACAATTCAAGTGGAATCTGGAGAATAGGAACACAAGATCTGAAGTCTGTTTCTCGTGTCATTACCAGGCTCATATAAGCTTTCATTGGCAATATGCAGAAGAAACGCGGGCCTCTTCGGTCTGGAGACATCGGGATGGATGCTCCGATGTCTGAGAGCGCCGGCCGGATCACCCCATACAGCAACATGAAAGTTTCCCCACATCAGATGGGGTCGTCTGCCGAAGAGCCCTGGCTCGGGAAGGGCCCAGCAGGGTATGGCTCCTACAGAAGGCGAATGGCCCATTCAGAAAATCCTCCTCCTTGATTTTTTTTTTCAGCTGTCATCGGAGCGTCAACCCATTCGTCTGTTTCTCATTCCAAGCAGTTACCAACCGTATGCCCCACTTGTTGCGTTCCTAACCTTACCTACCTTAGGTAGGGAGTGTTAAGGTGTGGCGGTCGGACTTGACTTTGAATCACTCGATGCACGTGAGCCTTGTTCTCGCTGAAGACTTCCAAAAAAAAAATTGGGTGGACAGCTAGCGTCTTGGGCATTTTCGTTTTTTGACTTTGTGATTAGTTTTCGTGTCAAAATACGAGCTCTACCTTGATTCATCTTCCTCATTCAATCTGTAAAGATCAAGATTGACCTTCCGCTCAGCCCAAATCTCGTCATTGTTCCGGCAGTCCTTTAGCTGTAAGACTCAATGGCCAACGAGGAGCAAAATAACAATTTGTCAGAGTCTGTCCTGTTGTCTCTAGGCCAACCAACCAAGTGGGTAACGTCAGAAGCAAACAGGATTCCCGACAAGCATTTTCTTGATGATTTCAAGCAAAGGTTGCTTTGCAATGAAGAAGCGAGGGGGGTCGTTGACCACTCTCAACAAAGATTCAATCTGCGAGGTATCGGAGGCATCTGGCCGCTCAAACCCGGCAGCGATGAATCATTTCTTGTAAGATCCGCTGGATCGGAATGCTTCAACTTGATCCATATCGGAAACTTATAAACAATTGCATAGTCACAATTGGAGAGCCCATCTACAACTCCATACCCGCAGTCAGTGCTCAGCAGCTCAGATGCCTGCACTCTCAATCTGGAAGCTGAGCTAGACCAGTTACGCCCAACGTTTCCTTCTACACTTCAAAGCTACATCTATCTGGATCGACTTGACGTACACACGCTCTGGGGTTCTAATACCGCTACACCACCATACCTCGACGTCGCTCTCGCGAGCCTGACTTGTCTCATGTCCGAGGACAAAAATGACACTCGAGGCCACTCTTTATTTATGACTGCGGTCAGGTTATTCATCGTGACGCTCGAATTGGACAACCGGGAGGCACGCAGAGTCGAGGGAGCACTGGCCGTTAGTCCACTAAGTAGAGAAGCAAACATCAGTTACGTCCCAGCTAACTATCCATTGTAAAGGCGCTGCTGCTAGCGGTTTATGGTTTGTTGACTCACCCTCCGTCTCAGTGGAGGGTTACTACGAACATGTTGGCCTTCTTCACGGCGGTAGTTCCTCCCCTTGCCTCACGAATTCTTCACGCCTCCTGACATGAGTCCAAGGTTACGAGACGATTGGCTCCTGCGGTTCCTGTTACTTCGAGCAGCTTCCCCAATATTGCCACAAGGTATGGCTCATCGAGTCGCCCCCGGAACCTACTGACCCCTTTCGTCCACAGTCACTACTCCCTACTTCTCCGTTTTGGATTTCTGGTCGACACTGTAACGGCACTTCATTTTGACCTACTACCGGGTCTTTCAAGTAATGACCTAAAAGTCCCCATGCTCTCATCAAATTACGGTTTTAGAGCAGTCTATGACGGGCTATTTACCAGTGCAGCTCTCCTAGAAGATGTACATAGCCCAGAAGACGGGCTTCTCTTGCTAACGGCCATACTCTCGGACACCTTATTTCTACAGAGAAACTTGGCCTCTATCACTGTTTCTGAAAACTCCAGCAGCCATAGACATGCTGAAATGCCGCGGAAATCCAACCCATATGCCACTCTCTCGCCCGACGGTGAATACCATCGTCAAAAATCGGCATTGTTATATGCTCTGGATCGATGGCAGGAACATTTCGGTGAGCTGATGTCGTCCAACATCTTGGCCTACTATTTCTTCTGCAGGATTTGCCTATTTTACCCGCACTTGGGGCGTCTTGCCGAATATGCCGGGTATACTCCACAGGTCGAAGGGGTCATGCGCCTTCGAACGGAAGATGATATGAAGAGACTTGAAGATAAGGATTTACCTATTACGGAAGAAGCTCTCGATGCAGCTTGGAGAGTGCTTGACCACGTGAATGTGCGCACGCAGAAAGACAAATGCTCAATCTGGCTCCCCGTCGTCGTTTTCTATTCTGCTCTGATAGTATGGCACAGCATGGTACATTCAGGGGTGGAAGCAGTGGGTCGCCGGTACACTTCACTAAAAATCTTGTCGTCGTTTTGTAGAGAGCTGGACGAAATGCCATGGCCTTGTTGCAGAGAGATGTCGGCCGCGTTAGCGCGCATAATGCAAGAAAACAAACAACAAAAAGTATCATTTGTTTTGAATGCGAGGAAATGGTTTATTTGAGTTGGATGCTTAACAACATTATTGATTGCCTCACTCGTCTGCTACGATCTTGTTCGTCACACTGCCTATTCCGTCAATTTCCAGTCGTACAACATCTCCAACCTTCAATTTGAAGCTCGCATGCTCAATTCCAGCACCCAGAGGAAACGTCCCTGTGCCGAAAAACTCTCCAGGGTATAGTCGGGTGCTCTTTGATACATGAGCAATAGCCTCAGCTACGGTAAATTGCCATCGATCAGTATTGCACCCTTGGACAACTTGCCCGTTGATAATGACGCGGCCAGTGAGTCTCTCGATTCTAGGCATGATCTCGTCTGCAGAGACGACGGTAGACTATATGCTGTTTGCGAAGAATTTCGAGTGCTGTGGTCCGAAGCCACTGTTGTGTTTTCTTGCAGTCAGCAATCGACTTAAGAGGATACCTTGGCAAGTTGGAGGGCTACCTGTTCATCTCCGCAACCTATATGTTACGCACAGAGAAGTCATTGAAGATGCAAAAGCCTGCTATCGCAGACTTGGCTTCCTCAGCTGTGGCGTTGAACAGGTGGCCACCGAGCAACACACCCAGCTCTAGCTCTAAATCCAGATATGTGCAATATTTCGGAAATTTTATCGGAGCCTCATCGGCATAGAAGGCCATATGGTTGGATTGGTAAAAGATTGGCTGTTGCTCCATAATGTGCCTAGCTTGAAGCCAGGATACCGACAGCCAGTGATGCCCGTGTAGGCCGCTGCAATCCAACTAATTACCGGACGGTGAATCTGAGTGAAGCCTGCGAGTGATGCAGAGTGATGGTTCTTGAAAAGCATGAAGTCACGATATGAGCGTGGCTGGAATGGCAACCCTCCTTTCAAGGGATCCGAGTCAACAGGGGGATTATCCTGCAACATGCCCAACAACGGAGTCCGTACCACGGGTACGATGCCATGGGCATCACCATCTATCACCTCCACAATTTGCCCTTCGAGTCGACGATACTTCATGCTGGCGTTGTTTGAGGGCTGGAAAAGCTGATGAAAAAAATCTTCACCGGCACCTGACGAATATGAAGATTCTTGTAAACATCTTCGCCTCGACGTCTAAGTTTCCCATCTCAATGTTACCATTCCTAGGTCATGTTTGAATGCGGAATGGTTTGTGTTTGCTGCGCGAGTGGGGTGCTCCGATGAATTCCGATCTCATGCGTTGGCCTGGGTGGGGGTTTCCGATGAAATCGGGGACGTCTGGCTTCTCCAGCCGGAACCCCATCTCTGTCCCACGCAGCTTATAGCATTACCTGCAGGTGCATATATGACTGCTCACCATCGAGACATAGTCAGAATGCGCATGAGCAGCTCGGACTCCATAGAGACTAGACAAGCGTCGATGATCAGATCGGACCGCCCGGATGTATAGGCACTACCCCAGACTGAATGGGCTTGCAGAGGTCGGGTGATGGTGTAGTTAGCCTAGTTATGGAAGTACAAAAGACCTTCATGATTTTGAAGTATGTCGGCAACACTCGTAGGGCTTCCCAAATAGCATCCACCAGACTGACTACCATCGAATTGTCCCTACCTGTGCTTTTGATTCTCTCAATTAATTACTCAATTGTGTATCTTTATCCATTTAGGGTACGTTGAATTTTTTTTTCCCCTAGAGACATCATGGCAATTGGGTCAAAGATTTTACTTCAGCGACTCTCGTATGTCATCTACGAGCACCCTGATGTTACAAAATTCTTTACCTTTGCGGAAGACTTTGGGTTCGAACTTGCAGCAAAGTCAGAGAACGGAGAGATCTTCTTCCATGGTTACGGGCTTGATCCTTTTCTCTATGTGGCCCGTCCCGCTTCTGGGGGCGCCCCAAAGTTTCACGGAGCTGGGTTTGTCGCACGTTCAGCGATCGATTTTCAAAAAGCCTGCAACTTCCCAGGTGCCCAATTGGTAGACGTCTCTCGGCGCCCCGGCGGTGGCGAGATGGTCCGCATAACAGATCCTAGTGGATACATTATCGAGGTTGTGCACGGCCAAGAAGAGCGATTTGTTCCACAACAAGGCATCTCTGTTGTGGCTGGCGGAAGGCCACAGGTAAACGGGGCGGTTCAGAAGACGCGCAAAGGTCAGTATACTAATGAATGAGCTTCCAAGATTCCTTTCCTCCTTGATACCACTGCCCTGCACGATGGATGGACGCATTCGCTGACCAAGAGCCTGCACAACGGGAAGGTGTTTTCAACCGCATGACTAGCGGCCCTTCAAAGGTTCACAAACTCGGCCATTTCGGATACACGACAGACAATTACGCGAAAACATGCTCCTGGTACAGCGGCAACTTCAATTTCAAAGCTTCCGATATTGTCCACAAGTTAGGTGACCCTTCAACAGAGTTCATGTCCTTCTTTCACGTGGACCTAGGTGAGGAGTATACAGACCACCATTGTCTTCTCATAGCAGCCCATCATAGCAGCGGCAGCGGCACCAGTATTCACCACTCGTCTTTCGAGGTGGAAGATCTGGATACCGAGATGATGGGTCATTCATGGCTGGCGTCCAAGGGGTATAAACCGATGTGGGGAATTGGCAGGCATGTCATGGGATCGCAACTCTTTGACTATTGGTATGATACTACGGGCTTCATAGTGGAGCACTACTCAGATGGCGACGTAGTCAATGAGGAATGCCCTACCATTCGATCTGCCGGAACTCCTGCAGCGATTTGGGGGCCGCCACTGCCTACCAAATGGGATTAAGAACATCTATAATAGCCACAGATTGAATATTGAGTTTTAGGAATCTGTCATGGGAAAGATGCCTGTGATATGAATGTGATGGCTACTATCGGCACTCGACTATAAATACTGCATGTAGAATCCCCGTATACAATATTAACAACGTGAACAGAATCTTAGCTAATCTTCACCCAAAAGAAGAGAATAGAAAGCAAGAATCGGAAACGGAAACAAGGTTGAGATACAAGTACTGTAGGGTGGCGAGCTACATCATCCATCCCGGCTTACCCCATGAAGCATTCTAGCTAGGCCTGGTGCGGCAACCTAAGAATCTGCCTGCATATCTATAATGCGGCAAGGTGTGAAATAGTAGGTACCACTTTTGGGGTAAAAAGCTGGGGATGCGCGCTCAGTGCATCTCATTTACCCTGGTCCCATCAAGATATGCTATACTACTCAGGTCCTAGATTTCGTCGAGCCTGGGTTTTCATTTAAATCGGGGTTGACTTTCAACCCTACAACACCTTCCCATTTTTATCTCGTGATACAATTATAACTTTATAGTACTATTTAAGGTATATGGTACTTGAAATCGGATTTCACAACAGCCTACATCGGCTTGATTTGACTTCCGAAAAGCTCAGCTCATCATTTGACACTATGGCCATTCAAACCTACAAGCTTTATCATTATCAGTACTCTATCTGTTCCATAATGGTAAGATACTGTATAGCGATTCGTGGAAAACCCAAAGACGACACCTTGGTGATCGAGTTTTCAGAGCACGAGATGGACATTATATCCAAATTGGAACAGCTGTCCGAGGAATATCTATGCTATGTCAACCCCAAAGGACAGGTACTTGAGCCTATTCAGACAAGATTCCCTACGCTCCACCAATAGTCTGACAATAATTAGGTTCCGGCACTTACGAGTCCATCTCTTCCAGAGCCAATCTACGACAGCGTGAAGATTACGTATTATCTTGCCCGCTTGTTTCCAAGCCTTATGCCCCCGTCACACGCGGGCATTATATCCTCTTTACTCGAAAGTCTTCATAGCATTAATTTTTTCACATTGACTTTTACGGGAAGATCAAGCGTCGCCAATACCATCGAGGAAAAGATACTGTGCCTTATAGACAGTGACGTATCACCGCAGTATCAGAAGGCTCTACAATATAAACTTGAAATGTTTGTAAACTATTTTTTATCATATATTTATTCCATGAATGCAACTAACACATGCTGTAGTCAACGCAACGAGAAAATAAACTGTGTTGGGCTTGATGATTTGGAAGAAATGACTAAGCGTACAGCCAGTGTGTTGGAGATGTGTAGGGAGCATCTCGTAGCAGGGGAAAAGTGGCTATTTGGTTTGGAGACGCCCCCCGTCTCGACGCGCACTTGGTTACGTTTATTGCCCGATTGAAAGACATAAATAAAGGTGACCTGGTTCCCCAGTCTCTCTTGACGTATGCTGCTGCCGCGCAAAACATGAGAGAGTGGGAAAACGCAGTGCAGGGAGGGACGAACCCAGAGATGGGTACATAAAACGTTCATTACCATAGCAATTGAAACAAGCATACAGAGGCCAGGCCGGGTGGACAGCTCCGCCGGGCCCGGCTGGAAAGAGACGGATCTCTCTAATGAAGTCCGTTGCTACTGGTATTTTACTACTAGTAATAATATTCTTTGGGTAAAATAATTTTCAATCTTATTGTATTCCAAACAATCTGACCGAGACAGAACGTTACGATACGGTTTTTCTTTTTTGAGTTTTTTTTTCTTAAATGGCTGACTCACTTTGTATTTTTTATATTACTGACTTCGTACATAATTGGGGGTTGAATCCCCCACCAGAGCTACATATCTAACACCTATCAATCCTCTATTGCTCTATATCTTCTAGCTTAGAAGACCATGCCCTTTACTTGCGCCACCTTTGCAAGATTAATGTTTCTGATCATAAGCATCCAAATTATCGCAAGGCCCATGACACCAGTTCCGGCAGCAAGCATGCGGGTTTGTGAGTAGGCATATGCTTTTTGGATGGCCAGCCTAACGGCGCTTCCGACAGGGTAACTGAGCTGTGTATCCAAATCCTCATAAATGCTGTCCAAATCTGGAAGTGCTGATTCCGGAAGATATCGCTCGAGCGCCTTCTGAAACGTGTTTGTCCAGATGGCTCCGGATATCGTTGCGCCCATGGCGTCTCCAACTGTACCCACTACATTTAGCAATGCAAGGGCTGCAGCAATATGTTGATGATCAACAGCAGCTAAAATAGCTAGTTGTTCGATAATAATGAAGATGCTACCTCCAATCGATATGAAGACTTGGCACATGACAAGATAGCCCACGTTTTGGTTCGGTCGGCGGAAATAGATCATCAACCCCTGCGCAAAGATGTAAAGCGGGACGGCTATGTATAGAAGCCACTTGAATCGACCAGTCCTACGGATCAGGAAGCCAACAATCAATAGGAGTACTCCTGAAACCACGTTGAAGGTATTGTTCACATATCCGGCTTCTGCTAAGCTTAGATCATTCACCACTTGTAAGAAAGAGGTGAAGTAGTTCGCCCAGCAGTAATACGAGATCTGATATGTGGCATCGAGAAGGCAGGCGCCGATGACAGTCCGATCAATCAAGAGGTTCCAGTCGAGCAGAGGAATTGGCGCCAGGAAGGTCTCGTATAAGGTAAAGATAATAAGCATAACAAAGCCGACCACTATCATGGCAATTATGTATCCTGTTGACCATCCATTGGGCGCAGAGTCGGCAATGTTGAACGGAAGAAGAAACACCGTGAGACCGGCGGAGAACAAAAACACTCCCATTGCTATTGCGAGATTAGTAACTGTTATCTTTGTCTTAAGCGTTAAACATCACCTACCATCGAACTCTACGCTGTAATACCAGATGCTTTGCAATATTGTCCGGTTACTTGGCTCCTTGGTCAATAGACCTTGCCTCTCGGCCTTGCGAAGGTTGATCTTCAAGATAAAGTATAGTGGAGCAGCCACAATAGGAAAGACGATGGCAAAGACGCCAAAGCCCCATCGCCAGCTGATGTCGTTGTAGAAACCCTCTGATGCTTTGGCTCCAGCAAAAGCCGTGATGATGTATGGAGAAGACGTGAAAGCGTATGCTAGCCCTCGATTCTTCAGCTGGGATGCATCGGCCGTAATAACGTCTACGGCGTATGTCATACCACCGAATCCAATGCTATAAAACACCTGTTGCATGTCGGTTGTTAGAACTCATTCACAAAGACATGTGTTATAGGTCGGTAACTTTTAAGAGTTGCGGGTTCGGTTCGTCTTACATATGCTGCGCAGAAGGTGGCAATGCCATTGCTTGCAGCCATGAGAATCAGGCCCAGGGTAGCAAAGACGGTCATGATGAGAAAGCCTTCAGCTCTTCCCCAGACATCCATAATCTTTGATAGGGGCATATAAGTGGCTGCAGACATAGAACCGGCCACGACATAAATAACATTCAATAACGAATGAGATTCGAAAGCGCTCGTGGCGTAGGGAAGCAGATTGGAGAGAATTGTAGACTGAAACGCATTGACAAAGTAGAGCAACCAGATACTTCATCAGCCGTGAATGTTAGCTATGTTTTGATAGAACCCGTATGAAGGGATTCAAGAAGGCTTACTTGAGGAAGATACCGATGAGTGTCAATCTCGACCAAGTGAGAGCCATGGCCTCGACACCTTGAACGCCTCGTTGCGCTTCTTCATTCGGCAATTCTTGTTGAGGATCGCCATTGTCGTGGTTTGCAGCCGCAGAGTCAGTCGCAAGGACTGCGACGTTCTTGTCATCCATCTTGGTGGCAGGTCAGATGTCTGTGTTGTCAGTCGTACCTTATGGGACAGAGAGTATGGATAAGATCTTTGGAACAATGTTTTTGAAGTTGGCCCAGGTGAGGGAGAATCGACCAGAAATCACAAAACGGAGAAAATAGCGCATACAAGTCATTAACCTTATACAGCATAGGATATGCCCAGAAGATAGTATAGCACATAGAGTGCTTGTGATAAATTACTAGTTGAACTTTTTGCGGACCTTGCAGGATTCCATTCCTAATTATACGCTATACAAAGTTTTGTCAATCTTCGGCCATCCCCTCCGAGGCCTGGCCAGCCATAAGACGCAACCCTCCAAGCACCGATCGTCGGAATGTTCTTAACGATATAGCCTCCGAATGACAAACGGTGTAACAAGTCAGACTACATACTGGTTGCAAATATTGACATCTTGCGCGGTGTAATTTAAAACCTACCGTTTCATCAGCAATTGGGTTATCCAGCTTAGAATTGCGGACAAATACCTATTGTGGCTATTACGAACTCTCTGCTGTGATCCATCTGCTGTTTCATTCTTTAAGTCCGGACTGAGTCACATTACTTAATGCTGTTAGTCACAACTTAGAGGCGGAGAAGAAAAAAACTTCCTTTGTGCGGACCACGCTGCACCGTCTATTGCCGCCGCTTGAGTTCCGGTAATGATCTGATCAGTCGATGTCTTCGAACTAGTAAAACACGAACAAGCGAGTTTGGTTCGACCAAGTGATGGTCTAAATTGAGTGAAATTAAATGGCAAGGATACCTTACGTGGGCCTCAAGGGAAGGTTGTTGTCTTGGCTACATACTCATGCTCCGTAAAAGGTCCGGACCTGCTAGTAAGGGCAAAAGAATTATCAGATCCGCTGTCGTGGAGATCAAAATGGAACCTAAATTAACAGCAAGGATTACTGTGTGAGAGACTGTGCGGGCCACTCGCATAGTAAAAAAAGTCTTCCTACCTACTGTGCAAAATTTTGAACGAAAAAATGTGGACTTACATGTAACGCAGCCAGTGCCGTCTCAGTGTACTAAGCTAAAATAAAGCTAGCAACTTGCGCCTTTTCAATAGTTTTGGAACTGGCGCAGACGAGCTTCTGCTAACATGTCCACTGAGGCGGGGCAACGGGGCATCTGATAAGATATACCGCTTTGCTCCATCTTATCAGATCTAAATCATCCCAATACAGAGCGGAAATACAAGGATGCATTTTCCACAAGTACAAGTAAAACGTCCCAAGGGAAAAATCAAGGAATACTAGTATGAAACGATAGCTCCTCACAGCTTTGACGCCACCCACTTTGGCTTGCGCTTCTCTACAAACGCCCGGATTCCCTCGGCAAAGTTAGGACCATTGACCAAACGAGGATACCACTCGTTGGCCAGCATCGATACAGCCTCCTCTACGCTGCCCACTTCCCAGCTTAGCCGAACCCCCAGACGTCCAACAACCAGAGAATCCGGGCTGTTCTTGCACATTTCTTGCGCAAGTCGGGCCGCGGCATGAGCGACATCTTCCGATGTGTCCACCAGCTGAGAGACAAGACCCCATTCATGCAGCGTCTGAGCGCTCACACTTCTGCCGGTCAGGACAAGATCCATGGTGCGCTGCAGGCCGAGAGTCCGGGTTAGTCGCGGCAGACATCCAGCAACCGGAACGATTCCTCGCTTTACTTCGGGCAGCGAGAATATTGCTGAAGACGAAGCGAGCACCATATCGCAGTTTGCCACCATCTCAAACCCACCTCCCATGCATATGCCATTCACAGCCGCTATGATGGGTTTTTTCCCATCCCGGCGTGGAAGGCCGGCAAGACCGGGGGCAGCCATATCGTTGACTACCCCGTTCTTGTTCATCTCGTTCCATTCTGACCAACAATCAACATCAGTTTCCCTTCACGTTTTGAGCAAGTTATGAAGGGAGGCCTACCCTGTAAATCGGCTCCTGTACAAAAGGCTCGTCCATTTCCTGTGATGATACCGACCCATAACATCTCGTCTTGGTCAAATTGCTGCCATATATCCGCAATCTCTTGACTGGTAGACTTGTTGATGCAATTCAGTTTATCCGGCCTGTTTATTGTGACTTGAATGATGTGGTCATCAGGAAAAGAGACCTCAAAATGTTCAAATTGCAGATGCCTGGATTTGAGAGACATTGCGGGGAACTTTCCCCAAACAGACGAGAAAGATGCCATATATGGCGAATTTACAGCTTTTGTAGACATACAGCTGTTCTCGAACTTTATATGTTCTTTCGTGTTCAAGTGCCTATATTTCCAAATAACCCGAAGCCCCTTAGTGCCTTTGTTGGTGTCGCCGGCTAGTGTCAAGCCATCGTATTGAATGGAAGACTATCGAAAATACGACCGGCATTCTACAAAATACTGCCTGTAATTAGTTGGTTGGGTCGTCAATGGAGTCACTGTTATCTGATTGCTGCTTCTGCCGTTAGCATTGTCTACCGTACTAACCTGGCTTTTGGTCACTACTACCTTAGGTACTTATATACATCTTGCCTGGCCATTGCCGTTGAACTTTCCCAAACCAAAACAGTACCAAGCTCTCATAAAAGCTCTTCAATAACCATGGCGCCCTCTGCTGTTGAGAAGACCAATTATCCTCCCATAAAGCTCCCACATCCGTTCTTAACAACATACCGGGTACGCTCAGTTGGCGATACAGCACCAACCAGGCTTGCCTTGATACTGGATAATGAGCCCACAAATGGCCAACTGCTGTCTCAACCGCTGCATCTCGCTACTCTCTCGTGGGTAGACTTGACAAGAGTACCCGACGATCAGTGCCCACCTACGTCCGACAACAGCCCATGGGCCAGAGCACGTCGAAGTCCGGCGACTACCTTCCAGTGGGAAGATGATACAGTTCCCACTCTGGGCCAGATTTGGAACGTGATCCACGCAATATTTCTGGCCTATCCAACATTTGAATGCTTCAGGCTCACCTTGTTGGGGGAGGGGAAAGAAGTGGTGTCGAGGGAGTTGGCTTACACCGGCCTTGGAATAAAACACCCGAAGCCACGGACTGGCGTAGAAGGAGACAATACATCTTTGACCGAGCTGGTGATTCTTCGAAGTGCATTTTGGCAAGGCGCAGGCTCTCCGACAGGCCCTCGGCCAATCTGGGTTGTAGGAGACCGTACTGGTGATTCCCTGAGAATAAATTTGGCCCAGTACCCGCCAATGCCTGAGCACTACCAAATCACGAATAAGTTTCCAAGCCAGCCCGTTTATACTCGCCATCCGACGCGTCGACCAAAGCCGTGTCCGGGCTCAATAGTCTATAGTCGGTACATACCAGAAATCGATGCCCATTTCTCTCTTGAAGCTGTCGATTGGCAGGACGATGAACATTTGAAGCTCTTCAACACCTGGCAGAATGACCCCCGAGTTGCCATGGGATGGAACGAAACGGGGACACTGGAGAAGCACCGAGAGTACCTACGCAAATTGCACTTTGACCCTCACGTCCTTTGCTTATTCGGCCGCTTTGACGAGTCTCGTTTCGCTTACTACGAGTTGTATTGGGCAAAAGTAAGAACCCTGTTTGACACTTTCGTTATTTGAATCATCTTGGACCCTGATTCACCCTGGTAATCTTTCTCTTGATCGTTTCTCATATGTCTCTAGGAGGATCACTACGGCGCCCATTACGATGCAGGGGCCTATGATCGAGGACGACACTCCCTTGTTGGCGATGCTTCATTCCGCGGCGCCCAGCGTGTCAACGCTTGGTATTCCAGTTGCATTCATTACTGCTTTTTAGACGATTCACGAACAGAAAACGTCGTTGGAGAACCCAAAGCGACTGGTTCGACAATCTTATCTTACGAAAATTCTCAGGGTCTCACTATTGGTAAATATGTTGATCTGGGCCATAAACGTTCGGTGCACTCTATATGCAGTAGGGAGAAGTGGTTCCAGCTATGTCCTCTCTTTTGGGACGGACGTGAGCGGCCACTTGAATCCGCTGATCGTGCCGCGTGGAATGCCAAGCTCTGAGTGAAGGTTTACGCTGCGGAGAGTACGTAGCACGGTGGCTGATGGCCATTCTTACTCGACACACATACCTACTCCGTAGATGTTTTGTCTGAGATGAAATTATTACTTTTTTGTTGATCGAATAGCGTAGCAACATGGTGATACTTTACAAGTGATATGACTCCATTTCATGAGCTGTCGTAGTCTTAAGCTTGAAGAAAGAGGAGAAAAAAAACTGTACTATAATATTGCTAGGTACTGAATAGCACTGTCACCAATTGTTAACTGAACCTTGTTCTGCTCTCCTCCTCCCCCGTTCCCAGGTCACCATAGTTACCGTTGTATCATACAATTGCTCTGCAACCCAAGTCTCGCCTCCGCCAACTAACTCGCGCGCTAGAAGAAAACCTGATGCGCCTCGCCCCCCCTGTCGCGCGCTGCGTGGATCAACTATATTTTGGCTAATGCGGCAAGCATTGCGCGTGTTGCCGTAATTTTAACGCAAGCTGTGGGCCTGTACGAAGTTGCTTGGCGGCACTATCCAGCATTTGCGATTTACGTACAAGTAAACTCCGTCGGAAGTACCGAGCTTCTTCACGCTTTCTAGCGGCTTGACTTGTTGAGCTGCTATATCTGATTATGGGTTTTGAAAAGCCGATATCGGTTGATGATTGAAAAATTGCCAATTTCATTCGAATGCCTTGACATCCTTAGCCTGGAGTCGCCTTTCACAACCAACTCAGAATCCAGGAGTGCCATTGAGGCGATGCCATCACTCTCGAAGCGCAACGCATAGTGGACTCGAATCAAAAGGTATAGGGGACGAAACTCTTCCAGAAATAATTGAGTTGAATTTGATCACTGACCATCATATCACTTTCTCAGTGGTGATATTGTTTGGTCACACTCAATGCGAATGGTGGCAGAGTCTCTGTTTTAAGGGACAATTGTTCGCTTCTAGGAGCCATGGGGCTGATCCACAAGCTTAGAGGCTATCCTCGCCTCATACTGGCTGGAAATCCTACACGACTTGATGTTGGAATGCTCTTCTGTGGAACAGTGTGCGCAATAGCATCCGGTGTTCCGTTCCCATTGATTGGGGTTATCTTCGGTCAACTCCTCAACGACTTTAATGCAGCGACGTGTGCCGAAACTGAAGAGTCTGGGTCTGCCTCAGGTCTCCAGGGTGGGATCAATAGCAAGATACTTACAATATTCTATCTGGCAATTGCGCAATTTGTCCTAATAGGTGCCCATCTCTTCTGTTGGAGTACGTACGGCGCTCGGTTGGCGCAAAGACTCAGGGAACGATATCTTCAAAACCTCCTTCGACAGGAGCCTTCGTATTTCGACAATTTACCTCCAGGAGAAGTCGCCTCCCGAATAAGCGCGGATATCCAGACAATACGCTCAGGCACATCTGAGAAGGTGGGAATATGTCTCGCGAGTGTATCCTTCTTTGTAACGGCATACATCGTTGCTTTTGTCAAAGACCATGACCTGGCTGCCATGTTGATCTCACTAGTCCCGGCGTACTTCTTGATGTCCTTTGTTGGAAGCCACTTCATCGAGAAATACGCCGGGCTGATGTCCGATTACGCCGCCACAGCTGCTTCGATTGCCTCGGAGGCTCTTTCCAATATCACTGTTGTGCAAGCTTTTGGTGCCAACGCCCGCCTGGAAGAGAAGTTCTCTGATGCTCTTAAATCGTCAAAACGAGAAGGCTTGAAGAAGGCCCTGGCTATCGGAATTCAATCTGGAGTGCTGTATTTTGTCGCTTATTCTGCAAATGCCTTGGCCTTTTGGCAGGGAAGCAAAAGTATCGCGGATTTGGTCAGCCATAAGTCTGGCGGTGTCACAGTCGGTTCCACATTCACAGTGATTTTCATTCTGGTCGAAGGTTCGTCATCAACATCAACGGAGCGCTGCGGAAGGAAAATTTTGACACGCGTTCATAGCTACATTACTCTTGAGTCAGGTTGCGCCGTTTGTTCACCTCTTCATGGCGGCTGTTGCTTCCTTCGAGAAGCTTCGCGAGGATATGGATCGTGAACCGTTGATCGATGGCACTTCAACTGCCGGTCTTACACCATCCAAAGTGGCGGGGCATTTTGAACTAAATAATGTATCGTTCACTTATCCTTCCAGGCCTGAAATTACCGTCCTCGACCAGGTAAACATCTCTGTTCCTGCCCTAAAGCATACAGCCATTGTCGGTCTTTCAGGTAGTGGCAAGTCTACGGTTGCGAGTCTCGTGACAAGATTGTTCGACCCAGCCAAAGGAGAGATCTTACTTGACAACTACAACATTAAAGATCTCAATACCCGCACTATGAGAAGCTTCATAAGCCTGGTCCAGCAGGAACCATCTCTGCTTGATCGTTCGATCTTAGAAAACATTGCGCATGGCTTGGTTAATTCCAGTAAATCCGACCATTCAGATTTGAAGTCGACACTTCTTGGCTCCAGCCTTGCAGATCTTGCAAATGAAGTGAGAGAGGGCAAAGATTTATTAGCTGCAGCGGAGGAACGTGGCCCTCAAGTTGTCAAAATTGTTGCCTTGGTTCGAAACGCGGCAGTCCTCGCAGATGCGGATTCATTCATCGAAAAGCTACAATGTGGATATGCTACACTTGTGGGATCGAGTGGTCGACTCATTAGTGGTGGTCAAAAACAGAGAGTAGCTCTAGCAAGAGCTCTTGTCAAGGATCCTGCTGTTCTGATCCTGGACGAGGCTACCGCGGCTTTAGATTCACGAAGCGAACAGAGAATCCAACATGCTATTTCCAAGATTGCGGGCGGCAGGACCATACTCACCATTGCACATCGCTTGTCAACTATAAAAAGTGCAGACAACATCATAGTCATGCACAAGGGACGAGTTGTGGAGGAGGGAAGCCATTCGGTCTTGATGGAGAAAAGTGGCGCTTATGCCGACCTGGTCAAGCTGCAAACACTGGCAACTACGAACGATGGGAGTGAAGTCGCCAGCCCCAGAGGCGATGCTGCCAAACTAGATGGCACATCAGTCACTGATATTGATATCGTCTCTGAAAAGGGTAGTGCAACTGTATCAAACGACGATCTTGACGAGGCGGGTGACTTTCGGCTCTCGAGTAATCTGGATGCAGAAACCTCTTCCCCTCTGACAGAAGATGAACCCGAAACCCCATCCATATCCTTCTGGGCGCTACTCACAGGATACGCGCCGGCATTGAGGCCACACATTCTTATGGTGGCAGCTGCACTTGTCGGTTCTACTATCGTTGGCGGTGCATTCTCCGGCGAGGCCGTTATATTTGGAAACACCGTAGGTAGCTTGGACATTTGCAAAAGCCCGTCGAGTATTCGATCAAGCGGCAGCTTTTATGCGCTCATGTTCTTTGTTCTCGCCATCATCGAGCTATTTGCCAACATCGTAAGTTGGACTGGGTTCGGATGGGTCTCGGAGCAAATTGTCTACTCAGCGCGAGTTTTGTCGTTCCGGTCGCTATTCGAGCAAGATCTCCAGTGGCACCAATCTAACGGGCGAACACCTACTTTACTTCTCTCCTATATTACCAGGGATGGCAGTGCATTAGCTGGACTTAGTGGCTCCGTCATTGGCACCCTATTTTCGATTACAATTAACCTCGTCGCGGCAATCGTCTTGACGCATATTATTGCATGGAAAATTGCGCTTGTTTGCCTAGCATTGGTGCCTCTTCTTCTTGGGGCCGGCCTGATGGAGCTCCGCGTTCTTGGTAACTTTGAGGAGCGCCACGAGAATGCGTACAGCAAATCTGTTGATATTGGCACAGAAGCAATCGCATCCATTAAGACAATCTCGTCGCTGTCTCTTGAACACGAGACGCTCAATGTTTATCGGCGATCACTCAAAGGCCCGCGTCAAGAGACTTTCAAAGTCACTCTGCAAGCAAGCTTTTGGCAAGCCCTTACCTACTTCCTTGGAAACTGCGTGAATGCATTGGCTTATTGGTGGGGATCAAAACAGATTCTCGCCGGTACCTATACGCAAACCCAATTCCTCATTGTCGTCTTCTCCCTTCTTGTCAGCGCAATGCTATGGAGTCAAATGTTTGCCCTTGCTCCGGAACTTTCTAGTGGCCGGGCTGCAATGGCAAGGATTTTGAGCCTCGTCAATATGGGATCGGCAAAGATGCAAGGGGGTCTTCAACTTATGCAGTCAAGCACGGCGCCCTCGGCAGAGAAAGACCTCGAGGCAACAACTGAGGCGAATAGCTTCCAATCAAGCTCCAACATCGCCTCGACCGTACAATTTCGCAATGTACATTTCTCATATCCTGCTCGTCCAAATGTCGAAGTGCTGAGAGGATTGAGTATGGAAATTCCTGCTGGTAGTTTTTGCGCCCTCGTGGGCCCAAGCGGAGCGGGCAAGTCTACAATAATTTCACTGGTCGAACGTTTGTACACGCCACAATCCGGATCAGTTGTCATAGATGGCTTCGATGTGACAAAGAGCCGTGGTGTATCTTTCCGCGATACAATCGCTTTGGTGCCACAAGAAAATGTGCTCTTTGAAGGAACTATCGAGTTCAACATCGCTCTTGGCGCCAGACCAGGACAAGAGGTCTCGGCAAAGG
Source organism: Trichoderma aggressivum f. europaeum (assembly GCF_033847375.1). Classification (NCBI taxonomy): domain Eukaryota; kingdom Fungi; phylum Ascomycota; class Sordariomycetes; order Hypocreales; family Hypocreaceae; genus Trichoderma; species Trichoderma aggressivum. The sequence continues at coordinate 10,659 of NW_026946410.1, read as the reverse complement.
AGATTGAAGAGGCGTGCAAACTCGCCAACATCCATGATGTTATTCAAGATCTACCCAATGGTTACCAGACTCTTTGTGGACCTAATGGTAACCAATTTTCGGGTGGTCAGAAACAAAGGCTTTCGATTGCACGGGCTCTCGTTCGTAAACCTAAGCTTCTAATTCTAGACGAGCCGACGAGTGCGCTTGATGCTGAATCAGAAAAGTTATTGCAGGATGGTCTCGAGAAGGCAACGAAAGGAATCACCGTTATCGCAATAGCGCATCGCCTACACACGATAAGAAAAGCAGATCGTATTTTCCTCATTGAATCAGGTCAATGTGTCGACTACGGGCTACATGACGAACTGTTCAAGAGATCGCCAACTTATAGGTTAAATGTGATGCACCAATCTGTTGCCGAGTAATATAGAGCTTGTTTTCTAGAGAGATGTGTATTTCACGTTGTATGTCGTATGGGTAGCTATTTGAGTATAAACAATAACATTATGCTGACTGTTAATTCCCTCTATCTTCAGTTCAGTGTCTTCAAATACCCAAGTACCTTTCCAACGAGGAACTTTCGTGGTTCTGCTTGGTCATCATTGCTCAATGCGTGTGATGCTCCAGGTATCAATCCACTATGCTCTTCGTCCCATATTTCCACCGAGTTGTTCAAATTAGTGGCTTTCTTCCATCTAGCTAGCAGTTCCTCCTTGTTAATCCAATCCGGCACTGACTGATCAGCCCCAGACATTAAGACCATCAACTTATGCTTCAACAGCCCTCGTTGCTTGATCATTCCGAATGTCTTCCCCAGTTGCTCATCGGTCAAATCTGAACTAAACAAATCATCATCGCTAGGTGACTTGGGGCTTTCCGGGCTGACAAGACTCAGGAATCTCCTGCTGCTAAGGGGAGTGTTGGCCGGATATCCAATCTGTGAAGTCATCGAGATGGGTAGCATGGTATCGGAAGATGGGTCGCTGAGGGCAGCTTCCTTAGCCATCGCTTCTAGTTTCTCATAGACAAGTTTAACTTGGCTTCGCGACTTGCCGCCAATTCCATGATGCAAAACCCATTGAATCGCTTCTCTGTCAGACACTGCTGCCTGCATAATCGCTCCATCAAGGGCTAGGCGCTCGACATGCTGAAGTTCGGGATCAAAGGGTGGTTCAAAGGTGTGAGGATTTGGCCTGGTGAGGTAGTGGATTACACATTGACTACCAGTTGAATGACCCATAAGGATAAGTTTGCTATGCCCATATTTGGCATTTTTATAAGATTTGATATATCTTATGCATTGAGCAATCTCATCGGTGTCTCTGTCAAGATGCCCAAGACCCCATGCTTGGTAGGACGATGTGAGATTGAGTGTGAAGAAGGACCATTCAGTTGGCTGTAGCGCCCGCACAATGTCTGCGGTGTAGGACGTTGTAGCAAGGCCATCTCCAAGGCCACCGACAAACAAAATGCTATGAGGCTGGCGCGTAGTACTGGATGTATATTCAAATGTGACGAGTGTTTCTGTCTGTTCATCACTTCCATTAGACTGTAGAGCTACTTGATCAGGCCCAAATACCTACATAATGGTGTAAAATCCCAGAATGCCCCCCTTTGGGCCAGAATTTTGAGTACATGTACATATTGAAATAGACAGTATGTCGAATGCGGAAGTGCTACTGTCTGGGCGTTTTCGTTTGCAATGTCCGCCATTCCAATGCCAAAGAAATGTGAGAGGTTAATTTGTACAGTCTTGTTGCCGATACGTTACGAGGTTCATTGCAACTTTCCGACATCGCATCATGCATTTGCATATGTTCCGTGAACGGGATCCTCTAGAGAAAATTTTTCACCAAACCAGTTAATAAATGGCTAGATGAAACTAACAACTACCTACTACTGCTGGCGTGATTATCCTGGCAACCTGGGAACTATTGCCGGCCTACTGCGTCTGATAAGATGTAAACGTTAGTAGCTTCATGAACACGAGACTCGGCGGATCTGATTAGATTATCTCGTGTCCCGCTAAGCCGCGAACACACGAATTGCCGGCAAGAATCGGGTAAAGCCAGTGCTAGAGTTTGGTTCTCTGGCCCAACGGCAAATATATCCATAGTACTCGTGATGCAGGGGGGGTTCCGCATACTGTATTTTAGTGAATATTGTGGATACCACAGTTCAGTATCAACTGTGTGGCGACATGCATGGGGTGTCGTTGCATGCGTGCTCCGTTCTTATGAGAACAAGCTCCTAATGCGAGCTTAGGCGTTGAGAATATGTCGATGTCCATGTTATGTGTCAATAGCGTACAGTACTGTGGAATTTTATGACTTAGAAAGTTAAAGGCAAAGTAGATATGAGAATCATTTGGTAACGATATAACTCATTCCAGGCATTTCCTGGAAAGTGTGTGCAATTTACCCTATATTGCTGCGGCATTTTTAATGGTTATGAGGGAATCGTTGGCACTTCTACGCTTTGCTCTTTGATTGCTCGCGTAGAACCAACTCGCAGCCATATACTAAGAGACCCAGCTGTTTGCATCTGAACTGTTCGTTTACTTTGGTAAGCCGCGAGACGCGCCCAAAGCCAAAACTGTATTGAGCGCAAACTGGGCTACTTCAATTTTTTATAACGTTGCATATCGAAAGCTCTAAAAGGTTTCTTCCCATTTATGTTAGTTTGTTCTCATCTGACTGCCGCGCAACTTAATAACCAGCTACAGACCCGACATACATGCACATTATGCCATCCAGTTTAGACAATGTCTATATACCGAGGACCTTTGAGCTTCCTAATCTTTCCGCGAAAGAGTCATCAACTCCATCAGGAATGAAAGATGAAATCCTTCTCCTATCATGGCTTATTGTCCTTTTGAGGATGAAGGAAGATAGGCAAGCTAGCTATAGCTGGACATATCAAACACGAGAACCGGAGATTGAGAGCGAACTGGTCAAAGGGGAACTCTCAACGAATGAAATATCGGGGAGCTTGAAAAGCACTGTCGGCCAAGCCACCGCTGCCATCTCCAAGTATATGGCCAGCGCCGTATCGCAATCTCTGGAGAGACATTCAACTCCCGTTTCTCTCTTGTTGGGTACAGAACGCTGGCTTAATGCGAACAACAAGGCTGAAGATGAGGTAAGACTATCAATAGCGTCTATTTGAAAGGGGTCTCATAGCTAACACAAGCGAGAACAGAGTACCCTATACCTCGAAACATATTATATGAACGACCATCTACGAATACGCCCCGCACGGATCCCCAAAAGTGTTTCTCAATATGCAGTAACGCAGTACATCGAAGCATTAAGCCATACCGTCAGAGCGTGCATCTCAAACCATGATGCGGTCATTGAGGACTTTCTTCATCCATTCCCGCACGACATGGATCAAATATGGCAGTGGAATCATTTTCTTCCCCAGACTTACGACTGCTGCATGCATGATGTAGTTTCCGGACGAGCTCAAGAATCCCCAGATAAGGTGGCAATTCTATCTTGGGATGGCAGCTTGACTTATGCCGAAGTTGATCGATATTCGTCTCTTTTGGCCTTTTTACTTAGAGAACGTGGTGTTGAAGCACAAGAATTCCTTCCACTGTGCTTCGAAAAGTCAAGATGGACCGTTGTTGCTGTGCTGGCTGTGATGAAAGCCGGAGGAACAATGGTGCTTATGGACCCAGCACTTCCGATGGCCCGCTTGCGAAACATGGCGGAACAAGTTAATGCAAAGACAATGGTTGTCTCCCGAAACCAGTATAACCTAGCTATGGACATCCTCCCACATGGGGATTTTCTTATTTTGGAGGCAGATACGTTTGCTCGTTTTGAAGACCCGGTAGCCTTTCCCGATCTACCGGCGGTGCAACCATCCACGCTTATGTACATCATCTTCACATCTGGAAGCACGGGCACTCCCAAGGGAGTACAAGTATCCCACCGCAGCTATTCCAGCAGTGCGTTCCCCCGGGCTAAAGCAGTTGGCTACAACGCAAATTCCAGGGTTCTCGATTTCGCGTCCTACGCCTTCGACGTTAGTATTGACAGTATGATACTGACATTGGCAAATGGCGGCTGTCTCTGCATTCCATCGGATGAAGACAGGCTCAACGACATAAATACAGCCATGCGAAGTATGAAGGTGAATTACGCGGGTCTCACCCCTTCGGTTGCTCGAATACTGGACTTGGACATCATTGCGTCGCTCGAAGGACTGGGTCTGGGGGGTGAAGCGGCTTCCGTCAGTGATGTTGCACTTTGGGGCCAGTATGCCAGGATTATCATAGGATATGGCCCCTGTGAATGCACCATTGGCTGTACCGTGAATAGCAATGCAGCTGCGAATCGGGACTTCATCACTATTGGGCCAGGCAATGGCGCCGCTATTTGGATCGTGGACCCGGATGACCACGAGTCACTAATGCCAGTAGGCGCAGTGGGAGAGCTGCTTGTGGAAGGCCCGATTGTCGGGCAAGGCTATCTTAATGATCCTGAAAAGACTGCCGCCGCTTTCATTCAAGATCCGTCGTGGCTTGTATCAGGCCACGATCAACATAGCGGCCGCCAAGGTCGTCTGTACAAGACTGGAGATCTTGGAAAGTATGCTCCTGACAGTTCTGGTGAGATCATCTTCATGGGCAGAAAAGACACTCAGGTCAAGCTGCGTGGCCAGCGGGTTGAGTTGGGAGAAATAGAGAGCCAATTGAAAGCCAGGCTACCTTCGGAGACCAGCGTTATATCTGAGGTAATTACACCAGCTGGATCTGCGGCCCAACCTACTTTAGTGGTATTCATTGCACAACTCGTCGGAAAGGCAAGCGTTAATCGCCAGTTGGAACTGGCACGCCTCTCTGGAGATTTGAGCGAAACAATGTTGAAAGCTAATACCGAGGTGGCGAAAGTATTGCCTCGGTATATGATCCCAACGGCATACATACCGATCAACTTTATTCCGACGTTGATATCAGGCAAAATTGACCGAAAGCGACTGAGAGAATTTGGTTCCACAGTGGATTTGAAGCAGCTTGATAAAAACGCGAAGAACACGGCAACTCGAGCGCTCAGTAACCTCGAGCAACGCCTACGACATGCTTGGGCTTTCATCCTAAACTTGGACCCGGACGAAATCACCCAGGAAGACAATTTCTTTGCGTTAGGTGGCAATTCTTTGGCAGCTATGAGATTGGTGTCTGCATGTAGAGATCGAGGGTTGGATCTTAGCGTGACTGGAACATTTGCCAATCCAACCCTCTCGGAAATGGCAAATGCTGTCTTCATATGCGATTATGACGCGAAGATCACAGTTCCGGAATTTTCCATGATATCTCAGCTTGCCGATAGTGCCCGGCTCGAAGCATCACGCGTTTGTGGGACAAATGAGGCCGCTATTGAGGATATTTACCCTTGTACTCCAACTCAGGAGTCTTTGTTTACGTTTTCTCTCAAATCGACGAAGCCTTATATTGCCCAGCGTGTTGCTTGCATCCCGAGTGATGTAAATTTGGAACAGTGGAAACAAGCATGGGAGTCAGTTGTTGGTGTAAGCCCCATCTTACGCACACGCTTAGCCCAACTCCAAGACCCCGGTCTTCAGCAAGTTGTTCTCAAGGAGAAGATATCGTGGAAACATTCCACGGATCTTGATCGGTATCTTCAAGACGATAAAGCCATTGCGATGGATCTCGGGGAAAGCCTAGCTCGATACGCTATTGTCACTAACAATGAAGACGGCAAACAATATATGGTTTGGACTGTCCATCACGTACTTTACGATGGATGGTCAGAGCCGATCATACTTGAAAAGGTTCGCGAAGCATTGCAACACGGAAGTGTTCTGCCTCACCAGCCCGCACTCACTACTATGCGAGATTTTGTCAAGTATGTTCGCGACACAGATCAGATTGCGATGCAAGAGTTTTGGAGGAGAGAGCTTGATGGTGCAATAGGCGCTCAATTCCCTCGCTTACCCTCGAGAGATTTCTTACCAAATCCGGATACCGTTTTCGAGTACCAGGTAACCATAAAATCAACTATCGGATTTCCATTTACTCTAGCGACCGTTATCCGTGGTGCATGGGCCTTGGTCGCTTCACAGTATACTCATGGCGATGACGTCGTCTTCGGAGAGACTCTCACGGGTCGAGACATTACACTGCTAGGTGTGGAGGGCATTATTGGTCCAGTGATTGCTACTGTACCTATCCGAATACGCATCGACAGGACAAAATCCGTCAATGATTATTTGAAGGCCGTTCAACAAGTTATTCTCGCTCGTACTCCATATCAACATATGGGCATGCAAAACATCAGAAAGGTTCACCCAGATGCCCAACATGCTTGTGAAGCAGGAACAGGTCTGGTGATACAACCAGAATTGGAGTACGACGGCACCGACCTTGGTTTTACCCACGGAGATGTTGTTCGAGAAGCGTTATATTTCAATCCTTATCCCATTATGCTAGCATGTGGTATGAACTCTGATGGATTCAGGATCTGTGCAAGCTTTGATGGCAGTCTGATAGATATCAGCCAGATGAAACGAATGCTAGCACAACTAGAGACAGCTTGTTCACACCTTATCAGCGATCTCGGGAGAAAAGTCCACCAGATATCTTGCCTTCCAGAAGCCGAACTGAATCAAATTTGGCGCTTCAATCAACTCCCACCGGTATTGTTCGATCAGAACTCAGGGAAGTTTAAGGCAAGCGCGGAAATACAGCCAGGATCTACATATCCTCCATTTCTAGTTCCCTGGGTGTGCATTCCACGAAACCCGTCCCTTTTATCGCCCATAGGCTGCCCTGGTGAACTTTGGCTTGAAGGACCACGTCTGTTTACTTCTGAAGCAATCGAGTCTCCTGCCTGGCTTTCAGCTGGGAGCCCTCAGTTCTCCGGCCGATCAGGTCAAGTTCGAGCAACAGGAGACATAGTACAGCTACGAGAAGATGGCAAATTGGTGTTTGTGGGTCGAACTGAAAATATTGTACCTGTCAATGGTCATTCGGTGGACATCACAGATTTTGAGGCGCATTTCACACAGTTACTGTCGCCATCCGTCATCGCTGCTGCGGCTTTATATCACCCGTCAACTGTGGAGGAAAAGCAACCTCTAGATAAAGAGCTGATTGTGTTTATTGAACAACAGGACTTGGATAAGGACAGTGTTGAGTTGCTACCAAAAGAGTGCAAAGTGAGTTGTGCAGTGTCTGGCTCACCACCCTTTGAAACTGCTATCTGTGCAACTATATCTGCCAACTTTGCTGGGTTACTGAAGAGGTTTGACAAACACATTCGAAACTCTTTGCCGTCGCATATGGTACCTTATGCGTACGTCGTTGTAGAGAAAATGCCCGTCACACGGGGGAAAATCGATCGCAGTTTAGTCAATCAGTTTGCGTCCAACATCTCTCAGGATATAGCTTCTCAGCTACGCCAAAGTCTCACAAGAGAATGGTCGAAAATTGTGAGCCCGGCAAATCTCACGGTGTCGCAAGATATCCTGCGATCCGCGTGGGCAGAGGTGCTTAATGTCAATATGGATCAAGTTGACCTTGACGATAATTTCTTCCGTCTAGGCGGCGATTCAGTATCAGCTATGAAACTGACGTCAAATCTTCGGAAGCATGGTCACGGAATGAGTGTAGCAGATGTATTTCGACACATGCGCCTTCGCGACGCTGCCACAGTTTTAAAGGTTGACGAATTGCTCAAGGAGAACGTATGGTCTTACAGACCATTTTCAATGTTGAGATCTATCGACATAGATCTCTTTCTATCTGAACATATTCGCCCAAAGCTTGCTAATCCAAACTGGATCATCAAAGATGTATTCAACGTGACGGATTCGCAGGCATTGGACATTAAAGCAACCATTCAGAGGCCACGCACATCAATACAGTACACAATGTTGTACTTCGACCGGGACTCGATAGAGCAAACTAAACTGGTGTGTGCTTGTGCTAATCTTGTCAAAACTCATGACATTTTGCGCACAGTATTTGTCGAGCACAACTCAACCCTATTTCAGGTTGTCTTAGACGACATTAACGTTCAAGTGGCGGTGAAGACAACAGACGCAAGCCTTGATGAGTTTGTCACGAATCTTTGCACCGATGATATCGAGTCCGATTTTTTCCTTGGGTCGCCCTTCATCAGGATGTTTTATATCCAAACCCGAGATGGCCAAGGGTGCCTTGTCTTAGTCTTATCTCATGCCCAGTACGACGGAGTATCACTACCTCGATTGCTTCAAGATTTGAAAACATTCTACGCTGGAGAAGAGGTTGTAAACTTTGAACCATTCAGCTCTTATGTGGCAAGAAGTCAGAACGAGAGGTTGCAAAACAGTGCGTTGGACTACTGGAGTAACCTTCTTAGTGGTTCGATGCTTTCAATGCTTCCTGGCAAGTCGACAACAAATACAGACAGGGCCGTATTCTTGTCAAGGCAAACTAGTGTCTCCATGGCACCTGAAGGCATTACCACAGCCAGCGTGCTTACTGCAGCATTTGCTCTGGCGATAGCTCGTAGACTTCACAAATCAGATGTCTCTTTCGGAGGGGTAACATCTGGTCGAAACATTGACCAATTGGACACAGAGAATGTGATGGGTCCATGCTATCAGTTCGCACCCATCAGAGTCATATTTAGACCTGGATGGTCCGCAATGGACCTCTTACGATTCGTTCAGAATCAAACCGCCGAATCTGCTGCTCATGACTTTGTTGGCTTTCGAAGAATCGCTAAACAGTGCGCAGAGTGGTCCTCGGGGGCAACCTTTTTTGACTCCATTGTTCACCATCAAGATTTTGAGGATTTTGATTATATGCCTTTTGCCAATGGAAGTTGCAGAGTTGATATTTTCAACCCACACGGTGACGCGGCTTATCCCCTTAAGGCGGTTTCTTTCCTTAAACAGGAGAGATTAAATGCTGGACTAGTTGGAAACCAGGCAGATATAGCTTTCCTTGAATCTTTACTAATAGAATTAGTTAGTACTATTGAGGAGCTTGTTAATACTGCTTTAGTAGGAAAAGCTATTAATTATGGATTTAGTATTAAAGAATAATAGTAATTAAAATTACTTTACTTTATTATTATAAGTTAAGCTCCTATAGGGTTAATATAAAAGAAATTCCTAAGGGATAAACTTTATATTAGATTTATATTAGTAAATAAGTTAAGCTAAATTAGTAAGTAATTAATAAGGAATAATAAATAAAGTATTTATATAATTAGTTAATAATACTTTATTATAATAAACTAGTTTATACTAAATAATATAAGGTAAATTCTTAAGGTAATAAATTAATTATAGTTTATATAGTAAACTTTAGTTATAATAATATAAGTTAGTATAATTTATAGTATTATCATAATTAAGTAATTATTGAAACTAAGTTTTATAAGGGTTAAGTATTTATTAATAAAAATATTAGTAATTTATATTTATAATATTAGTAAATATTAATTTATAATAAGCTAAGTGTAATAAACTAGTTTATACTAAATAATATAGGATAATTTCTTAAGGTAATAGACTATTTATAGTTTATATTAAAAAAGGCAGTAAGGTATAATTAAGTAATTTTATTATATAACTAATAACTTAAAATAATAATTAATTTTATTATTATATTAATAACTAACTATTTAAGCTATTTAATAAGTATAAATATTTTATTTTTATATAGTAAGTTATTCTTTTATAAAGTAATATAACTTATTACTTTATTATTTAAAAAAGTAATTATATAAAGTACTTTAGTAATTAAGTTTAGCACTTTAGTTTTTTATTAATTAAAGTAAAATAACCTTATTTTAAGTATATACTTATCTTAAATTATATAAGAGGTTAAATTAAGTTATAATATAATATCCCCCTTTTATTAACTTTATTCTTAAGGCTAAATAAAAAAACTTATACTTAATTAACTTTTAGTATATAATCTTAGTAAATTTATTTATTTTTTTTATTATAGTATTATAGTTAATATTATAATAGCTTTTTAAACAAAGTATAAGAATTTTTTTTTTACTAAATAAGTATTAATTTTTAGTATAGTAATAAATATATTTTATTTTAATTATTATTATTTAAAATATTAATATATTATATTAAAAATATTAAGTTATTATTTTAGTTATATAAAAGTAAAAAAGCCTTATAATAAAATATTAATTATTAATATTTATAAATTTTTTTTTTATTATTAAAATAATTACTAATTTTATAATTAAGTATATATTAGTATTATAGGCTATAAACTTATCTCTAATATTAAGGTTTAGGTTATATAAAAAAAAAAAACTAATTAAACTACTAACTAAAACTCTTCCCTTAGGGGAAGCTAATTACTAAACCTTTTTCCCTAGGGAAAGTAGCTTATTAATTATTTTTAAAAAGCTAATAAACCTCTTTCCCTAGGGAAAGTAGCTTATTAATTATTTTTAAAAACTAGCTTAAGCTTTTCCCCTAGGGGAAGTAGCTTATTAATTATTTTTAAAAAGCTAATAAAGCTTTTCCCCTAAGGGAAAAAATTACTTAATTATTTTTAAAAAGCTAATAAAGCTTTTTCCCTAGGGAAAATAACTTATTAATTATTATAGGCTGTAAACTCGTCTCTGACGTTAGGGTTCGGGTCATATAAAAAAAAAAAACTAACTAAACTACTAA